>NC_090945.1:614367-920301 GCF_040807025.1 Struthio camelus
TCTGAGCACTTCAAGGCAAATCTAATTAGAACATGTAACTTCTCACCTAAACTTTTTACCCTAAAACTTGAAAGACAAGATTTAAATGCAATGTAAATGTGACCAGTTAAAAAAAAGGGGGAGGGGGGAATAAAATGTAAAATGAAGATAGGAGTAAGAATATAAATGCTGCAATCTCCAAAGAGAACCAGCAATCAAAGTCCAATATCCTCATATTGTGCCAGATAATGAAACATTAAGCTGAAGATAATAAGATTTCTTTCCACTGGATAGTCTTCGGCACAGTTAAACCTATGAATGAACAGCTGAAGTGTTTTACATAAGCAAAGGGTTATGTGTCAAGGACTCCGAGGGGCGAAGCAATCCCAGCGCACTGACTACAAACTAGGTAGAACTCATATTTCACTCGCTCTCTTTTACATTTCTGCTAGAGCTAAATGCCTTTTAAAAAAGGCAGCTTCACCATTACACGTGGATGGTGTCTCTGGATGCAGCAGACATTGTTACCAGCTTCCCTACGGAAACGAAGCTTGAGTAATTGTGCCGTTTGTATGACCGTATAACGCCTTCCCCTTCGCTCTCCCCAGTAAATTAAAACATTAACTAATTTCAATCACATTTGACAAAAAGGCAGAGATCTCAATGGCAGTAAATTCCTAAAAATTTTCACAGAACGGAGAAACATGGTAGAGAGAGATCTTAGCAGTCTCCCATCCAAGGAACAGGTGAGGACAAGTCACCTCCTATCAGCCCCTGGAGAAGGCAACGCGGGTACACGAAGTCATAGGAAACCAGGCTAAATTCACCCCACTGTCGACGGAGCTGCCAGCCCTTCAACATGCCACTGAGGTGCAGTAACACCGGCAAAAGAGTTAGCACCCTGACTGCCTACAGCACTCGATTTCTGTGGCCGTTCACCTCTACGGGTTTTTACCTTTAGAGCTGCAAGGACGGAGATGCGTCCCCTGTGCCAGCTATGGAGCAGTAAGAGGGAACTGAGCTTTATGCTGCACAGAGAAACGCACAAGTGAAATGAATATTTTCACCTCTGTTTGTTTGTTTTTTAATTTATGCCATTTCTACTTTATCTGGGATCTTACAAAACCCTATGGGACTGAGACGCCCACATCTCAGTGAAACACAGTGCCCTACCTCCCTGAACTTCACTTGGAAATCTAGACTTAATCATCCCAGGGAAAAGTATGAAACGCAGCACAGGAAGCACAGACGTGGACCTTGTGGGTCAGTTCAAGTGTCCACGTGGCGAGTTTCTACCTGGGAGACTGACAGGAGCGGGCCCTTCGAGAAGGGCACAGAGGAGGGCAGCTCCAGCACAGCCATCCCTCTGGGGCGCCTCTCCTCTTCTGGCGCGTGGCCGCTGAGCATCGGCGTGCTACAGGCTACCTGTGGCCCTCTGCACTTGATAGCTACTGATGGGCCTCTCTCCTGTGAATGTCTTTAATCCCCTTTTCCCCTGATCTGTCTTTATGGACAGATGTCAATTTTACAAAATTGTAAACTTACAAAATTGCTTAATTTCACAAAACTTGTACGGATATCTCACCAGCTTTTAAAAACACCTTTGAAAGAGCACATCGTTACTGCTCTAACACCATACTCCAAACAGCAGCAGCCTACTGCACAACCAATGAAAAAAACAACCACCCTTCATACTCCTTTCAAAGTGCATTACAGTTTTAAAGCCATGAGATAAGCAGCGTTTTCTCGAGGAGGAGTTTCTGAACGGATGTGCTCTACTACACTTTTATACGTGCCCATACTTCCTTTTGCTATCACATACGTTCACAGCACATCTCTGCCTCATCCCAAGTTACAAAATCCCATCAGTACGTTTCCTCCCTTCATCTGCCTTTTTCGCGTGATCCCTGTTGCAGGGAAGCTGTGGCAAGGCAGAGGCATGGTCATACAGGCAACATCACAGCCAGGGACAATGGGAGCTAGAAGGGTTTTTTTTTTTTTTAATTGCCTGGAGAGCATACAAATTAGCTGGGAAGGCACCACTGCAGTGCTGTTTGGGAGCTGACCCACCAAACCGCTGTAACGCGCAAGATCAGACATGAAGCACTCACTGCAGCACTGAACACCAAATTAAATTTAAAGCATGGGATTGCCAACATATGCAACGTTATATCACGGACAAATACTGTGCTATTTACAGATTTCTGGGTAGATTAGCATAAAAGGCTTTTTTTTTTTTTTAAAAAAAAAACTTCTGCTAAACTTTTTGTTAAGTAGGATCTCACAGAAATGATATACCTTAACACATTAGCAAAATTGCTGTAGAAAACACGCACGAAAATGTGAATTTAGACTAATAACAAATGCCTCTCCAGCAGATCTTAGTTTGTCTGCTTGGTCTTAGTAAAATAGTGAATTTGCTAGCTATGGTTTTTTATTTTCTTTTTAAAATAAACCACGCCAATGCACAAAGAAGGTGGCAGATGGCTGCTTCCTAATCTGTACATGAAATATCTCTCAGTTACAGAATTTGTTGCTTAATGTCTCAAAGTCCATATTAATTATCCATACTAACAGAGGGGCAGTACTGAAAAGTGCTGGATGTGGTTGTGAGGCTGAAGAGTCTTCAACGTGGAGTTTAATTGCTGTTCTTCATAAAGCAGGTGAAGAGCTCAGACAAAGAGATTTTTGCCAGATGGCAGCTGATAACATAACATGTTGTGCTGCTTTTTCTGCTGCAAACTGCCAGGGAAAAAGCATTCCACAAAACTTCCCATGGATTTGTGGATTTTGGATATTTTTAAGCATAGGACAGAATTTATGCCGGCTTTTGAGGTGACACTGTAATCTGCTAAGAACCTTGGGAGACTTCAAAATAAGCTACAGGTGTTATTTAAATACCACATAGGCCTTGCCCTGATCTTCTGCTGGGGTTAACCACTCAACTGCTGTGCACCAATCACTGAAACTGCAAGAAAATGCATTTGCAATACTCGCAATTAAGGAGTCAGTTTAATTACACACACACACCCTTGTAAAGCTGCAAACCTGCAACAGAGAAGCCAGCTATTTTATGATGCTGAAAAGAAGAAAAATACCATGGCAACTTTTCTGTGCTAGTTAATCACATTTACTGAAATTTTATTAGGTGCCTTTGAAGTAAAACGGCAGGAAATAATCTATAAAAATAATGTGCTTTTAAATACAAAGGCCCTGAATTTGAGTATAAAAAGGAAATCAAATCTCTAATTCAGTGGAATCAGTATGATTAAAAATAATTACATTTGTAAAGTGAACATTTGGAGGAAAAAAATGATTAATATGCTTAGTAATAATATCAATCTAATTTGTATAACGAGCATTTTCATTTAAAGCCATGTTTCCATTCAAAACATGAGACGATTAAAAAGAAATAACTCAGAGACGTTAGCATCATCTACCTGTACTTACATCAACATGCTGGTTCTGAGTAGGACACGGCTTTATGGCTCTGTTTGCCACTCAGTCTTTACCAAAAAACAAAAGTGACAACTTTTAATTAAAATTTTTTAATTTGTTAGCTCACATACATGCCATGAAACATTAATTGTGGCAAATCAAAAGAAACACTAGACATTTAAATACCGATTGCTCGCCATGTCAGCAAAAGCACAGAAGTAAGTAATCTATCTGGATATTAATTATTATTCATTAGAGCTCTATTAACTTTCACTGATAACGACCCTGGAAAATATTATTTTGCCTTTCTGTGTGTGTGGCTATAACTTTAGACTGGCAGTTCATTTCCACCCCATGCCAGACCACCCCTTCTCTCTTTTTCTAGAACAGGCTTGGTCATTATTTTCGCTAAAAGCAACACCTGATACCGGATGGTGAACCAAACGCTACTGCTCCTTGAGTTAGGCTCCTCAGACGTTCCAAAACTAAAAGTCACTTAATCTGAAAAACAGAAATGGCGTTGCTTACAACGTGCCCCGAAGCCCTGCAGCACCTGAGACCTGCTCTTTCAGATGCCTCCCACTGCTCCCCGGTACAGCAGGAGCGTCCGCCCCTACCCACGACTCCATCCCCGGGGCGCTGCGAGGAGATGGACACGTGTTCCCGCCAGCGGCCAGCCCAGCGACAGAGCCCTGGGGCAGGAGAGAAGCCACCAGCTGGTGCCAGCCTGGCAAACACGTTGCTCTGACCTGGGGAGCACCTGCCAGGTGACTGACGTCCGTCTCCCTCCCAGCTGCCTGCATCTACGCCCCAAAACCTCACAGCTCTGCAAGCATCTTGGACCACGGAGAAGTCCTGATTCTGCCTCAGAGGTGGATGATGAACCTGCTCCTAGAGAAGACTTTAGCATTTCACAGTCTTTGGTCCTCTTCCAGATTAACATATTTCCATTAGCTCGAGTACTTTGTAAGTGATCTGAAAATGCTATATATTGCCAAGACACCTGCACTGAAACTGCATTTAAAGGTCCACAGCCGCATAACGGCCCCATGGGCCCCATCGGTCGTTGGGAAAGACGTCACCTGGCCCAGAGCCTCCTTGCCTTCCTGCCGACTCTGCAGACCCACCGCATGCGGCACTCGAGCCTCAGAAACGTATCACTGAGCTTCAGCTCAACAGCTCAGTCGGGCTCACGGCCACCCATGTCGCACCTCTCTCCCTGAGGCAAGCACTAAGAAGTCGCTGAAGAAGTTATCTGGCAAAGATGCCGCTTAAATGCACTAAAGTTCGCCCTTATGGCTTCTTAGTGCTTCCTAAGTTCTCAGGAGCTTCTTCAGTGAATAATTAACAACATCCTCTACACGCAAACTCCAAAGGCAACCCCAAAGTTATCCAAGCCTGGTGGGTAGGGAGGGAGGTTGATGCAGAGAACAAGCACGCGTCAGCTCCACCATAACCTTCAGTTTGGTATTCCTGCCCACTCCCTCTGTGTTAGCTCTTCCTACAGCTGTGTCTCTGTGTGATGCAGTTCATTGCACATCCGTTCAAATTCAAGGGAGGTTCCGCAAAATCTGCATTATATTACACCTCTAATGCAGCGGTTAGTTAGATCAATTATATTCCCCAAGCACTCCCTAATGACTTCCGAGGAAAATATGCTTTCCTTTTGCTAGTTTGATGAACGCAGGGGAAAAGAAAACAGGTGAAATTCAATCTAAATTGCTGTAAGGCACCAAACCAAAAAATAAAAAAGAGAATTATCTCCCCAGGTCTCATTTCTCAAGGAGACTTGAATAGGAATTAAAAAAAAAAAGGTAAAACTTTCAAACTTTCTCTAAGTGTATTATGTTCTGTTTTCTGAATGTTTAATGACACTTTCAGACTCGCTTTCAGACTTGCAGAATTATTAAACAAGACAAGGGCATTTGAATTTCTCCTGCCTCTCCAGCGTTCTCTGCACCAGAAAAGTTTTTTACGTTGGCTGACCGAACTGGTTGCAACTGTCTGCGCTCCCAGTGCTGAAAGACTGAGCGCTTACAGGAGGGTTGCAAAAACAATCTGATAGCTTATGGGTTAGGTGCCCAAGGTCAAGGGTGCAAATCCCCTAGTCTGAGTGGCGCATCAGCTGAAAATGAATGGGGCTGTTAAATGTTAAGTGGAGCTTTAGTTACGCTCTTGAGCTCAGCAGGGGGGCACAGGGGTGAGATGCTCCAGGGGGCAGAGCGGATGATCTAATGTGTCCTCCTGGCCTTAAAATTTATGAAAATGAATAAAGCCAGAGCTTAAACTCTCATTTTGGTATAAAAGTGCCTTTTCCAGTCTGAATCAAGCTGGGTGGAAATAGCGCTAAATTCATCTGAAATAACAAGGCCCAAATTCAGCTCTACAGCGATTTAACCAGACCTTATTAAAACAACCTCAAGGATTTCCTTCACCGATTTCAGACCAGTTGACCCTTTCCTTTAAACAGCAGCTCTTGCTGTTAAGTGCCTCTCCACCAGAGATCCTTCTCCGGTGTATGAGACCCACTTGAACCAGACGAGACCCAGTTTTACCAGTCCAGTGACCTGGCAGATGAGCCAGGGTGTTGCTCGCTGCAGCCCTGCGAGTTGTCACAGCCCACTGTCCCCTCTGGGGACGTTGCCACCACCATCCCACTTCCTGTGGGATGAGGACATGTGTCTGATGATCCTTCCTACACGGACGTAATCTCCAGCAAAGGCGGGAGGAGCAGCATCTCCAGCCACCCCATGCTCGTGAGGCCCCGCAAGGCAGAGCGAGCTGAGCCACCGCTTCTGCTGGCAGAGATGACGGTGCCACTGCCCTCCCCTTCCTGCCGTCATGACAGCACTGCTACTAACTCCGACCGGTTTTACGACTGCTTTCATAGCACAACCCTGCAAGGCGCTCTCCTGCCTCATCTGAGGGGGACGTGCTGCCACGACTGCAGTGGAAGAGATGCTTCCACCAGCTCTGCTGCCAGAGAAAGGAAATCCTTTAAAGGCACCCCAAGATAAACAGTGGTGTCTATTGCTGCCGTACCCCTGCCAAGTTTCTTCTTTTCCTTCTCAGGTTTACCAGGCAGAGAGGAACCCTCCCTGTGCACGGATCTGAACTCCTGCAGCTGTGTTGCAAGTATCGTTCCCTTTAAGGAAAAAAGGTCAGACAGGGTAGGAAACTAGACTGTCATTTCTAAGGTAAAACAATGAAGAAGCTGCCATGGCCATTATTCAACTAATCAGGGATAACGTCAATGACCTCCTTCTGTCAGAAAATACTTAGGCCAGTGACCTCTTCCTTTATCAGGAGCAATGGGAGGCGACAACCCTGCCACCGCTGCTGCGGAGATAAGAAAGCATCCCCCCACCTCTTCCCGGAGCAGCGACGCACGCCTGTAGCTTCTCCTAATGCCTCCCATTTCTCATGTCTGGCCTCTTTTGATGCCAATATTAATAATTTATTTGAATATCCCTGTAACAGTTTACAAGCATACCTTGCTAATGAGAATTAGTTGATGATGGTGGGATGTGGTGTTTGGGGGGCGCTGGTGGCCTGGCTAGCTCGGAGAGGACAGATGGCGAGTGCGGCCTCGCTGCAGCTTGGCTGGCAAACCCCCACACAAGGTAACCTCCCCGATGGACCAACTCCTCAGATAATTGGTAGTGGCTTAGAGCTCTATTATTCTAGTTCAGAGTCCCTGACCTGCATTTCCAAAACGATTAATAGATTTTTTTTTTTTAAGCCATTTTAATAAATTTGTGAGGACCACGGTAATTTTACAGACTTATGATCTGCATAAAGCCAGGCCGAAGATCAATATCGAATAATCTCTGCATCAACCCCATAATTCCTAAATGAGCCCTAGCAGCTGCTTAGAGAGCTGTCACAGGAAGAGATGGATCATTCACCCCAACTTGAGGTTAGTTGCTCCTTCACTATTAAGCTTTTCTACATTATTTATAGACTGAGTTTGGCCAGCTTCATTTTCCAGCCAATTATTTTCATCATGCCTTTTTTTCTAGAGATTTCTAGTATCAAAAATCCCTACTGCCTTTCCCTATGAAGCCTTTCTGTGGTTCCTGTTGGTGAGAAGCTGAGAGGCAAAGCCGTGAGGCGAAATCACTGAAGCCCAGAATGTGGGAAAATGAACCCCCAATTGCTTTTTTATCTTTAGTGGACAGGAGAAGAACTGGAAGGCTGAGAAGCCACAGGCATGTGCAAGGAAACCTTTTGCAGTTTTCAAATTGAATTCCTTAACGGCGCTCTCATGAAAAAGTTATTCCTGCCAAATGCTGTTTGCTTATGCCTTCAAACTGTCTGCACTAATGATGAGCAACTCCACTGCAAGGTATTCACGTGTTGCTGTCTTGCCACTGCCACAGACACTAATTTTATTAAAGGTGAGAGAAAGACTGAGATAAAACCTGGGGAGTAAATTCACAGACTGAGCCTCTCTGCGCTACACCGCAAACCACCACGCAGTATCACACGCAAGCATAGGTGTGCCTTACAGAGCAGGTTTCCAGACAACAGATCATCCCTGGAGTTCTTCTCTGTACCGTTCGTAATTCCCCAGTGCCCTTGGACACAGCATTCATGTAACAACTTCACTAATTCTGCATGCAAAAATAACTCAAGTGCTTTCATTCTCTGATCACACCCTGCTTTCAGAAGTCAGGTTCTCGCATTTGACTCCGGCAGCTCCCTGGGATCTCAACTGTTCCATCAGTTGACGTTCCATCAACTTCTGTGATGCTCAGCTCCTCTGCCGAGATGCCGTTTCTGAAACGCTGGATGCCATCCAGTGAGCGTGAGCTCTACCGACCATTCCCTAGGTGCCTGCGCTTACTTTGACTATGTTAAAAATAGCACGTAGTTCAAATGAAGTCATGTTACTGTGCCATCTTACTTGTAGTGTACAACTTGATTGTCCCTGTTGCTGTTTTTCACTCTACCAATTCTGTCATTTGCTAATTTTCCCAGTTTCTTCCAGACCATGGAAACAGATAACGTAGAGTAATTAGTCCAAATGGATTCCCGGGGGACCCATTAGGTATGCCACCAGTTCGTGGCTGACTCCCTCTTTAATAACGCTTTCGAGCAACTATTGATAAACACAGTTGCAAATTGGTTCAACAGGAGAGAGATGCGAGATGAATGTCAGAGTTTTGCAGAAATCTACAGACATGCTGACCCCATCGGCATAACCACGCTCAAGCTCGCTGTCAAGGACAGACTCGCTCTTCTTCCTGATGCTCGGAGTTCATTTCAGCCCAAGCTCCAAAGCTCTCCCAAGCGGAAGAGCCCAGCACTAAGTTGGACATGAGCAAATAAAGAACAGCTCAGCCGCTATACTTTGAACTAAAACCGTGCTCAAAACAGTGGTGTCAACAGCAGTGCAACCTGTGGGTTCTCACGTGCTCATGCCCACCTCACTTTGACGCTTGCAACCCCCCGGGGACCCAGCGACGCACCTCTCCGAGTGTGCTCTGCCTTCCCTGAGCGCTCTCCTCCCTCCAGCACAGTCAGGATCCGGGTATTTAGCTTTTTTCCTACATCTCAGAGGCCGTATATACCACAAACGTTCACAAAGCTAATCTACTGATTTTCTGAACTGTCACAAAAAAGCCTGCCTGGAGAGAGGATGAGCTGGTGACACTACTGCTGCGCCCTTTCAGCCTGCCGTTCTGACAGTCACCTGTGAAATGAAAAATCCAGGTTCAACCTCACCCACCCGCACTGTTGCTGTAACTTAGATGAAACGTCGACTGAAAGAACTACAGAAGCAAAAGTAAGCATTGCTTGAAAGATCATGTACAACTAGGAAAAAGCAAAGGTACTACAAAAGCCAAAAGCAGGGTTGCTTTCACGTGGATTATAAAACCCTGCACCGCTGTGCACTAACAAGAAGTTGCCAATTATTCATATTTAAATACTGAGCAGGAATTGAGGATACATATTTCAAAAGGCTAGAGGTAAAAAGGAGTGGAGACACACAGGCTGTGTATGTTGCTGGCACAATTTACTTTTTCTATTTCATGAACTATTCGATCTGTAAATTGAGGCAAGATTTCCAGGAGTTTTCCAAACAGCATTAAGCTTTAATGCCTTTTCTACCACTTGATGTAAATATGAGCCTAGAACAAGTGAAGCAGAACTAGTTAGAACAGGACTGGAGTGCGTTCACTTCAACTACAAGCAGAAGATAGACCTGGGGAAAGAGGTGAGGGAGCCGCAGCGCCGTTTGCAGGTACCGAAGGATGCCAGAAGGAAAGTCACAGAGAGTGGAAATGAGCAGGGTAAACTTGGGAAAACACAAGAGAAGGCTGGAAGCCTTCAGAGCTAGGCTGTGGAAAGCAGCCAGGTCAGGGCAGGTCAGGATGGGGCAGCCAAGCACGCCGGGTGGTCTTGGAGAAAGAGTAAGCCACAGCACAAAGGGAAGAAGAGAAGAAGAGGCTGGGGCAAACCCAAAGGGTTTGGGAAGACAAACCAGATTCAAGACAACACCGTGGTAAAAGTTAAAAACAAGAATTGCTGTCACACGGATTACAGCAAGTGGGCCTACTGTGTTAATAAACAGGCTGGTAACGATCCCTGCTTAAACAACGGGCAATGAGTGGAGAGGTATCTTCATGGAGGTCACAGCGGTCCCTGTTGGCCTGAAAACCTGAATGAGTCATGATCTGGGTAGCGCTTGCTTCGGTTGTTGCACCATGGGCGCAAGTTCAAGTTAGTTACCTCTCTCTGGAAATTTGGGTTGGTAAGCGAGAGGCAGGAGGTGCCAGGTTCGAGTGATGCATATATAGACATTTGTTAGGGCTGCCTGTACACACACGCAACGCCAAGTTTCCCCAGTTCAGAAGAAATGAGACCGATCTGGACATTGAAACAGGAGGGCTGTATCCAGACTGCGTAGCAGGACTTTTTAAATTTCCGGTCAGTATTGCACTCGCCAAACAACATGTTTCTCAAGAGGAAAGGACCATCCCTGCCGGGTGCTGCAGAGCTGTACAAGCACGCGCGGAGCTTCGGCAGGCTTTGCACTATGCTCTGCTGAGTAGGCACGTGCTCTGGGTAGGCACGTCCCCTCTCCTGGAAAAAGTTAGGGCTAGATGCAGAGCTAGATGGGCACACAGACAAGGAACCTGGCTGCAGGGTGAGTACGCGTTTGTTCAACATACGTTTGCAGGTGTAATGTTACCAATTTTACTGCTATCCTTAAAAGTTGCACAGTACATTTGGAATACCAGCTATGTACCACCAAAAGCCATGCGGAGCAAATTCTGAAGATATGAATTAAAAATGCAGTTAGTTTTTCATGTTGTAGAGCTATATTTTATTTGCCATACAGACTCCCAAGGAGACTCACTGGAGAGAACTAATGAAACATTAATGCCTGCAAAAGATTTTAGGAGTGGTACTTTAGGAACTATTTGGCTTTGATAAAAGGTTTGATTGCCTGATAACCCTGGAGCCTCTAGTTATAGCACAATGTTTATAAATGAGAGAGACATTTACAGCCTCATAAAAGCTTCTGTTTATTATTATCAAATTGCAGCACTGCACTGAAACATTAATATGTAGGTTAACCTGTTTCTCGTAGCTTTGTTATGACACCAGACTAAGTAGCTGAACAGGCGTAACGGGCAAAAAAGCAGCAAATGCCAAATGACATGGACAACGCATGACAATGAAAGAGGACAACAGTCCAGACACTGCTGCCAAACGTGTAGCCTGCCTTTGGCTCTTGAGGCATCCAGCTCAAGAGGACACAGCGGTCAATGCCAGTGCAATGCCTCCTGCAGACAAGAACCTGCTTTACACTGAGTGACTCCCTTTGAGGCTCTAGGACACAGCCCAGACCACAGATCTGACTAAAGCAGGTCGGTCTGATATACTGTGTGGTACCGGGCAAACACCTACCTCCTGCTCAGCGGCTGTCCATCTGTTTCTCCCCCAGCCCCAGCACCCCAGTTCGGGACCCATGGCACTGTCATCCTGCTCTGGTTCTGCTCTACCAAAAGCAGCTCTAACAAGCATGACTTCAGGGGGTGCATACATCCACGAGAAACAGCACCGTTCTTCTGACTGGATGGACTCGTGTGAAGACCCAGAAATGGGGTGGGATTTGGAGTGGAAGGTGGGCAAAATCTGTCCTTCATGTCTTCTTTGAAAGTTTCCATCAATCAGACAATTTTGGCTATGAATCCAGCTCCTTGGAAAAAAAGCAAACGGCAAGACAATAGAAGGTGGATGTGGCTGTGAAAACTTTTGTTTCCCCTGTTCCACCTGATTAAGCAGCATATTTGACACAGCCCAGCAGCCTCTGATGCTCTGTACAACTGCTGGGGGATCAGAAATAGCATGATACTTTTCCTCTCTGATGGATGCATACCCATGGCAGTCTCTGAACAAATGTACTTCAATTTAAAGCGTTATGAGTTCATAAAGAAATGCAGCTCGGGCACTGAACGCTTTTATTGTCCAATCAGCTCAGAATATAACCTCTCTCCTTCAAGCAAAGTCTTGGGCAAACAGACCTTGCAATGTGATGTGAAGGTTAACGAGCGCAGCCATTGTCTGGCTAAAACTGGCAGAAAAAAGCTCCAGCAGCTGCTCCCTTCTTTGAGACCCCCAAAGTGGCTTGCAGAAGTCACGGTTCCTTGCCCTGATTGTGGCTCAAGCTCTTAGTTTGAACTACATCATCCGTGACGCACCTGTGGCTATACTGGTGGCAGGCTGCGCTGTACAGCTATCTCATACGTACATATACACACACGTGTGTGTGTGTGTGTCTCTGTAAAATACACCTTAGATATATTTTTGCATACTCTCTCTTTGGAAATACCAGTTCTTCAGGGAGTCCTATCCAGAAGCGAGGGTAAGGGCTGGAAACACTGGATACCAGAACGACATTCACTTTAACTTCTTATTGAAATGAAGCTGCATAAATCCCTAAAGTTTCAAACAGCAAAGGTGACCTGAATGGACCATCTAGCTTTTCCACTAGAAATGAAATGTCTTTAGCAACGTAGTAGTGATCGTATTTTCTGCTGAAATATCTTTTAGATGCCAATTTCCTGGCCAGAGCTACAAATTCTTGATAAATTCCAACCAAATTAGTCTTCCTAAATTATGCATCTAGTCTGAAAAGCCTCCTTTTGGCTGTCACTGAGAATGAAAATCTGGTGCTCCATCCTTCAATCACCCTCTCTGATATAGAATACGAGCGAGATGCGATACAGATCCTCAAAGGCTTTTCGGCATATACATCCTGTGGCCCTTTCTACAGCTTGCACACAGGCTGTTGATGGCTTTTTGTTCCAAGTTCGGCACTTGAGGTTACAAGAAGTCAGTCCTACTGAGAACTATACAGCCCAGAGGTGCAACATGCTGCTCCTCATGTCTACATAAGCAAAGAGCTGGGCAATGTAATCATAGACAATTTTATGTCTAGAAATCTCTCACAAGCTAACAGCAAGAAAATAATGACCCGAGAAGAGTCATTAAAAAACAAACAGAATCTCAGTTGAAATACTGTTCTTTACAGAAGGACAGAGGCTCTAGGAACACCCTGACTACAGATGGATGCACAAAGCTAGTTGCTGAGCTGCTCTATTACAGCGTGGGTTAAACCCAGCTACAAGAGAAGGGCTCCGTAATTAGTCTTCACTTACATTAAGGAGTCTGGGCCATGCACAAAGACAATTGGATCCCGCCCAGGAGTTGCCCCCAGCTGCAGGACTCTGCTGGGCATGGCAGATGTGGAGCCACGCGGGAAAGGGAAGACAGAAAGCCTATCTCAGTCTACATGAAGCGCTACCTTGAACGAGCGGCGAGCAGAAAGCAGCGGCCAGTTGTTTCAGCCTATTTGTGCTCAGGAAAACAGCACATACAAACTTGTCTCCAGCCCTGCTGATCTGCTGGAGCACCTCCACTAGGTATGGATGGTCAGAGTGAGCCTTCAGGATTTCAGGGCCGTAGGAAACATGGACGGAAGAAACTCCCAAGTGATTGCCTAGCCATCTTCCTTCCCATCCATCTTACGATCTTCCCTACTTATGAAATGTTTATGTCTCAACCTTGACTTCATACTTCAAGCTTAGCATCTTTCCTTCCTCTTCTTAGGAATTTAAAGAATCGATACGTGTCATTAAAAAATAAAAGAAAAATCATGCAAGATTACTCTGATAATGGTACCACAGACACATAAATTGTAATTGCTTTTTCAATTCTTGTAGCGCACTCTTTCAGCAGCGCACCCTGCTGAAACCAGCACGATAGCTGCACGTTTAGAATTGGTTCTTAATTTGAAGACCTTTGAGTTTTGAGACTGTAAACGTGCGTTTTCAAACTTCACAACATTTATACCAAGGCACCAGGGTTATCTGAACTTATTTTCCGTTATCAGTGAAAAACTGTTAAATATATTCAGTCCTGATGAATCCGCACACAAATCCCTGGAACAAAAGAAAAGTGAGGACGCTCGTGCACTGATGGTTTAGCCTAAGCAGGTTTTGGTAGCGGAATCACAGCCTGCCTTTTCTACAGCTTGCTTGAGAATTTAAGGAAGATGCAGACGAAGCTTTTAGTGTCTTTATCTATTTAAAAGGTCCTCTGATCATCTCTAACAAACCTCTAAAGGCTCTCTTCTGATCAGCTTGCTTCCCAGCAGTCAAAACACTACAAAAGCAAAGACTGTACTCGTGCCACCCTTACCGTTTCAGTGCCGGCATGTCACTTTGCTCAGAACGGTTTGCAACGGAGACAAAACACGCAAAACTTCACTACTTCTGGCTGTAAGCACAGCTTCCATTTGGTTTAGACCAGGACCTCCGGGAGCTACACGCGCGCTGCGTGCCCAGAGACGCTTGCCCCCGTTGCTGGCTGCTCGCGTGGTGCCAGCTGCCCTCACCAGCTGTGCCGGCTCCGTTGCACCCAGCCGTTTCTTTAACGGGAAGGGGGAGGATATACAGGCGTTTCTAACGGCCTGGTTCGCTCAGGAGCCTGCTAGGTTTGTCAGAAATTGCCCAGCGCGTGCAACGGGACCGAGGAAGAACAGGAGCGGGACCGCGAGCAAGGTACTGCCTGCTGCTGATCACAATACTGGCCTTATCAGTCACCTCCTGGCAGGCAGCACCATCGCTCCGCTCCTTTCAGCGGCGTCTACCGCCGCCAGTCTCGTGCCGCGTGAGCCGGCCCCGACGAGCAGGGCACGGAAGCAGGGACAAACCTTTGCTAGCAGCAGGGTGAGCTGAGGCCGCCCCCGGGCCTTGGAGAGAAAAAATGAAGATGAAAATGGGATGGGGCTGTAGCAGGCTCCACCCCACAAATTCCTCCAGCAGGAGCCAGCATACCATTACTGCCATGTACAGCTGCCAGCCCCAGACATAATTAATGTGCAGTCACAGCCAGAAGACCACCTTAGGGGAGAATGTGGGCTACCTAGCTCACTTACCCGTAGCAAAAAGGACTTTATTTTTAGGGATCACCGCTAACTGCAGATAGTTTCTCGGGGACCATCAGGACTTAAGCAGATGCGGGAGCAGATGGCAGGACAATAACGCTTTTTTGGATGACTGACTAACACCCTTTGCCAAATGCCACCGGCAATAAAGTTATTTTGCCCATCTTAGACCAAGCAACAAGGAATTTTGATCCCAAGAGGTGGCAGGAGCTGGGTTTTGCTTTTGTGTGCGTGTTAGAAAGCACCAAGAAGTACCCGTGAACTGTAGTCAACTTAACAATGTTTTTGCATTCTTTCCCTCCACCTAAGAAACTGCAGTTCTCTCTGTATTTTGAAAAGGTAATACAAATATTTAATCAGTTTTGTCATGTCTTGACTCTGCTGAAAGCAGGATGACATATACACCAAAGCGAGGGAGTAAAATCTGTCCAGCAGAAGAGAAAATTTATGGCTGCAATTTTACAGAAGGGTCCCTACGATGCAGTAAACTGCAAGAATGAAGCATGAAGAGTTTATTAAAGCCATAAGAATCCTGAGATGAGATTACAGCCCTTATACGACGCCATGCTTCAGACGCGATAACGCACGTCTCCCACCCAGCCCCTCCCCCTGCCAGCTCTCCTGGAAAGGCAGAGAGGGGAAGAAATTCACAGTAGATTGATTTTGATTTCACATGTAGCGTTCTCATTAATTTTCAAGGCATCAACTGATGCGGATCAAAGTTGCAAAAGACGCTGACATCAGCTTTCACATCTGAGAGCTTATCGCTCCCTGATGATAAAATTGCAGGATTATCCAGGAGCGCATCTGCAAGTCTACAGCTACTGTAAAAAGCATTGTGACATAAAGGTGCACAGTGTGACACCATTACTGTACCATCTTTACTGGAACACTTAGCAAAACATTTTCCGTGTCACCAACTGACAGTCGTGCCTGTGATTGCATTTCTCCGTTTTGTAGCCTTGGAAATCATAATTTTGTGAGCAGCACTTTTTCCTTTGTCCCGGATGCCCCAAGCTCCGCAGTGGAAAAAACGTGCCAGGAAAGCGCTGGAGTGCTTTCCACCACCAAGGAATCCTTTGCCTTTTTCAGACCTGCTGATGGAGCCACCGTCACTGTGACAATAAATGATCCCTTCCCACTGCCATTAGAAACGCTTATTTTATCATTCCAGATTTTTTAAATTTGATTTTGCTCCTACACAGAGACTCAGGAATAAAAGACACCGTGTTCCCTGGAGCTATATAGGTCCTTTTGCTTGCTTGTTTTGTTAGCAGCGGGGGACATGCCATAGAAAACCCTACCTTTGTTTAGTCTTCCTCTTTAACATAGAGGAACGTTACAGCCCGAAGAGCTCTTCGTCTAGAGCTTTGAATAAATTGGAAAACAATTTCCCAACAACCATGCGTCCTACATCCCAGGGGCCTGGCCTTGGACAGCAGAGAGAGGGGTGGCAATTTCTCTGTTCTGTTAGCAGTTGCATGCCCGGCCGTTCCTCTCCCCTCTTGCAGAGGAGGCTTGGGGATGAGTTCACGACAGGAATTCAGGGAAAGGGCCATCTTAAGGACGGCATTTTAAAGGACATCTAGCTAGACGTTTCACTAAAAGCCGAGATGGTTGTGTCACTCTGAGTAAGCTTGGAGAAAACAAATCCGTGTCATTTCTAAGACCCGCTTCTCACCCCTATAGGAATAGTCCAGGAGGGTAGGCCCATCCTTTCTGCGCAATCATGGCACTGTCAAAATGTGTCTTATCCAAAACCAAAACGTGCTTATGGATTACAAAGATGGAAAAGCACACCTCACACGTAGGTTTGCTTCTTGCTAACCACAAGGGCAAAAAAAGGGCCATATTCCCCTTTACCACAAGCCCAGATCGCTACAGAAATCTTTCTTTAGTGAGAAACACTGTACGAAGACTAAACTGCAAAATGCAATACTGTATAAAGCATCAGGCTGTTCCGAAGCTGTTAAGACAGTCCTCGCCCTTAAAAAGTCCTGTATGAGAAGTTCCTGTGAGTTTTGTATGGCTCTAGCAACCTCAGTCATGCCAGTCCTTGCTGCACGCCAGCTCAGACACTTGGAGCATACCTGCCTCCTGCAGCGGCCTCCACACGGATGCCTCACGTCAAGCAGTGTATCTCTACTCCACCTCAATGTCTTTCTGATGATCTTTGATTTGGGAGGGTGTAGAAATGAGCTACTGGTGGGGGTCAAGATGTAGATGACCCGCCTCATAGTGAGAAACTAAAGGCATTCGATTGGCTTTACCCAGGAGGAGGTTATGTCACAGGCATGATTCAAAAAGGCAAGAGGTTTGCAATAGGAGCAAACTAGGATTAAGAATCATGTCCTCAGGGACAGGACATATATCACCTGCAAATGAAGGCCATAGGTCACGCCGAACAATACAGGCTAGGATAAATTATAGACCAGAAATAATACAATCACGCAGCAGTCCATCCTGACCTTATAATGACATACGACACTTGCGGGTATATCTAATCAAGCGCACCGTAAAGAAACTCCTTGGGTTGCTGATACAAGCGTGTCTAGGACGGCGCAGAGCTCGCGACAGGTTGCAAAACGCACTCCAAGTAAAGTAGATGCCCTGGCTGTTAGCCCCGGCTGAACCCCGTCGCTGGGGCTGCGCTGACTAAACAGGCTTTCCACTAGCCAATTCATCATATCTACCCCAAATATGCTAAGGCACCATTGTCATGAACGGCATTAAAAAAAAGGCCCTTTCCAAGGTAACAGACTATACTCGGCGGTAGGGAGCAAACAAAAACCTTGACTGGCTCATTAATGGGAATTGCAGTTTGCTTTTTGATTACAAATAATAATTTGACACCCAGGAAAAGCAGCAATGAGCGCTATGGTAAGAAAACCCGGACAGGAGTTGCAAAAAACGTCTTTTTTAGAAGGTCACTTTCTAGAAAGGCACGGACCATCTCCCTCATATATGGCGTGAAGCACTGAGTATTGAATACCTCTCCTTACATTTGAAAGAACAAGTCTGTGATTCAAACCCAATCTCAAGACTGCTTAAGTGCGTTCTAAGACAGAACTCAGCCTAAGGACATATGAAGAAGCACCCCCCAGCAGCAGGAATCGTGCATCCTAGCAATGCTTGCAACAGCCCAAAAACAACCTTTTCACTAGAATTGCTCAGAAAACACTTCCACTCAGTGGGATCGCCTGATATTCTGAAATTAATTTGTATTGTAAACTGGCATAAAATTTGGAATTTCCCGTGAAACTGAAAAACTGGGAAACATCAAACGGTTATGTTTCGATAATGTTGAATTATTCTGCTTAAAGAGAGAGGAGAATATTTCGGATCAACATTGAAGCAGTACAAAAGGAAATACAAAGCACCACTTTTGCATAAAATGAATGTTATAATACAAAAGTCTCAATGGAATTAAATGAAATAACATGAAAATTAAATGCTTTAACTCATTGAAACAAAGTAATTCAGCATTATTTAAATGACACGAGCAAGCTGTTTGCTTCCGCACCCTTCCACTGAAAATGGCATCAAAAATGTAAACGTGCCCATGAAATTTCAATTTTGCTTAAATTGCGCTATTCTGGCAGAAAAATCTGGTTCTGTCACATTTTTCTTAGCGCTTATTTCCACACTTAGGATAGGGAACCTGCTGTGAAAAAGGCCTCACTCCTCTGTTCAGGGGTAAGCAAATCAGCTATGTTGTTAACAACACCTGCTTTCTGCAACCCTCAAATGAACAGCGGAAGCTAGTAGAGGCCAAGGTCTGCTGAAAGTGAGCTCTTTCAGATCAGAGGATAAATATATGCCAAGATCACGCCTGGGAAATTTCTCTGCCCAAGAAAATTTTGAGAGCGAGAGCATGGCTGGTGGGAACAGCTATAACTTGCACCTATCGGCAGGGGTTTAACAGTAGCAACGCTAGTAAAGATCACCAAAGGTCCATATCAGATTGTGACGTTCCCTAATTCACATTATAACATCAAGAAGCACAACGCTGCCTACCGTAACGCTTCTTTAAGACTTGCTACGTCCTTATCCAGCTTGGCAACGCAAGTGAGATTTTTTTTTTACAGCTATCCAGGGACTCTCCACTGATAAATGCAAATACCTCATTGCTATTCTCAAGCTGCTTTATCCTGCAGAGCTTCTGGCCGCTTGGACATGCACAGCGTCCTCTCGTTTGGCAGAAGGATATCGTCTGTGCCAGCCAGAACCATTTGCTAACAGGTGGGGATTTGTCAAGCTGCAGGAAAAGCCAGGCTGCCATTGAAGATATCACCTGCAATTTAAAATGTGGATCTTCCCAAGTCCCTTCTTCCTGTCAAGAGGTTATCACTTAATCTGCAAAAATTAAAGGTCAAGCTGTTAAAACAGTGCACATCTGAACGCTATCGGCTGTGAACCTGCTGAGTTCACGCTCAAGAGCGCAGACTGACGCAGGATTTCCAACTCCGATCGCTGTTTCCTGATTTTTGTTTTTTTTTTTTTTCTTAAAAAACACTGAATTTTGACCCAGAAGAGCTGTGTCTTTTAAAAGTCGTCAACAACACCTGAAAGTAAGAGCTTCCGATCTGTTAAAACAGGTTCGTTCCGACAGTCGCGAAAGTGACTCGAACTAGACATTTCAGACTCCATGCTACAACTTTTGCGCCCTACTGGCAACTCATTTCTGCTCTTTCTGACCTCCTCTCCTGCTGGGTTTGTTTATACAAAATCTTTCAGGTTTAAAATTGGATTAAAGACTAAAGAGCCTTTTCAGTCTTCCTTTGTGTGAGATTTTTCAGTCCAAAGTGTTTGGTGGTTTTAATTACTTTTGACAGGATTCGTTACAGATATCTGTTCAGATAGTTCAGTTATATTGTTTCAGGTACTTTATGTTAGTACCACTCCTTATAATTACTTCTGAAGTCATAAATCTCTTGTAACTTGACTTTTGTTTTCATTTTGCAGCCTGCCTGAAAGCCATTCACACTGAAATGATCTCATCACAGTCTTCGCAATCGAGAAACAAAATACTGTTGAACATATATCTCATCATCTTCTTGATCAAAAACATGCATTTCCAAAAATGTTATATATCTTTATGTTCTTCCTTTGCAGAAGTGTCCTACGAGCACCTGCGTTCTGGCAAAACACTGGAACTGCAGCCAATTCATATGGAGTGAAACCATATTTCTTAAAATACGTCCCCCAAACGTTTTCCTGAGAATTCAGTGCAAATACATTACATCACAATTTTAGTAATCCTTGTGGATGAGATTTCATAGCTATAAACGAGCCTGCCCGCGCCCCAGACCCACACCTCAGCCACCGCAGCCTGCATAGTACTTGGTGGACAAGTGTTGCACTACGAAAGATAAAGAAATAATTCATTTGCTGCCCTTGATAATTTGCTTTTTCCTACTCAGTTGCGTTCCTTTGTGGCATCTGACCTCTCCACAGATCCCTGAAGATACTGCCAGGAAATGCCATTTTCACAGCCTGCGGAATAGGACGATTAGCAACGAACTGATTCTCCACAAGAGAAGAGCTAAGCGTATGGCCACTGGCAAAACCTGCCTTCAGACACAGGTAATGGAAAGGGAAAAGGTTCACCCTCATGCTGAGCTGGCACCAAGCAGACCCAGGAAGCGACAGTCCACCCCCCCTTTTCATTTATCCTTGCACTTACAGCCTCAGTGGCATCGCAGCTCCGACGGAGGATAAAGCAGTGTGCGGCACTGACCGAGGAGAGACAGCCAGGAGATGGTGGTCCGTCTCCAGACCCAGTTATCAGTGCACGCAACGGTTCCCTACACAAAATTTCAGGCCCTTCCTTATCCAGGCAAGCCTGCTGCATACGTTACACAGAATCGCAAGCGCATACTGTAGGCCTGCTGTATTTCACGCACCAGAAAACATACACGCACTCACTCATTCACTTCAGTCTGGGAACTGACCCTCCAGCACAGGTCACAATCTAGTTTTTCCAGTGCAGTTCGCATCTGTGCAGCCACCCCTGGAAGAAGCAGGTCTCAACCAGGAATAGTAAAATTTTGCAGCAACATCTGCCTCGTTTATACTATTTGCGCCGAGGAAAATCCCGAGCAGAAACGGAGCCCAGTAAGAACTTCAAATATTGAGACGACATGAGGCAGCAAACAAAACAGGCACACAGCAAAGCAGCTAGAGAATTCACATGTGCTCTCAGTCCCTTCTCAGACAAGCTTGCTCCAACCATCCTTCTTGGCATAAACGATGAACTACCTGATGTGCCAGAGAGAGTGGCATGCCTTCTCTGGCCCAGGGAATATTTAATGATGCATTCAAAGTGCAATAGCTGCAACCAGAGGGATGAGCGAATAAGCAACTCAGTTTAAAATTAGTAGGTCAAGTGCTCTTGCTGGGATGCTATGAACACGGCCTGACTCGTGGTGGGGACAGGAGTGCGGCTTTCTAGAAGCCCTGAATACCTGAGACCTGACCACGAAGAGAGCAGCAATTCGAGAGCTGGACATCCGTGTGCACGTGCAAACATGCAGACGCAAGCATATTCTCTCTCTCTTATTTGTTGTTTTCCCTTTTTTAACTCCGCTGTGGAATAAACGCACATTCTTCAACTCGGTTTCCCCCTCCACAACAAAATCCTACACCTAGAGTTCCCCGTGCCATCTGCTCAGCTTTGCTACACGTGACCGCCCACACAGTCTCCCTCAGTCAACGGCCAAGTTTGTGCTTTAAAGCTCTAAATCACAACACTATCCGTATTTGGAAAAGTGCTTGAGTACGTGTGTAAATCCACTGCCCCAGTGTGGCTCAGATACGACATGTATTTTATCAGTGTCTTCTTCGGGAGTTAGTCTCACTATCTTTTCCTGGAGTAGGTAGCCGTAAAGTGGTAGGTTGCTAGCCACGCAGTCACCCACTGGGGATGTATACTACCTCTCATTACTTTAGTCATGAAAACGTCTGAAATGAGTTCATATTGGGCTCTTGACAACAGGTAGACAATAGATGAGGTAACTGTATGGGTATCTGCCAAGGAAGACGAGACAAGCCCAGGGCTCAAGTTTTGCTCACTGGGCCACGCCACACCATCTTCTGCGCTCCAGCTCACCTCTACCAGTCCTGCAGCAGCTACTGACTCAGGTTAACAGTCCAAACAAGCACTTTACAATAGCATCGTGTGGGCATTATAGCTGCCCAAAGAAAATCCATCAGAAAGAGTTTGAAAGAAGACGCTCAACTAACTGGAAGTGCCAACAGGGATTTCTGATTTTCATTAAAGGCATTCCAGTTTGCAAGGCAAATCTGAAGATTCAAAGTTCTCTGCCCTTCCAGCCCAAAGGCAGACATACATACCGGGAAAGTAACGTGTTTTGGATATCAGTTTGTTAATGAAAACCCAAACGTTTAATAGAAAAACAAATCAATGAAAAGGGACATTATTTTGAGAACTAAATTTCTTAACCACCTCTCATAAAAATATGCTGAAACTACACCAGTCCAAAGGTAAGGAGCATCACTCTTAGCAGGAAGAGTTCAAGCCTTGAAGTCAATGGGTTTGCTTATGGGAATAATTCTTTATCAGTATGATCACAGCTTTCACAATAATCTCAGAAAGGAAGCATACCTAAGAGAACACATCTACTGTAATCGTCTTTTGTCTGTAATTAGTATGCCATGCTCTCAGGGAGAAAAAAAATCACCTTCTCTCAAAGATAACGTAAAATATACCTGCAGTAGATGTGTAATATGCTATTTGAGCAACTGTGCTGTTAAACAATAAAATTTCAGCTACCAGGGAGAACATGGCTCAGCTGAAGGCACTGAAATCGTGCACTATGAAAGCAAATAGACTCAGAATACCCCAGCGTGTTTCAGCTATTGTAGGCTATAACAAGACAACGCTAGTAGAATTCAAAGTCAAACGGAAAGGGGTCCACGTGACACAGGATAATTAACCATCTCTGCTAAAACTCACCTTTTCACTCCTAGAGAGTACTATTTAGGGTCACTGTGCCCAAAATATAGCCAGGAAGCTTTTCCTCTGCCACCTGTACGTGTACGGCTTCATTACCACATCCCTCTCCCCCATGTGCCAGACAGCACGTAACGCATTTTCCTGTCCTGCAGAACTGGTAGGAAGGCAAGCGACTTGAAAATTCTTGACACACACACACACTTCACCAAAGATAGCCATACACAAAGGTAGAAAAAGGAGTTTAGGGTGCTGTTTTGGATGCCTGCTCTTATCCACTGTTACTTACCATTACAACTATCAGAACTTTATTACAAATACTAACCAATACAAATATTTTTCTCTCTTGGTTAGCAAGCCCAATACCCCTCTGCTGATTTGCTTGTCTCTAAGCAATTCTGAGAAAAGTTTTCACTATAAGCATTGATCCTCAGCTCTTCCCATCAGGTATCTACGGCTGCCTATCTGTGTGGTTGGTTATCTGAACTACTGGGCATTACTACTGACAGACGGGGCAATTATCACTTTTTAAATAGGAAACAACAATAAAGACTCCTTACAAGATGCTGTGGGGAGCTGCTTTTGATGTACCAGAGGAGAGTTCAAGAAACCTTAGCTCTATACTTAGCTCTGTTGCTATCTGCCTTGTAATACCATTGATGGCATCTTCGAGCCACTGTTTCTTTTTCCGCTGCTTGTGTCCCTCAGGATACAGTCTGTCTCTTGACAAGACAAGTGTCTGCTGCAGCACTTAAGAGCTGTGAAGTTGCCAGTTTTTACAGAAAAAACAGTAGGGAGCAAGGAGGTGCTGAACACGCAGGTAATTTATGCTAAATTTGCCTGTACTTCCAAGATCTGCAAATACTTCCAAGGCTTTCAGGTAGAGACTTCAACGCTTGTGACTATTTAGCAACATCTCCTCACCCAACCCGTGCGTTCATTCAAAAGAATACTTATATATCTAGTTGGTACTGTTTGTCTGAAGGCATCCAACTATCCACAGGCTATGGCTCAAATGCTGTGCACGACCTGCCATTGCCCATCTGCCTGTTACATAGTCACGGACTTAACCAGGCTTTAAGTCCTCTGCACTATTGCTGGTCAGTGAAGCATGCACTTCCTCATGAAACAGGAGCGGTGCCATGAGTTTGCAGCTCCTTTCCTTTTTCCACACAGGAAAACAGAGCTTTCCAATTTGCTTCTAAAAAGAAAAAAGAAATTAGTTCCTTAAATGAGAAAATATTCTTCAGAAATGAGGTTTTTTTGCTCAGTCACCTTTTGATCTGTGAATAAGGGTGTGTGATACAGCAATAAATAGGTGACAACTTCCAGCAGGTACTGCAAAATGATCAGAAGCCTGTGCCTGGGTATGCAACCCTTGCAGTCTGTACTAAAGATGGAGAAAGAAAGGTCCAGAAGGAAAACACTTTCAAATGATTTACTAGATTTTGTGCAACGCCCTTTGTGCATCCTTTCCATAGAATATACCTCACAACAACGAACAGAGATCTGCCTACAGCCAAGACTCCTCACAACCACCCACCATTGTTGCAGCTCCCCTGCTCTATTTACTTTTTTTTTTTTTTTTAATCCTTGGAAGTTATTCATGAATAATTCTCCACCTAAATGACTAATCTATAACCTGTAACATCCGTTAATATCCATGCCACCTTTTTAACCCTTTAACTTTTCCCCCTGCATCCACATGAAGTTTCTCTATTAAGGTCAGATTGAAAACACTTATTTAAACAGACACTTAGTAAAACGCTCTACTAGGGCACACACTCTGCTACAGCACTGCAAGATCTATTTTATCACAAGATTTGATACCACTGAATGATCTCCAGTCCGCTGGTCCCCTCTCTTTCAGCGTCTGCCCTTCTCACCACCACAAGGGGTCTTCCATCCACACTGCGAAGTCCAGGCTTCACAGCACTAAAAGGTCCCACCTCCTCCACCAGCTACACCAGTTCCCACCTGGAGGCAGCCCAAGCTGAGGGGTTTGTCTGCACAGAACATTGTCCCTGCCCTAAATCCCATATTGTGTGGGAAGAAGATAAAAGGCCACACGCTGGGGAAGGCAGCAACTTGTACCAAATGATGAAACCAACAAAATGCATCTTACGCCCAGTGAAAGGAGTTAACCTGCAATCCCTAATCTCATACCAATGGAGAAAATAGCGGGCTGCTGGGGTTTTCTCCACGTAGCCAGCAACAGTACCGTGGGATTTCTCAGCAGGAAGGTGAGCTGAATGCACATGGAACAGAACTGCACACTATTATTTAGCAGAGATGATAATTAATCCCCACAACTTAACAAGGGATGAGGTGGATTATTTGCCATTTGACGCATCTGAATCAGGATCCAGTCTTTCCTTTTAAGAGAGGCAGTATCTCTGCCAGAAACAACAGGGTCCATGCAGGATTTACTGGCAAAGTGCTCTGATCTCTGAGTAATACTGAAGGTCAGACTAGAGCGATCTTGTTCGGTTTTGAAACCTTGAATCTAGGAACACACAAGTCCCAGGTCACCATGCCCGCTCCGGGATAACCTCCATTGTTTTCCTCGTACGTGTCAGCCTAGCGTCTGTTCCTCCTTCACTGGCACGCTGGAAGGACCAGGGGATTAGGAGAGTCAGTCTTGCTGTTCCTGTAGGACAGGGCCAAATCCACTGACAATTTTTCCATTTAACGGAAACTGTTTGCAATTGTTTGAGTACTAGCTAACATCACATCAAAAGAGAGAGAAAGGTAGTGCCAGCCATATAAAGCTTATCGTTTGTCAGGAAAAGAAAGATAAAGTCTGGGAGACTGGGACCGCTTCTCTGCAGGCAGGCAACGGAGGCACAAGGAGATGAGAAGGCGATGTCCTCCGCTCGTCCACGGGGAGTCACTGACAGAGCCAAAATCTGAAGTACTGCGGTACGCTCAGGATACCCTACCTGCCCGGCTACAACCCTGGAACATAAGTAGTCTCTTCCTGCCCAGGAATCAAGAGGTCCAGGCCCCTCCTGTGCCAAGGTGTAAGATACAGGGATGCCTTAGTCACCGACCCCTGGTCCTTCTCTTGCCAGATAACGTTATCACTGCAATGGCCGAGCAGAAATGAAGAACAAAACGCCTTCAGTAGCCATTGCAAAAAGAAAAGGCAAAAGGGTTTTTTTTTTTTTTGAAGTCTTAGCTGAACGTATTTTTAAAACACATTTCACCTCAGAACAATAACAATGAAGAAATTTATAGATATTGATTATATGTCCTAGGCAGGAGAGGAAAGCAAGCAAAAGGAACAAAAAGATGATGACTTTATTCCTGGAAATAATGCTGATCCACAGGATACAAATCAAAAGAAAAGAACTTGACATAAACTTCAAAGACTAATTGATCAACAGATTAATCCATTAATTCTATCACGGCTTTCTCCATCTCCCTCAGCTATTAGGTTTTCTTCTTTCTCACCAGCTCTCATTTCACAAAATTTTTTCCTAGCTGATTGAAGAATTATCTCACTGGTTACTAATACACGAGCTGCTACATGACAGACGGACTGTAGGACACAGCGAAGTATTTCTGCAGTCAATGAATGGCCAAAGTTTGCAGTAAACCTCTAGGTGCAAAATCTGCAGAAACTTGTGTACAGACAGGACTACCAGTATTTCAGATTTGCACCCACAAACCTCCCTGACATCATCTGTGGTCTGATTTACAAAGAAGCCGGGGACACACAGGACCAGCTTGATCATGCTTCCTGGAAAGCTGGCCACGTGAAGAGGCCTGTCCTGGGGGCACTACGCTTGACGGCGTTCGTGATATGTCTTCGGTTACGTGGCACACTTCTCTGATCTCGCTGGCTGCTGCTAGGAGATGAACGCGTTGGAAGATTAGGCCGCTTGTTTAGATTTCCAAAGAGTGCGGCTTTAACCTATTTTGTAAGTACAAAACGGAAGGAAAACGTCATGTTTCAGGGTAGAAGACAGAATACGTGATCTCTTCCAAACCATGGCATTGGCTTGTCGCAAACATCGCTCGAGGCAATTCGCTCTGCAAGTTCAACTTCCCATCGATGGTCAGAGTTACCTCTGTCTCTTTGGGCTCTTGTCGAATTTTGTAGCTACCAAGCACAGATTTCGGGCGCGCATACGAGGCTTAAATAGACAGCACGTGAGATCTAGCCCTTCGTTAATGATATCACAGTTGGTACGTCTTGTCTACCAGTAACACTATTGCCTCAAACGGAAATCCATAGCGTGAATCTCATTAATATCACACTATTGACCATCTTTCCCCGCTCGCAGTAATTCATAGCACCATCTCCCTGCTTTATTACCTTCCCCAGGTTCAGATGACTTATTGCAAACAATGACTGTATTATAGTCTCTACTGCCGAGAAATCTCCCACTCCACCCTCCCCAAAAAGCTTTCCAAAGTATGATGCTCTTAGCTGGTAATCAGGACATCTGCTGATCATCACATACTCAGGAGCAAAGTTTGCTCCCCACCAACCAGCTGGAAATTTTGCTGGGAATCGCAACTAGTAAAACTGAAGGCCTCACTCTACGTAGGCTATATACAGATATAAAAACACGTATGTAACTTAGATGAGTGAGGATGCTTTAAAGTGCAGCTTTCACGCGTTGTTAGAGAAAAGGTATTAAACAAAGACTGCTGGGGATGAAATGCCTTCATTCAGAAGTAAAGCATGCTAACCTTATGCTGGAATTTCAATATCGAATAATTCATTTCCCTCAGCAAATGTCCAGGAGTAACATGCACGTTTCAGAAGGGTGCATACTGAGTGGTGGTGTTTAAAAATAAATACATACAGTCAGTGTTTCTGGAGCGCACTGTTACTTAGACAAACACCTCAGAAACTAGTAGGTAAAAGTAGATTTAAAATAAGAACATTTGACATACTGCACACTGCATGAGTGAGGGTATTTCCTTTGGAGTCAATCCCCTCTCCAAGGTTTATTGCATTTCAAAATAAATCAAGTATGCTTAATCAGTAGTTAGCATCTGCACTTCATGCATCCTTTTTTCCTAAACAAAGATAAAATGCTGTGTACAAGGAACTAATGGTGTAGAAATAGCTTTCACATTAATCACCCAAGAACCAAAATGGTGCCAAGCCATTTATCTTGCCGGTGTTACTTTCAGACGGCTAGATAAGTAAACAGCCACAAAATACAGAGGTCCTTAGCTAGAGCAGAATAATCTCCAGTGCTGGTGAAAAGGAAAATATGAAAGAGGCCATTAAACACATGCTCACGCTAATTTATTTACATTTAAAGAACAAGGGGACCGCTTGCTGTAACTAAATGCAAAACAATTAAAAGTGGGAATTACCAATTAGAATCTATACATTCGCAATAACAACTCCTAAAAAACTGCAGTCTTCAACGTGCCAATAATAACAGGCCATTTTATTGTTCAAGCACTGGCCCTTTTGAAGAGCTCTGCTCAGGATTTTTAGTGTTACAGCACAGGCTTTTTGGTTTTTTTTTTTTTTTTTTTTTTTGCATGAGGACAAGGCACACTGAATTCTCCCTTGAACGAAAACACCCAGTAATAGGCTGCACACGCCGAGCAGCTTCCCTTTCAAACGCTGCTCCCTCTCTCTCGCTCTGCAGGGACCGACACACACGCACGTGCGACGGGCAAATTTTAAGACTGTTTCCATAGGCGAAGCATGAACTGTTTCTACAGCAATTACTGTGCACCAGCAAAAGCAGCCAGGCCTAGGGGGTTGCAGGCTGGAGCCCAAAAATATGGGTTCCTCTTCTTTTGAGGCCATATTTTCTAGCAACGTCTACCCCCTCGAGATGGTAAAACTTTTCCCATGGATCTCTTTACAGCCCCCGACCTCAGGGGACATGCCCAGGGCAGATCGGTTGCTTTCAAACAGGACGGCCCAACGGCGTACGGAGAAGCGCGAAGCACCGCGCAGCTGGCTCTGAGCTGCGGACACCACCACCAACCCACTGAGGAGGGTGCCGGTGCCGCCGTCTAAGGCTACCAAAGCTGCGGAGCGTCAGGGGCAGGAGGGAGATCAGGGAAGCGGCGCAAAGGTACCTCCTGGTTACGGTGGAAACTGAGGGACCCGCTTCTTGGCCAGGTGCTTCTTGGCCAGGTGGAAACCACAGCGTGCGCTGCCCTGCAGACCTTGGGGGACCACAGGCTCTCTACACAACCCAGACCAAACTTCTTTACTGAAGCTGAAAAATATACACAGTGAAAGCTGTCTTCTAAAGGATGACTCATATTTTTGTACCAAAAAAAAAAAAAAAACACCCACAAGGCCAACCCAGAAGTCCAAGGAACAACTTAATGTGCTGCCAACCAAAGGCAAAGCCATGGTGCCACACTGCCTGCCCACCGCAGCGAGGCTCACAGGGCCGGAGGCAGCACGGCGGCCGGCTGGGGCTATGCCCAGCGCCCATCCGAGTCTGTAGCACAGACCCAGGTCCTCCCGAGCCCTGCCCGGCCTTCTCGGTGTCTCCTGTTGTTCTTGTGGCGAGAAAAGAGGTAAAAGAGCATTACGTGTCTCCTTTTTGCATGAACGTAGCCACGTGCAACGTCCATTATCACAGAAGAGCCTTAGACGCGTGTAGGCACCGAGAAGAGACTCCAGCCCCGCAGAACATAACGAAAGGAGAACGAAGGTACTGCACGGACGGCAGCCCTAAATACAGCGGTTAATAAGAGTATGGTGTGTGACTGACAAGCAAGATAATTTGCCCGCAGCCAGAGAAACTCATTTCTATTGTCAGTGGGTAACAGCAAGTAGATAGTGTTTCTTACAAATTCCTATTTACGCATTTCATAAAACCTTGATTCCCTGTAGTCCTGTCCAGAAAAGCACTCCAAACTCATTTCTGTTAGTAACCCCGTTCGCTATTATAGACAACAGGCTTTAGTCTCTGCAAAACAACAAGGCTGAGAAAATTGCAGGGTCTTTCTCAGCTCATCCATAAAGCTCTGCAGGATGACAGTCCCCATCGTGGTCTGGGTACGTATGAAGAAGCTGATGCAGGTCGAGGAAAAACACCGCGCTAGGACTGCTCAGAACAGCAGGAAACGTGTACAACACAGAGACAAGGTGCTTTGCAAAGGAAGGGCGATTTAGGGACCTTTGGAAACGTAAGGGCACCGCAGCAGCATCTCAAGGCCTCGGCAGAGATCAATACGGTACGTGCTGCAGAAACATGGTGGGAGGCTCCTTGGCCCCAAAGCTCTTATAATCTACACGGATAAAGGTACACAGTGCTTGGCAGGAGGGTATGCAGGCAACAGAGGGGAAGCCCGTTGTTGAAGGTTATTTTACACTCGGTCCCAAGCTGCATGGTGTTCTGAATACATGCTTGAACAGCAATGCTGCTGGCAAAACGGTAAATACATGCTCCTAATACCAACAGACTTCACGAGCAGTCTGGGCACACCACCCCGCATGGGAGGCGATCCTCATGAAGAATCAGCTCAGCTGTGTCTGTCTAATTCAGCACCATACGTTGCCCTCAAACGCGTGGGAATCGTCTTCTCCTTACTCTTAAACTTGCCCCCTTTCAGTATCTCTGAACACCTACATACCTTTCCGTATGGGTCAGGGGAAAATTATCTGCTTCCGCTACTGTTTATTCCTTTGCATAATTTAGTCCTGCATATTTCTGGTGGGGGAGAGAGGTCTTCTGTAAGGCTCACAAGCTATAAGCTTTCACACTTCTCACGGCCCCTTTCTGCGACCTAGCACTTACTGTCCTTACCTCTGAACTCCGTTTACTTGCTCACAAACCAACTCATGATAACGTTCGTCAATGAATTTAATGCTCTAGTTAGCAAGGAAAAAGCTTGTTATCTCACATTTATTACAAACGCTCTTTACTCAGCGGGCAATGGACTATACAGACATTTGAGTAAAAGATAAATTGCAGCAAATAATTCTAGATTTTTTTATCCACTAGAAGCAGTCAATCTGGAATGAACGTAACGGAATAATTTTCATGGCAGCAGCTCTAGCAAAAAGGCCCCTATAAAAGATATGTCTGTGCATAAAAAAACAGTTAATAGAAAGCGCGGGGTATTGACAGAAGGGAACAGACGGTACCGTGCGAACGTCAGGTGGCACGGCACCACTCTGCGCGCTACGCCAGGCAAGCGGCTGCTGGTCAGCAGTAGTATGACGTGGACCGAGCACCGTGCAAAACGTTTTCACTAGCAAGGGGAAGTAAAACTAAACTAGGCAGCTCAGAGAGCGGCATGAGGTATCTATGGAGATTTGGCCTCTAACTCCTGTTGACATCAAGAGGAGGCTAATAAAATACTCTCAAAATTCACATTAGATGCATATCTGCTTCTCAAAGCTCCTAAATACGCTGTGGTGTCTGGCCCTCTATAGCAGAGCTACAGCGCTCCCAAACCCTTTAAGCACTCCTGAAAATCTCGAGAGCATTTTGAAATTGCCATCTTCGTAACAGATTTCCTGGAGGAAGCTCTGAGTCAAAAAGCTTCTGCTGGAAGCGCCAAAAGAAAAACATTACTATGATGCATAGGGCATTAGCTGCACTGTAAAAAGAAACAACATAATGGAATCACACTGTAATGAATTTCTAAACTATTAGCTTCGTTAATGAGTCATTAAAAATTTACTCCCTTGCACCGACTCAGTGAGAAAACACAATCGTTCGTTAAAACCTTCTTTGAAATGTTTTAATCCATCTGCCTTCTGAAATGTGTGGTCAATGCATACGCTTGGTTTTAAATTACGAAAATCTGGAACGTGGAGAAAAATCTTTTCTAAGGAATAATGTAGAAATGGTCTGACAACATTTACTACGCTTTTATTGCAAGTTTGCATCAGCAGTTAAAAAAGAAAAACCAAAAGTGAAAGCACAAAAAAGTCACAGGACTTACAACATACATACAAATGCATTAAATATTCCGCTATTTATCACTGTTAAACACCTCTGCCCTGATGCCAACCATGCATTTAATATACAGTAATTATATGCAAATCTACAGAACAGGAAGAGTGTATTAAAGGATACTATTAATTTTCTCATAAATACTAGTCCCATTTTAATGGGTTGCTTTTTTAAGGAGCAAGTAAAGGACAGTAGTCGGCAGTCTTCTGCCAATCCCTATGATTTTTTCACAAATCTAGTGATATTTCATGCTCAAGCTGTGGCTCCCGAAGTCCTTTGTAACACGAAGCAAATTCTCAGCTTTTTTTTTTTTTTTTTTTTTTAAATTCATCATTGACTTGCCATTCAGGTGGCAGAGGAAAGCTTGAAACTGGAAACTAAAGAAACACCGAGAAGAAATACACACACGCTGCAGTCTCAGGATTTTAAGGCATGAGGAGCCGTGCCACTCTGGCAAGTGGGGAACTGTTCTGTAATAATCTATTAATGTAAACATACAATTACAGTATCAACAGCAGGTGCTACTGTATTTTAAATTATAACATTTTCCTTTGAAATGCAGAACTGACAGGCCACGGCCTTGCAGGAAAAGCCTCTAGGGAATAAAAAGCAGAGGCTTTTTCAAGAGCATGCCAAAAGGAAGGTGGCCAAGCTTCAGGGATACCATCTCCAGCGCGTTGCCAGTTCTGTTTTGCTGCAGTTGAGGATCCTAGATCAAAAGTCCTTCCAAGATTGAGACAGGAGCATCTGTTAGAGCTGTCTAGTTAGGTGGAAAGAGACCATTTGGAAGGAGAAAGAAACCGAGGAGACCGTGCCTTTTCTAATCAAGGAACGGTAAAGACCTACAGGAAATCTATACACATACTTAGTTTGTCCTGTCGTTTTTTTTTTTCTTTTTTTTTTTTTAAAGCTCTGACAGGCTTTTGCGCTCTCTGTGCTATTTTTTATTTTTCGCTCCTCCAGAAAGCCTTTGGGCTGCCAAACGCCCCAGCGGTCCCAGGAGGGATCGGAGGTGGACCTAAGCGCGTCCCGCTGACGTGAGAGCTGGGGTACGCAGCAAAGCAGCGCCTGCCCCGGGGGTCTGGGCAGCAGGGACAGGCCGCGGGGGCTCACGGGTAATGCTGAGCACTTGTCCTACAGGCCTTTCTTCACCTAGTCCTGGGGATGAGTTAATGAGGCTGCTTCAGATCAGGCTTGGCAAGGAACCACAGAGAACATCTTCCAGGTGGCACCCGCCCTGGCCCATCGCAACACGGGTTATTTCTTCTTGTGCTAGGCATCACTGGGCTATTTCCAATGAATCAAGTGGATTATTTCTTCTTGTCCTGGAAGGACTTAAGAAGTCAGGATCCACCTGTGCGAGACTCACTGGAGAGCGCTGTGAAGTTAGCAAGGAGCTGAGCGCAGCGGGGCCTTTTCACCCTTCTCCCATTACACGTCAGCACAAGGCGGAGGACAAGCTGCACAGCTGCAGGACTGCCCTTTTCGGGATCAGTCTGGACCCACGGTCACATAAACCTCCCCATCCTCCACCACGCTGGCAGGCTCTTAAGCTGGTTCTCTCGCAATCCCCTCTCAGTGTGATCTCAATGAAACCTCTGGGAGTAGGATGCAACTCCCTAATAGAAAAACCCAACCACAAAACAACAACAAAAAAACCCTTTAGCTTTAGTAAAGAAAGGGAGCAGGAATTACTAACTAAGAGACAGGAAATTTTATGCATCTAACCATCAATCAAAGGGTTGTAGATTTGCAGTGGAGCTGATAAACCTACGGAAACTACCCACCATCTTCAATGTAATTTTTCTTGTGGGCCTCAGAAAATTCTTCCAACACGTAACATCCTAACAGGAGTGACTCTGTGTGTTTTCCAGTCAGTAAAATCACACAAGAAGAATAACGATTTTCAGAAAAATACAGAGGAAAATACTATGGGCAAAAAGCATGCACAGATCTCAGGCAACAGCAGGTAGCATTAAGTGAGAAGAGTGCTCCGGGTACCTGAAGGTCAAGCTACACAGCACAGCTGCCTTAATCATTCTGGCAAACGGGTAAACTATAATTAATTACCCAGCTCAGGCCAAAGATGAAGAAAATAATAAGCCTCACTAAAAACCATCCCGGTCAGATCACCGATGAGGTTGCTTAAGAAAGTCCTTCCCATAGCTGCTAGCGTGTGAAGCGCAAGGGACGAAGAACACGTACAGCCAGCACGTAAGGGAAAGCACTCCTGCTGCCATCGTCTTTTTGGGCCAAAATGGGGGAAGACCTTATAACGGTTCAAAAAACTGTGCAGGTCGCAGGCCAGAGCACATGGCTGCTGTTCCCCTATCCTCAAAGCAGGTTCACCTTTGCTAAATGGAAGCAAGACAAAAGAGCAACAGCTTCACCGGTTTCACTATGGTTTTTCAGGGCAGAAGGTGTTCCTGCCACAAGAAGCAGCCGCACTGCTGCTGCCCTTTCCTGCCACTCTCTCCATCCTTTCCTTTTGCTTCTCCAAGGGGCGGGGAACCAAGGCCACCAGGGCAGATGTGAATCGTTCTGAAGTTGTCATTCAAATTGAGGTCAAGGCCACGAACAGAGTCCTTGTGTTGCGTACAGCAGCGCAACAGTCAGGAGGGCGTTCCCCAGGAGATGCCCACCTTTCCAGGGTGCCAGCAGTCTCCGGCTGCTGGGCTGCGCGGTGGAGAGCTCTGACAGCTCACGGACACAAATGCGCAAAGCACGTCCAAGGAGACACTTTTCCAAAACAGCAAACAAGCCCTGGAAACATGGCAGCAACCACGTTAATAAATCATAATTAAAGACCATCTTGTTGAGTTACTACATTTTTTCAACACATTTTATTTCCATTTGCTGCCTTTTCAGCTCCCTTCTGTGGTTCTCACTGCCAGCACGTGAGCTGCTCTCCTCAGTCAGAGGGTGCCAGATCCGGGCAGACGCTCAAGGCAGCCCCTGGGGTCTGGGTACCTCTAGTTTCCCTCGATGTTGCTCGGGAGCTAAAGAGGCTGAGCATGATGTAGGATGAGGCCCAGACAACGTTTTGAAAACAGATATTGCTCCTCTGGCATCCAGCAGGGATAACACGCAATCGGCTAGCACGCTGATAATTATTTTTCCATTACTCTGAGAGCAGTGTCGTTCTTCTTTATTTTAATTGCCTTGACAGTATTTCCTAGTCTGATCAGACTGGAGCAAATTTTAAAAATATATGCTTTCCCTTCTACACGCACATAATTAATTGTTAACAAGCCTTGAATGGTTCTGCAAGGAGAAAAAAGCCTTCCTGCTGTGGACCATTTCGAAATGTGAGAAAACACTGATGCTTCCCTGTTACTATGTTCTGAGTCCTTTGCACGTGAAGGGTAATGGCAAGATTTACGTATCCTTCTGGAAACCGAAATGCTGGTGTGTGGCTCAGGGCTGTGCTAGCAACCCCGTGGGTGACCACAGCGTATCTCTTAACCTCTCCCCGCCTCCATTGCCCAATCAATTGAGCAACGATCAAAAAAAACTTTTTTCCCCCTCATTGCGTTTGTCTTACCCACTAATCAGATCTTCTGGGAAGGGAACGCTTTGCACCTCCAACAACGCTGCATCACACAATATACCAGACCCCAGCTCAGTTACTGGCCTCTAGCTGCTACAGTAGTATAAAGAATAAGAATTACTGGCTGTATCTAAATAGCATTTGAAAACTCAACCTGCTGTAACTTTCCAGAAGGGGGGAAAAAAAACCAAAAAACTTCTCCTTCTGCACTAGAATTATTTAGCTCATCATCAGACACAGACCTCCTGAAATTTTCATCCCAAACTACGATACAATATAAAAATGTATTAATTTCTTGCTGCCATCTACGATGAGGGCTGCTGCATTAGGCTCAGCATAAACACCAAACAAAGGAGGTTCAGACCGTGCCCCAACAAGCATGCGCTGCAGACCGAGAGGGAAGCCCGTTTTACACACAGGAAACGGGTGTCCGCAGAGGTCAGGGCGACAACTACGCGGTCACCCAGGAAGCAGGAGGAGAGCGCGCTTCTTTCAGGCTGAGCCGAGATGCATGACATTGCCTTTTTGCATTAAAAATCTTCCTCCCCTTCCCTCCACGCAACACTTTGTTTTGGTTTCAGCACAGTTTTAGCCCCCCAAAGCAGCACCCCTTCACACTTCCGCAAGCTCCGTCTCAAGACACGACTTCTGAACCGCCACAACATTTTCAAAATGAAAACGCCACCTACATCTCAGCATTTTAAGCAAAACGGCAAGGTAGGGCACACGCCATCTGCAAATTCAGGCCGAACTTGGTGGATGGTTACCGTCAGCACAACCCAGCGATTTTCATCAGATAAACTCTTCAGTCAGAGCGCTGGGCACGTATCTGCTGCAAACACTTTAATTTGCTTCTTCTCTGTCGGGTTTTGGAAGGACTTATTGAGTTTCCTTATTGATTTCCAGCAAGTGAAACAGGAGTTTTCATTGGGATCTTGACTGAGCTAATTGATAGGCTCTTGCTAATAAACAACAGAAGCAGTAAAAAGATAAATGAAACGCCATCAAGGCGAGTCAGAGCAAAAAGCCCGCCGTCAGAAACGTGCAGAACGGTACCATTACATAGAGATGGGCGCCAAGCGCTGCCGCGGAAACACTCGAGAGCTGTCAGGGCAACGAGCGCTACGGGGAGCATCATGACGACACCCCGAGTAATTAACACGTTACACGCCTTACCGACGCGTCTAGGGACGCACGTTTGTTTTCGCTCGCTGGGCGAGACCACGTGAAACAACGTATTGTGCAATTTACTCAGTGTGGAGTTCTCACTCCCCACAGCTTGGTGGTAACTCCAAAGCGAAGATGCCATAGCACGCATACGCTCTGCACTCACAGGTCAGTTAGGTGCAACTTCAAACCAGTTCCAAGACCGCAGCTTGTCCTCTTGCAACAGGCTATTATTGCAGGTCAAAATATTGACCACTGTCCAAACAGCTTGTGAATGGCATAATACCATATAAGTCAGTGTATTTCACTGCTCTAATTCACTGTAATTCCTTCTAAGCCACGCCTGATGCAATTTTAGTCAATTCACTCAACAAGCAAAGAAACCTGGGGTTTAATCTAAGGGCAAAATACTCACTTGACCCAGAATAATGCAGCCTACTAAGAGAGCGTGCTTGCTCCCCGCCGTTCCTGCACACACACGCGCTTTTAGACATTACTAATGGTCATTATGAAATCTGTTACAAGTGACAGTTCAAAACCTTAATCCACAAGGTCAAGGAGCAGAGGCTAATGCAGTTAGTGCAGAGCATGTCAGACAGACACAGAGTTCATCCCCTGCCACACTGCTGCATAACAAGGTTTATTTCTGCAAAAGGTATAGTCAAAAGCTTGATAAAAAAAGACCAAAAAAAGCAAAAAAAAAAAAAAAAACCCAAAAAAGCATTTTTGACAGAAGAAGAGTTTCTTTCTTTCTTTTTTTTTTTTTAAAAGGAAACCTGAACGTGGACAATTCTCAAATGCCACTGACACATAACTGGAAAGACCACTTGGGATTTCCTGTGCCAGATCCTCTCTGCACGGCGGCTCCGGATTGGACCGTATCTCCCACGGGATGCTCAAAACCATCTTCCCCCTGAGCTGCTATGGCCTCCGTGTACTAGGTGAGACACGGCAGCTCCGACCCTGACAGGGAGGGAGAGGGTCACAGCCACCTCCACAAGAACCGCTGCAAACTGAATTAACACCCCATTTCTCGTGCCGGTTTGCGACAAGGCTTGCTGCAGACCCAAGCTGTCATTTTCTCCCCCCTTTCTGGATTTTCACTTTGCTGTTACTCTTGCCGCTTCTGCTTTTCTTGAGCCCAATTAAAAGATTTAGATGGATGTCTTCTGAAACTGTGAATATGTTTCTGGCTCGTCTTAAACGAGACTGCGAAAGGAGCCAGGAGATGAACGCGAGGGCGATGGGTTTGACAGGAGAACCTCTGCCCACCTGTCAACTGCACCAAGCTCAGGGCCAGAGAAGCACCAGCGTGGCAAACCCAGCCCCAAAGAGCACTCACCGCCCCCACGCATTTGCAAGCCCCGACCTGGAGCGGGGAGGTCAGCGAGCACAAGGGACCTGCGCAGTTTGAAAGGAGAATCAGCCTTGCAAGAGGCTGGTGATTAAACGTGATCCTCAGACAGGCTGGTCTCTTCCTGCCTCCCGAGTTCTTTCCTCTAAGGTTTGTCACTCTGCTTGTTTTCACAGATTTATGAAGCCAGATTAGAAAATAAGACATACACAGGTGCGCGCGGCAGTCCGGCTCCTAGGCACAGCTCACAACGACATCCTTACACTTTCCATAGGCACGTACAGAGAAAGGCGCTCAGCGGGTTGTAGGGCTTGCCAAAGCCACCACTGAGATGCTGGCAAGTTCTCAGTCCGCCTCTGCCTGAACGCTCTTGCCACTCATGGACTTTTGCAGGCTAAGCCCTCTCTCTTGCTCGAGGACATCCCCTTTAACCCAGCTTTCCTGACACGGGAAAGCGAGCGGATTACAGGAAGAGGTAGCTCGTTGCGCTCAAGGCATCTGGCCAGCTCTCTCTCCTCAGTAGGGAGGGTCCTGGCAAGCCATGACACTGAGGCAGGAAAGCTGGGGAAGGAAAATCCCTTGTAACACCTGCTGGGCGCTCAGCTAGGCTGGGGCCTCGTGTTTGCAAGCTGATTTGAGACAAAAGAGGCCAGTTCGGCACTAGTGGCCGAAGAGAAGCTGCAATTGCCAGCTAACATCAAGATGCGGAGGAAAAAATAAAGGTACAAATTAGAAGCGGAAAAATAAGACTTACAGTAAAAGTGCCATAGTAGGTTAGCCACCACATTCCCTTCAGCCTTTCTTCTTTCATTTATGGATTCACCGTTCCTCTGCTTCACAGAACAAGAGCGAAGGCTCCTCAGTCCAAGGCAGGTTTCCTGAGCGATGGATGCCCTTACTCTGGTTCCTCCTCGCAGCCCGTGCTATTACACACACGCATGGTTCAGGCAGAGCATGACTCCCCGACAGGGAGTGAAAGATGGCTCCATTTGTCCATATTTCAGAGGCAGCTAAAATCACAGCTCTCATCTCGCAGACGGAAGAGGCATTTCAGCCTTGCCAAGACAAGCCACCTGCGGTCACCCTGCTCTCAAAGGGGTCTCTGCACAGCCACCTGCGCTCGGGTGACCTAAGCTCCTGATCTGCACAGGCACCCGAGCATCATACCTGCCCCTTGCCTAGGAAGGGAAGCACATAAGAAACCGCTGCTTTGTCCGGCGGCCCTCTGTAGGGCTCAGTATACCCCAAACCTCCACAGAGCAATTCCTCAAGGGGCCCCTGGGGGTGGTACCTGTGATGAAGGGGTGTATAGACATTTTGGTCTTTATGATCAGTGAAGGCTTCACCCAGAAATGAAGCAGGATTAGGCATAACGATAGGCAGAGCTGGCTTTTAATGCAGCTGTTCAGCTACTTGCATCCAGGTGAGACTTTCCGGCTTATGAAAATATTCTTAAGGCAATTTGTCAACTGGCGAGGGGAAGGACAATCGGACTGACGTAACTATGGCAATAAGATCATTACTGGTGCGGAAGATCCAGCCTTTCCCTTTGCAGCCTTCACGCATGATGCCAATTAGACAAATTCTTTGTGATTGCCTTCAGACTTCTCCAGTGTTGAACACAGAGGCTCAGCCTCTAATGCACAAGATTCATCTAAAATTATGTGACATAACCATTGTTGTAAAGCATGTGAAACAAATTTGGCCGTTATTTTGGCAGGCTGCATATCGTTTTGAATTTCAGCACCATCCTTTAAGGGATGTGGAGCTATGTGAGAACACGCCTCCGCTGCACCGGGTCAGAGCGTGCCCTGGCAGCTTGCCCCACACGTGTCTTCATTACACTAAGGGAACAGGTAATCCAAAGGGTGAAGAACCATTCAGAAACCTGCTCCCTTCATTTTGAGAGAAAAGCTTGCTCAGCAATCATTCCTGATGTGGGTGCTGAAGATCTCTGAAAGCTTGGCTACAAGGTGATTAAATGGATGGATATTTGCTAATCCCACTGTCTCATCTGCTCCCCCAAGCTTGCGAAGACGGGACACACATTCAATTCTCCTACCATGAATAATTTCAGTGATAGTCTTTTGCCTATTTTTATATGTGAAGTAAAGCATGTGCAAACCTCTCAGGGCTTATAGCTAAAAAAGTTAGCCAGCTGCTTTCCAGCAGAATTGCTTCCATTAGAAGCAGTGAATAGCCAAAATGGAAAGATTTCACAGGAACATCTCTCTTTGATGACGCTCACTTACTTTCTCCCTGCCTGGTTGGCTTCTCTTTCCAGGTCCTCAGCAGCTTTCTCGTGAGCTATCAAGACTCCCAGTTCTCAGCTGCCAGCTACAGGAGGCTTTTCGAGGACCGCCGATCCTGGCTGTGGTCCTGCTCAGCCAGCTCATTTGCTGGGACATAAGCAAACCAGAGTCCCCAGCCCCTTGGCTTCCCATAAGCCAGCCAAGACCCCACAACTAACGCTGATGTTCTCCAGCCAGCTGTCCATTTTCTAGCCTAATAAGGTTGCCTGTAAAAAGGGCTCCGAGGGGAGGTTACATTTCCTCTAAAGCTTGACAGAGCACTCAGCTCCTACCATCATGCCTGTTTCTGCATCAACTTCCTCCCATAGCTTTAGCTAACCATTACCAGTCTTCTCAATGCTGGCCTGAGCTGTTAGGCCACCATCCTCTGTGCTGTTAAGTATCTGTTGTGTCTCGCCTCAAAGGCGGCTTTCAACCGTGAGGTACGCAAAATCTTTTTCCAAAATACCCAGAGAGCACTGAGGCGCCTAAATAATCAAGGTTTATAAAATGCTTTGATGCTAATCATCAGATGAAAGATACGGTAGGAACAGAAACAACCTTTTAAAAACGTACTTTTTTTAAATTTAAAGAATTTCACAGATGTGAGCATCACCATTTGTTCCAAGTCTCTATAGACAGAGCTCCTGGAAGGGCAGGACGCTGCGGATGGGGCAAAGTGAGGCACCGCGCCGCTGGCGAGAGGAGGGCACTGAAATTACGTCTTTAAAAGATATGAACAGCAGAGATAGCATCCCAAAAGCCAATAGGAACCAACCTATTTGTAAAGCCACAGCTCCCACCGTTCAACAGTTCTGAAAGAAGAGGAGAGAATTCAACAGGCGCAAAGGAGGACCAGGAGGACGGAGCTGGCGTAAGTTATTTACGGAACAGGAATCCGGCTCTCATCAGGCTGGACTACGTTACTGAGCTGGCGTCTGAATGCAGCAAGGCACAAATACCACCACCAGAGCTGGTGGAATTACTCTGAAGTCAGGGGTAAATATGTCCCAACAAGTGAGAAGATGAACTTGCAAACACATCCCATAACTCTGTTACAAAAAAGGAAAAAAAAATTACTGAGAATCTCCTTGGAACAGCTTCATGACATGCCTTGTAATGCGCGCTTCAACAGCTGTTCTTAGGTAGCGTCACCTACATCCCCCTTTTCGAGTAGATTATTACTCTTACTGCTCAACTCTTCTTATTGTGCAAAAGTTCCCCGATGCAGGCAGACTTATTAAGCGGTTTCTGTAAAGGTTGTCTGCTTGTTACTGTTCGTCAAGACGACAGCCGTTCCTAATCCCAAAGCCTAACAATTAAATTAATTCTAAACTAAAGGTTGGAGTCATAAATTTTCCCCAATATTTCCTCCAGCTAAAGAAACTCAGTAATCAACAAAAAGAAAACATTAATGATATTTCATGACTTCTTTACTTTATTGTCGCACACGCGGCAGTAACGTGCAGAGATAAACAAGTGCCTGCTTTTCGGATTTCATTTTCAACACAGAAATCACTGCAGGGCACACAATAAAACTTTATTTCTGACTTATGCTCCACAATCAATAGCTTATCCTCAGCTGAACATTTGCTAGAAGGTTACAAAGGCTTAACCTTTTCTCTGCCGCGACTCTTTCCTCTTGGCATGCTATCTGATTTCAATTAAACCGACAGTGTATCACCTGTGGGTAGGACCTTTCTTAAACCGAGCAGCACCTTGCCTCGCAAAGTCTGAGGAGAGTTACCTGCGGAGGAGTCTCTGGAGCCACAGCTGGGAACCGAGTCCCCTCGGGCATCTTCAAACAGAGCTGCCCACGGGGCAGTCCCAGGGACGAAGAGGGAGGGCGACCACACGCAGCCAAAGGGCACAAGCAAGCCTCAGCAGTAACACACGAAACACCACCGAGGTTAACAACTTGCTCTAGGGGAGGGTGGTAAAAACTTGTCTCTTCAACCAGCACACCACAAATACGAGTTATTTGCAAGCTCAGTTGAGATGACTCGAGGTGCCTGGTCTTACTTCTCTGGCTAAAGCTTTCCTTAGGGTCCCTCAAAAGTGTTCAGGAGCAAGGGTCATATCAGAAACTCAGTAGGTCTGATATTTTAATTAAATAAAGGCTAGGCAAAGCACCATAAAGATTTACATCAGTGAAAAATATACTACCTTCTATCAGTCTCAATATTTATGAATTACTTACGATTTCCTTTTCTATGCCCTGTGAAGTGCCTGCGCAAAGCCTGCTAAGAAGGACAGAAATACTGCTGCTGTAATGTGATTGCTCATTTTAACCAGGTCCTTCTCATGCCAAAATCACATCAGGTGTGTCGAATGCTGTTATCCCAGCAAGTGTTTCCAATTGAAAAATACTTTGATTGGGGAAGATATTTTCTAATTGTGATTGATTTTACCCTTTTGGTTAGAATAAAATAAAATGGTCTTTTTTTTTTTTTTTATTAGCTAACTGCTACAAAGGTAAGGAAGTGCTACAAAGCGCTGCAGTCTCCACAAAAGACTAGGAACAGGGAGCTGAGGTTGAAAAGTGAGAGCCAGATGTGAGGACAGATGACGCTCAGCATCCCACATGACCACATGCATCTCCAACCAGCCAAGACAGGTACAAGCAACTGCACAAAACTTTAGTATAGTTCGTGTTTGCGGTATTTATCACCGGAAGTCACGTTTTCCTGAAGAAGCCAGGATCAGCACTTCCGTGTTCTGCTCTTCAGTCGAGTGACCCTTGAATCATGCCCAGCACAGTTACGTGAACAAAGCGGAACAAAACCTACCACGCCTGGCTCAAAATGAAAGCACTATCAGCAGCCAGCACCCTGATCCTTTTCCCTCCCAGGAGCAATGTTTGCCATAGGAGGAGAGACCAAGCAACCTCACACGGTCGAGCTGGAAGCAAAACAATTAATCTGTGCCTATGGGAGAAGTCTACCAGATTTAGGACGATATGGAGAAAGCAAATAGAAAAAAAAAAAAAAAACACGGCTTGCCAGACACGAGTAAAGGACACATGATGTAACAACCCAACCGCAAGTTCAAAGCTGCATCCACCACCTGCTTTTCACAAGGTGCATAAATAAACCATGGGACCTGACCCAGGATGTTTTGGAGTACTCCAGTGGTTTCAAACTGGACAAACTTGTGAAGGGAGGCCCTCAGCCATCACCGAACGTGATGACCAGCTGTAACCTCTGATTCAAGAAGCCCTAGGGTATTGATGGCAAAAAACTTGGGACGGAGGAGCAGGGTTTCTCAGGTCCTCTGGCTCACGCAAGCAAAACAAAACAGAACGAACCCCCAAGAACCAAGAGGCTTCCCAAGCACTGGAAAACGTCTGGTTAGCTGTAAGGCAAGTGCCAGGTGTATGCTGTGCGCGTGTTAGTTCCTGGGAAAATGTTTTCATGCAGAGGCTATATCATTCCAGCGGGCCTCCAGCATCGAGTTTAAGGGTGTAGGTGGCAGAAAAGGAGGATAGTTTGGTCACGCTGCCTTTGCCCATCCCTTTTGCTCATCTCCCTCTTGCTGACTATTATAAACGGTGTGCGCCAGAGAAGGAAAGGCCACGTAAGCTCTTTGGTACCACTTCCTTCTTTTCTGGAACCGTTCGCCTGGCTGTAGACTACATGTTTCTTTTACTCAGCATCAGCCTCTAGTAATTCGTTTCATTGCATTTCTGCTTGTTTGTTTGTTTTTGTTTTATTTTTGGGAGCAGATATTGAATCTCACTTCTGACACAACCGCATCGTAGGACCTTGGGCAAGTCTTGAGATTCTAGCATCGGTTCCTAAAGAGAGGGAGGGATGGTCGTTTCCTGCCCTCTGTCTATCGTGAATGTAAGCAGCTTGGAGAAAAAGATTGTCACTAATTATTAATATACTTGGTGCCTCATACGCTGAGACACTGCTCTCATTTAGGATCTTAAGCAATATTATAAGCAGCTGAGTCTAGGAGAACTTCATGCAAAGAACTGGCTAAAAGTTTCCAAATGCAGTAGGTTTTGACATTCTCCTGTATTAAGTCTTTTGACAGGAACAAGATGGTATTTCTGTCTGCAATAGTCTTCTGCCTTGATTTGGAGGTGACAAAGCATTAATGTATGCAAATATGCAGCCTGCAGCTTGTTCATTAGGAAACTGAGAAGTAGAGGAGAGTATGTAGACTAAATGTCACTAAGACATATAAAACTCTTCGTGGCTATATAAAACTCTTCACTATGATAGAAATAGGGACGTGCAAAGTATAAAAAGGAGAGAATATGCAACCCGGGCAAGTGCTACATAAACCAGGAGCACGCGCATGAAGACTGTAAACTTTTGTGAGGAGATCTCTACAGCAAGCTCAAACATGTTAAGAGCAATTAAAATTCCCTGCAACACTTGCTTGCTTGGCACAGGCTCTCGACTCTGAAAAGTTTATTCTAACTGGATGCATTAGCTGCACCTTGCAATGCCTTCAGCTAGCTTTCCCCTTCCCTTCTCCACTCGCTGCTTGGAGCACTGCCGGGACCAGGGACACTGCTGCGCAGCAGAGGCAGCACGGCCCCAGGGACTGGCAAGGCACACAGACGTGCACCCAGTCCACCGCCTCTGGGCACAACCCTGGGCCTCGCTCCCTCTCTCGCCAGGTTTCTCCTGAAGAAGCTGGACGTAGCTTCCCTCTCATCAGGCTAGCTCACAACTTCCTACGGCGATCAGCGCCTCGCATGCGACCCTCTTCCAAGCTCAGGGCCACGTGCAAAACGCAACGAGAGCCGCGAGCCACAGCGCAAGAACAAAGAGCCTCCGTGCTAATTCTGCTAACTGCCAAGTGGCGGTGAAGAACAGATTCTTTTTTTTAATCAGTTCCCATTACAATTCATTCAAAACATAGCTTTGAGGATATCCAAAGCATCATGGAGTTCAAGTCGAGTTCAGAAATGCAATTTCAGGGGGGGAAAAAAAAAAACAAAGTAAAACACAAAATTCTCTCTTTTCAACGTTTTAAAAGAAAAAGCTGTTTCGATTTTGAATGTATTTAAGTAAAAAGAATTAGCCCAAAGGACGCATTAGCAGGTGCTCTGTATTACCAGCCCTTTGCATCTACAGATAGACTCTCTCAAGTTATCTTATACCTTGGGTTTAATTCCTTATAAATAAAGCGGTTGCAAAAAACACCCCTCGGCCTCCTGGAGAGGGACATATGCCGCACCGATGGGCGGCGGCGACCCCTTCGTGTCCCAGCTCCCACACTACAGGCACAGCTCCGTCCTCGTTAGCAAAGAGCCTGAGGGCAAACGCTACCTTTACCAGCCAAGATTTCTTTCTTTCTTTCCCCCCCCCCCCCCCCCCCCCAAAAAGAGACTTTCCCCAGTCAACAGGGATGCTTCTTTCCCCAGGCAAGCGGTGGCTACGCAGCCTAATCTGGTTTTCACATATCAGGCTGTTTTTAATTATGTTAACAACAGGCCTGATAACTTTTTGGTTGGGGGGAGAGGGGAGGAATCTGTTTCACCCATTTGCATTATCCATTTTGCTGGGAAAAAAGCAGCCAGGCCTGCACTGTCGGAACAGAGCGGTTTCTTTTTAATTTTATTACAATAACCCCTCCCCCCCCCCCGCTTTTTTAAATGTGATCATCCCCCCCATTAGATCTAACACCGATTTTTGATGAAAAACTCATTTCAGAATTCCTGTTGTTATCTGCCTTGCAGTAACAATCATTTCCGACTGCAGAACCGCTTGCATGACAGAAGTCCTACATGCAACGCCTTCCTAACAGAAGTAGGCAAAAAGCAGTGAAGCTGGAACATGCCCATTTCTACTGCTTGGCTTTCAGCAAAAGGTGGTATTAACGAAGACCTAGCTGCATGGGACAGTCGATGAGTATTCTTGCTTTTACAGCTGGCTTACAGCTTCGTCCCAGAGGTCAGACTTTGAGAGTCGTAATTCAGCAACACCGAGCGGCTCCAGCACAGTATCTGGCCTTTCTCATAAAGCTCCACCTCCTGTTTGCAAGAAATAACGGGGGTAAAAAAAAGTCTCATCATTCGCTCAAATATATATATTTAAAGTAGCTTTTTTAGCTCTCACGACTGAGGAAAAAAGCCATCTGTAAAGACAGAAAACCCAGCAAACACCTAGCCCCAAGTAACAGGAACCGAGTGGAGTAAGAGCCTTCTCTCGTTCAAGGCAGCATAAGGACCCTGAGGGAGCTGACGCGTCCAAGCGGCTGGTGATACACCTATTTTTTCACTAGACAAAAGCGCAAATCAGCGATGAGAGACGCTTCAGCGGTTTGTCTTGCTAATCCGCGGGGCCACCAGATGGAGCTGGGGCCATACTTTATACAAGGGGAAGCACAACTAGCTTCTGGAAGGATTTCAGCGAGCAACACGCATGTGTGTAACAGGCAAACGAACATGCCTAGACACAGGCTGCACTCGACACGCACTGGGTACGTTTAAGGTTTAGACGAATGGTTCAAGCGAGCCGCAGGAACCGGTGAAACGCAGCCTCACGCATCGCTCCTGCTTGCTTGCTTGCCGGACGTCTAACCAAGGGTTAGCTTTTCTCGGCAGCGGCTCCTCGAAGAGCCACCAGTACTCAAAAACTGGTAGGAGCGCAGTCCCTTTAACAACGCGCTTTCTTTTCCAAACGTAATTGAAATTGGCCGGTAGTTTCAGAGACTCTCAGATGAAACACACCGAGGCACGTGCACAGTTATGCAAAACCCCACTGCCTACCGTAGCAAGTCAGATGAAAAATACCTACCACATTTAGGCACCAAAAACCGGGCTTACGATTCTCAGTGCTTGACGTATGTGAAAACACGTGCTCTCCCGCCGATGCACACAGTGAGCAGGTAAGAGCACGCTGCAAAGACCCAGCTGAAGTGCTAGTGAGAAAACCATCCCACTGCCTCCTCACGCTCACGTGAGGCGCTACAAGACACGGACTAAATTACCGGGATAACAGTAAGTGATTCAGGCAAAGGGGTTACATGCCAACTCTGTTTAAAATGACTTGCTAACGTTTTTCTCCCACTGTTTTAATGCAGTTGGCCCGAATCCCCGGAGTTTAAGGTTGTTAAAATTCAAATATGTCAAACTCATTATATATACAGTTGTTGCTAATGCCTGCTACAAGATATAGGGCCTGAACCAGGACTACAGGAAAAAAGTTGATGACAACCAGACCTCCTTCCTGCTACACAGTTTACATAGGAAAAGACGGTCCTAGCCAGAAAAGACTCAGGGCAAGAGGAAAATGCCACAATCAGTGTCACGGATCAACTCTATCGGGGCCCAGAGCAGAGCAGCGGAACGGAAGGAGCCGGAAAACGATGAACGTTTGGTTGCACCAATAGCTTTGAGGTTTCCAAATCTGAATTTATTAAAGAAAGAGGCAAAACGAAACCTCACGTTCTCAGTCAAGGAGAATTGCTTTGGACTCATCTAAACTATGTGCTGTGAAACCACTTAGATTGCTTTTATATATTAATTTTACTTTAAAGGTGATGCCGTTAAAAGAACAAAAAAAGATGTTCCAGAGTCAAAATGAGATGTTTTGACATCGTTCAAGCTTTTCCTCTCCCACCCCTTCCAAAATAACTGTACTGAAATCAATTCGCTTTCAAGTATTTAGATTATGATGATACCAACATAAAAATAAAAGCAGTTGCACCAAAGTTTTCCCAGCTCCCCCAAATCCTATGGTTCAGCTTCTGAACCTTTAGCGCTCGTTTACTGAGCTGGTAATCACGTGTCACCACGATCGAAGCCTGCCTGCACTGCCTGAGACCTCTCAGAGCCTACAGCACCTGGAGCACTCACCCACGCCAGATCCCCCCCACGTCCCTTCTCCCAGCTACTGCCAAGATCCCTCATTCACAACCTTGCTCACGCCCCAAGCTTCCTTCACAGTAGCTGTCTTCTTCCTCGGCCTCTTGGCCTGCAACGTCTCTCCTGATCGTTGAGCCGCAGCTAAACAGCCGTCCAGACCAGCTCCCTCCTGCAACCGGTGTTGGGGTGGCAACACGAGCGCTGCCAAGTGTGAAGGAGGGCCAGAACCGCGGCCCGCGACTGGCAAGATGTGAAGCAGGCAGCAGAGACAGCACTCCCTGGGCACTCTTTCTTCCCTTAGGCGAGAAGGCCGTGCCCTTATTAGCCTCCAAAGCTGATGTGCAATTCCCTGTCTGGGTTGGAGCCTCGCTCCCGCGCAGCCATGGCCTTTTGCTGCACAGCAGAACCTGCTATTGAAGCCAGTTCATCCTCTGTACTAACGTATTCATGCTCCGGATAAAAGGCATAAGGACTTGCCTCCAGGAGAAGAGCTTTTTTTTTTTTTTTTTTTTTTTTGATTTTAAGCTATTTTCCCCATGTCTACACCAAGACAGATAAGCTTTGCCTTTTCCTGACTTCTGGGAGAGGACTATTGGTGAGGGGCACTTCTGCACCTTGCATGATTTGAAGCCGCTTCTGGCTGGCAGGTGCCAGAGCTGCTGAGACAGAACAGTTTTTTTTCCCCCTCCGTTTCTGCTGCCTCATATGCCTCATCTGCTGCAGAGTAGGAAGGGCCTCCCCACACCATCATCCCATGCAGCCTGCTGAATACTGCCACCGGGGGCCTCCTTTGCTTTCTTAATACCTTCCATCATTGACTGTAGAAAACAGCCAGTTTTCATACCTTCAGAGCTGCTTTAATGCAAAGGTCTCCAATACAACACACCCAGCTACTGCTCAGTAAACCATGACGCCACTGGCGCACGCTCCCCTTGCACAGAAAGGGGAAAGGGTAGGCAAGAAATTCAGGGCAGGAGGCAGGGAACAGGGTAGCACGTCAGCCCACGAATCCCCAAGTCACGAGCCAGCGCTGCTTGAGCCGAGCCTAGGCTGCAGCTCCATAAGAAACGCAGAACCGGGCTGCGGCTGGACTTCCCAGCCCCTTCAGCCTTCTCCAGATCTGCCAGACCCCTGATCGGACTACCGTGCTTTTAAACTGCTCCTGTTACACGGAGGATGCACGATCCCTACCCAATCGCCTAGGCCGAGGTCGCTGGAATCCCATTCCGCCTTAAAGCGCTTTTCCTCGGTAACCAAAAGTCAAAGGAGTCTTCAAAGAGCGCAAACGAACTCGCAAAACCTTCCGCTCCTTGCAACCTGCCAATCCAAGAGGGACAAACATCTGCTTGAATTACAAATTGGCAAAAGCTTTCCAAAGCATCCACACCACTACAGCAAGCTCTAACTAAAACGTATCTCGCCCGGTTAACAACATTGCCTGCCAAGTTTCATGCGAGAGACAGGTGAATCATAAGAGGCGATGCAAAAAGAAAAGGAATAAGGCAGTACGCTTGTACGCTGCATTCTTAATGCAAGTAATTACAACATCTCTCTGTGCACAAGTCCATGCCCCAGGGGCTCAGCCCGCAAACGTTGCGGGAGATACCAGGCCTGTTTCGGATCTCCGCTGCCTTCACAAACACAACTTTGGTCTGACGCCAAACCTTTGCAGAGGAGCACGGCTGTAGCGCTGGCACGTCCTCTCCGTGCAGTCACGGCACCGAGGGCCAAAAAGGCAGGCGAGCCCACGCGCTAGACTGCAGGGTGGAAACAGGGCAGCACTGCTATCTGCTACAGCCAGGGGAGAAAAGGCTCGTTCCTGCATTTCACAGCATCTGGGGAAAATCTGGGTTAGAGAGAAGCGCTCGGCTGAAAAACACACACTGCGGCAACACGGATGTAGCCTTTGGGCTGAAAACCTTGAGAATGAAAAAGCAGAAAAGGTAAGACCGCACACAGCCTGACGTTACGGTGCACTGAAGCATCAGTGACCTTCTGTGATGCCAGCAGTTGTGTCCTTTTCCACCAGTGAGAGCCTGAGCTAGTCTCTTATTCCCACCAGTATCAGAAGCCGCCAGAGAGACGCTGTGAAGTCGAGTCCTTCGCCTCAAAGGACAGGAGGGCACCTCGGGGCAGGGGCGGCACGAGCTCGTGTACCGCATATCTGGGGCCTGGGGAAGACGGGACTTGGGGACATGGATGGTTCCTGTCCAGGTCTGCGCTGTTATGTGGCAAGTCTGGTGAGTTAATCGGCTGGAGCTGCGGACACCCGTCCACGCACTAAACTGAGGCGAATTGCTACTGATGGCACTGAAAAGATTCAACTTCAGGCAGAGGACATTTCAGCACAAAATTTCAAGTTTATCTCTATTAAAATGAGCGGGATCAGCGGATCATAAGGAGTGGTAGTAGACATGCTTTCAGAATAGGGCTCACTACCATGATTAAAAGGTATCTGACCGATTCCTTGAATACCTGCAGTTCTCTGCGTGTGTGCGTATGCATATATATTCCTTTTTTTTTTTTTTTTTTTTTTTAATGGAAGATCACCCAATCTTTCTCTTCCTAAGGATTTCATGACTTTATGCACATTTTTGTTACATTGGGAACCTGCAATAACATTACCAATGAAATTGTCTATGTATAATAATGTTATTGCATTGCATGCAAGTAGCTGATGACTTCTTGAGGGACAATGAAAACTACGAGACCTTACCGGATGCTCAGGCCAGGCAGCACATTGCTAACTAATTTATTTTAATCTTTGTTAAATAAAATATACAATTCGTTCATCCCTAGCGTCGTATATCAGACAGCACCACAGCAAATGGGAAACGTTTCAGTGGCAACATTTTCATTAAACAGAATTTTATTATGGCTCAAGGGATTGAAACGTTTTACTAAAATTACACAAAGTAAAACAAATTCTATGCTGATATAAATCAGATAGGATAGCTTGGGTTTTCAGTTTTCACCTTCTTTTGGTTTGTTTGGTTTTTCCCGTCCTCGCCTTTTTATCATTAGGAAAGTGGACTGAGATGAGAGATAAATAATGAGAGGCACAAGGAGCAACAGTCTTGGGGGAAAAAACCCAAAACATTACAGTCCCATTACAGCAAGGGGTTGTCTCCCTAAGAACAAGGGGGGAGAAGGGAGGGAACCACGCATCCAAATGGCACGCTGGCACCGGAGGTGAGCAGTTTATTTTGAAGACACAGGAAACGCTTTCCAAGAGTATTCTGCTGTGGGTTAAAAAATAAATTAAAATAAAATAAAACTACAGCCAAAGCAATAAGTTAAACAGTAAATTAGTCCTCCAAATAATGAACTCCAAAAGCAGCACCGAGTTCAGCAGCAGCAAACTGATATACAGAATTTCCTCCGCATGAAGAACGATCGCCTTTCTTAAGCGATGGCAAAAGACGTGCAACCTGCAAGCTAGCAGCTTACTAAACTCTGGCTGCCAGTGAAAAGTAACAGCAGCTGCTTCTCACGTTTTATTCTATATTCAGGCTCTGTGATTTGGGGGAGAAAAGGAAGAGCAGCCACCAAAACCCCTTCGTGCTGATCTGCTCTTTCCATTTTACATTATTATTCCTTGTTTTACTGCATGCATGCAATCTCATTCCCTGAGAAGAGGAAGCCAATATATATATATATATATATATTTTTTTTTTAACAGGCATGTTTCCAAACAGAGAGTCTAATCTCACTGCCCTTCTTTACGGATATAATCTCCATTCCTCTCGGTACTGTCTACCTGCCTGAAACCTCAACTGTATTCTTTAAACCTGCAGGAATCGCAGCTGAGAGGGGAGTTTACCAAAACCTTCTGCTTCCAGGGAGAATCTCTTTGCTCTCTGTACATGTGGCCACCGCACATGTAAGAGACCCTACTCAACACATGCATTGAACCTGGCACTCCTGCAAAACCATCCCAAAACATTTTCACAGACTCTTGTAGCCCAGACCCAGTGATCTCTAGCACTTTGAGGGGGACTTCTTGGGGCTGGCAAAGCTAACATCCAAAAGAAAACGGTGGCGGTCTGCTTCATGCTGCAATCCACAACCCCCACCCCCCAGTTCCTTCAGAAACGTGGTCCTTCCTGCCTAAGCCTGAAGCCCAGGGTGGCCAGTGATGCAGAGCACGAGTTGAGGAGGATGTCTAGTCAGTCCCAGTCTTAAATGCAGATATCTAAACCAGATATATTTTGAACTGGAACGTAACAATTACCATAGCAGCACATGGCTAGCAGTTTTACCCTGCCTTTCCTCCTTAGCCACTACTTTTTCGTGCCCCTGAGCGAAGGGGGACGGTTGTCACACAGTCCCCATCCTGCAGGACGGAGCCAGGCCTCCTTGAGGAGCCCCCTCTGCCCGGCAGGCGCCTCGGGAGTCCTTCTCCCCATGAGAAATCCATCCGAGTGCTTCCCGAGGAAGCGTGACGCTGCCTGGCCACACACCTTTCAGCACGGCCCCTCCACCGTCATCTTGTAAATCAGTTCCTTTCGCCTGGTGCCAGCGCGGCATATTGGCCTTCTCGCTGAATAAGATTCAGGAAAGCCAAGCCTTTTATTGGTTATAGGGAAGCTTTGAAGAGGGAAACAGCAGAGAGAAACATTCAATGTTAGAGCTAGACTTCAGACCATACTATTGCTTTTTCTTTCAATACCAGAGGGGAAGAATTTGCTCTTTACCTCGTACTGTGACCCCAGGCTCCTTCCGCACAGAAGGCATTGATAATGTAATTCACGAGTTTGGGCACTGGTAGTCTTCACCAACTCTACTCGTCCACGCATGAAAAAAACCTACTGCTCTAAATATGTCAGACAGAGCAGGCGCATAGACAGGGGTGTTTTTGTGATGGGAAGTTACCCAACCTTAGCAGATGTGCAGCTAGACAGAAACTCAAAGGGACGAGTTCAGAGTTTGGGACAGCTTATTTGATTATTTTTTTCTCCTAAGCCCTAACCCATGAAGGGCAGAAGCCTGTGACTACCGGACAGTTTCTCATCTAGTGCAAAAAGTGCTGTTTAGGGCTGCATGCCTTGATTTACAGAAATGAGATTCTGAGGTAACAAATAAAAATGAAAAAAACAAAAACAGACCACTCTTAAAGCATTTCACAGAGAAGGCTGAAATCATTACTCTCCTTTTCAAACACAGCCGGGTACAGAAGCTGAGGTGCAGAAAAACAAAGTCACTCAAGGGAGTCTAAGAGCTGAGATACGTTTCAGTGCTGTGCCTACTAGCCTGAAGTCATAGTCCTCAAAATTGCCATTAAAAAGAAAAATTAGAAAGTAACAAGTTTACATTCCTGGTACAGGAACGTGAAGGCAAGATCCCCCAAGGTAATATTACCTACAGAGCACTTGGTGACAAGTGGCTTCACCACCAGGACATTGCGAGGGCATTGCAGAACAACTGTGTGTGGTTATATCAGCCTATAAAACAGCCGTACAGAAAATGGCACATTAAAAACTAGGAACCCCCAGCCCCGCAAGTTTAACTGATTATAATTAACAACATAAAATGTCCAGGTTGCACTTTCAGAGGGCAGAAGACAGTCAGGTAAACACTTCCAGCCAACTTTCAATGGGAAGAGTTTCACTAATTTTGGCTTCAATTTTACTTTAAATTTCTTTAAAATAAGAGCTGCACTTCACATTTCCGTGCGAACAGGCTCGATTCTTGCTATAAGAGTCAACCCTGTTGACACACATCATCTTGACACAGACAGCTCAAGAGAGTAACAAATGCCATTTGCTGATAATTTTCCCACTTATGTGGCAAACAGGAATTTTAACGCGGGGAGGGAGGTGTTTGTGCTGAGCAGAGTTCTTGGCTGACCACTGACCTGTGGCTGACACTAGTTGCAATGGACCAGAATCCAAACTTTTCTATCTTTAAATGCTTTGAAGATGCACAATGGTGTGCAAATGCCAAATTTATTTTAACAGCGCTTAGCACTATTCACGCACAACTGAATGAATCTACAGCCATTTGGGCACAAGAGCGCTCTGTACTGTAAGAAAGAAAAGGAAGCAATTAAACATAAATTTTTACTATAATTAGCATTACCTAATTTCTTAATTCCAGCAATTTAGCTTGCTTCTTTCTCTTGTAAGGAAAATTCATGCTTGATAGACAAACAAAACGCTGTCTATCAAAAATGCATGGAGCTAACATATTGCAATGAGTACTGCAATATCTAGTGGCAGGTATTCAAGGCTTACCTTTATTTGCCACGATTATCATTAGCACATATCCAATATCCACGTGGGCTTCACACGAACTGTATTTCTTGTAAAGCGTGCGTTAAACCTTGAGCTGTTCATAAGAAGTCAACTGCATTTTCTAGGACGCAAACAACCCCTAAAGAAAACTGCATTCTGGAAGAGGCAACTTCTTTGCTTTCTCAAGCAACCTGCGACCACCACGCCGGTGCCTAGAAAGCACCGATTCGAAGGTCTGATGTGGATTTAACCACTCCACCGCGTTGGCAGCCGCCTACGCTACGTTATCATGCCGTCGCGCGCTTTTCTCCCCATCCGTCTGCTCGCCCCCGTGCCCCGCGGCTGTCTCTGGGCCGCTTGGAAACCAGCACCGGGCCATGCAGATGTACCCAGGGGAGGTTACTTGCCAAGTTAATGCTACTGATATATGAGAAGGTTTCCTGTTCCTACAGACAGCACCTGTCAAGCGGTCTCCCTGGTACAGGAGATTCATAATTAAAAGAGAAAAGGCACTAAATAATTTCTGAAGGTGATACTTATGGAATGAAACCATGCTTCATGGTAGAGCTTCAAACAAAGCATTATCTGTCAACGACTCTGTCATGTGATGCACCTGGGGTCAACCTCACTGCAAACAAACAAAAGGCTCTTTTAATAATGCACCACCGCCTGGGGGAGGAGAGAGAAAGCGTCCATTTTTTCCTTAAATATCATACAGACAGACATAATGTTGACGGGACGTTTACATCAAAAGGACATCTTCCTTATGCAGGGACACAGCTTGTTTCTAACATCCTCTTTCTATTAGGGAGAGGCAGGAGATATCCCACCTCAACCAAGTGCTCCCAAACTGTGGAGCCTAAACCATTCTAAGTTTAAAAAGTCCTTAAGTCTAAGCTAGAGCCTAACATCATTTCTTGATCGTCTGAAAGGCTGCAGTGATCCCTGGTATAAAACTTTTGGGAGTTATCACAAAAACAGAAGTGGGAATTTCTCATCTCACGACCTTGGCCTACTTACGGATGAGGAAGATCTGAAGCCTGCTTTCCCCCTTCCACTGCCATACGCGGTTGGGTAAAAGCATACACAGCCAAAGCAAGAACCTGCAAGAGAAGCTCAAAGTAGCTAGATTTAAACCGTCTTTTCACGCTTTTACATTGGACGCTGGTGAGCTGAACAAGCTCCCAGCATGTGCACTGCTTTTGCTTGTTTTTTCCCCATCTACCACTTGGCCTATTGACAGGATCTCAGGTTTTTCACTGCAAAACTGTGTTTAGGGACTCTTCACTCCTTCAGAGCTGTCCCATCACAACTGTCTGTAACCTGCTTGGCCTCAAACATTTGGGGACAGACGGCTGCCATTAAGAAAGCCACACAGGCTTTATTCAGCCCCAAGAAGGCTCACCGGGACTTTGCATCAGCTTAGCTGGAACGATATTAACAAACCTCGTAACCTGCTGGGCCTCATAAGGGAAGTCCGAGTTGCCTGCGTGAGCACAGTGATAAAAAAGAGTTTTGGAGAAACCGCGTGTATCGGTGATTAACCAGACAAGCCCTCCTCAGATCCTGCATCCTAAGGCCCCTGCACAAAGCGACTGAGCTCAGAGTCTGCCATCAGCCTTAAACAGGCGCTTCCTTAATGTCAACCTCTATCGAGGACTCCCCAGCTTCCTCTTTGAACTCCTCCAAGCCACCTACGCTAAACCTCACGCTCGCTGCTGTCTGCAAGCCATAAGCTTTCACTAAGAACTGCTCAGAGAGCACGTGGGGATTCAGAAGGGAACAGCGAGTCACTGTTACACCCCGTCCGGATCACTGCCGCGCTGGAGTCCGCGGCCACAGCAGCATAAGAGTGGGATGAGTCTGCCTGTAAAGCACTGCACAAAGACAAAGCGTTATAATTCTCTTCCCAATAGGATTTCCTGAGCTGAGCTCGGCTTTGCATGCAGAAATACGCTTGCATCTAAATACAGCTTTCAGCACTTAGTACGACTGACGCCCCCCCACCCCATACACATTACTGCTAAAAAACATCTACCCAGTCTAACAGGTCCTGCTGGTGAATAACCGCTTGCACAAGCTGCGCTGCTGAAGACAAATGAGCTAGATTACCAAGGTAATATCTCATCACTCTGAGAAAAGGGTGCTAAGCGGTGTATGAATGTGTGTAAAGCCACGTGACAGAACTACATACCCATTTTCAAAAAAGGAAAAAGTAATAGATTAATGCTATACCCAGGCTCTCTAACACAGCTCAAATTAAGGGTGGAATTTCACTCTATCATTATTTCCATTATATGCTTTTATTTGGAAAGGTTAAGAACTCAGCTATTAAAATGCACTCTCAGATGAAATTACACAGATAGAGCACTTCAGCATGAAAATCGACATTATATATCAAGGATAAGGAATTGTTTGCAATTTTTACATCAGAATTGAGCTAAAAAGAGTTTTCAAACTTTTCCTTTTCTTTCTACTAAAGTCTGTATTCATAATGAAGTTTTCAATGACTAAAACTATCAGTATGTAACAAAAGTATGTACACCAAGGCAGACACTGCAATTACCACCCACTAAAAAAAAAAATAAAAATCTGTTTCTGTTCTAACAAATAGATCATTTGGGCCTTCCAAATTCAGGGAGGCAGGATGAAGTAATAATAACCAAAAAGATATGAAGATGATGTTCTCTGGCCTACAGGTCAAGGTTATGGTATCTGTCATCTTCTCTCCTGACAGAGCATGGCCACTGGGGAAAGTCTGGAGAGGGAGAAATAAGGAAAACGTGTCCCATTCCTAGGACATAAGAGAAAACAACATCCTTAAAAAGCCCTCAGGCCCCTGGAACAAGGATGCTGCGGTCTCATTAACCCAGGTCAAGGGGCAAACTAACTACACTTTAGCACATGGCCTTGGGGCAAAGCACAGCACGCAGGGGTGAGGCACGGCAATCAGTGAAGCCGGGTTGCTACTGTTCATGGTAGGAGAGTACTTTGCACCCTGCAGAAGAAAACAGGCAGGCAGGAAGTCATAATCTCTAAACTCAGCCCATCCTGCTGATGATCCCAAGAACTCCCAGTGTTACTTTGGGACAAGTCAGCTGCTCCGTCTGGACCTCATTTCCCGCTTAGTAAGAGCAAGATGGCATTTGTCCTTCTGCACCTAGTCTATTTAAAGCCAAGCACCATCACTTGCTTATCTCTTAGCACAAGGATATTGCTACAAATTCAGATTTTACCAGGAAGACATTCCAAGCCCGTCAGAAGGGCAGCAACCACTGCCCTGACAGACGGAGCAAGCCCCAATGCACCCGGGCAGGTTCACACTGAGGAGCACGAGGCAAGGAGCACCCAGATTTTGAGGAGTCGCTGGGCGCTCAGCAGAGCTGCATGGTGGAGAACGTGCCAGCTGCATCGAGGCAACGCAAAGGGAATAGAGCTCCCTGGAAAGTTGGTTACCACGTACTGGATCAAGCTGCTTGAAAAACTGACTGTTAATGAATTACACTTGTACACTGCCAAGTTTTTAAGTTTTTAAGTTTTTAAGTTTAGCAAAGAAAAAGGTTACTAAGCGCTTGTATTACATTTTAAGAATAAAAATCTTAGGGTCTGCTTATACTACCCTATTACTAACCATTAAGGTGAGAGCAATAAACATAAGCTTCATTTCAGTAGGGTCACTTTAATTAGCCTGCAATGAGCTTTGCCCCGTTAGAGGTTTACAGCAAATTTTGCAGAAAATGCGCTACGCAATTCTATTCAGTCTTACTCCACCCCATACAAACAGCCTACAAAACATTTTAAAAACCTGCCACTACGGGAACGTGCTGTTCAACCAGTCTCGGCTTGTTTGTACAGGTCGTGTCCAAATATCATACCCGTTGTCCCTTGTAGGTGGGGGAAACACAGGCAGGAGAGGTGAAGTGGTTGGACAAAAAGTACCAAGCACATTTTCATGGGAGAGCCACAAATTGCAAGTCTAGGGGCCTAAGTGGTAAGTTGAGCCGTCCCTAGAAAAAGGCTTCTGCAGTAACGCGAGGAGAAGGAAGAACATGGAAGCTGCACTCAGGACAATTCACATTACGCCCACTGATCTGGCTGTACGCTGTTTTAGGCCAATTTAGCAATAAAATTCCACAGAAACGTGGCGCAGGACCAAACAATTGCGTTCGCTGGGGCTAAGCTAGCACCATGCGAACGATGAAGAACAGCAATGGTTGCAGCAGGAAAGAGGAGAAGGGCGAGACTTTCAAAAGTGTTCTGCTTCCATTTGGGGCCACATTAGATCAGTATTGAGGACTTGCAGTCATCACCCTGAAAAGTTATTTATTGTTTTTTATATCTTGGATTGTGACTCTCAAAATTCATCTCCTATCCATTCTTTCAACTTGACAATTTTCAGTTTTCAAATCGACCAAATAAAAGAACTGCACTTTTAGAATTCATGCTAGTTATTTCAAAATCTAAGTATAGACTTAAAAAAAAAAAAAAAGCCCCAACCCCACAAAAAGCAAGGTCACAGTTCAGCCTCACAGCAGTTACTTCATTTTCTCCCACCTGTTTCTCTTGGGAACAAAGTAGGAACAAAAGTGCCAAATCAAACTCTTCATCCTCGAGCCACCGTGTCATGCCAACACCTTCTCTTCGTTCCTAGGCAGGAAGACTCTGGACTCCAGTGGCAGCACATAAGCGTCTGAGGACAGCATTTGGCTCCACAGACACATTCGCCTCAAATTAGAAATGTTTAGTTGTCAAACGTTATGGTTGTTTCAAGTGACGCCTCTCGAAAACTGAAGAGGAATTGGGAACGGCTGCCAGAGTATGTGGACGTTACCTGCTAAGAAAACAACTCTTCTCTATGCATTCTGTTCTTAGAAGCAGTACTGCATGACTAAGGTCTTTCCAGCACCCAGCGGCTTCACGCAGAAGAGCGCCTAAACGTTACAGCCCGACGTAGGGAAAAAGTAGCGCAATGGGAAAATAAAAGATGGGGAAGGTGATGCCGAAACGGTTGCAAAAGCAATTTAGTCTTCCTGACAAGATGAGATAACCAATTGCGTGACATCCAAAAGTTCACGTCCAACACAATTGTAACAATCAAGACAAATCATACGGCTTCCTGGCGTTCACCTGAAAATATATCTGCAGAGCGTCAGGACAGAAGTGGAAATTCACTCCATGATGCCAAACCAGAGCACTAAAGGGAAACGGAGATCAAGTAAAACTGGGTCCAAGAGCGAAGCCCCGGAGGACATGCGAACAGACGCAAAGTAGGCAGACTGAACAAACTTGGACACAAGTGTTTAAAGACGAGCAGAAGTATTATCATTTAAACCTTACCACTTTCATTAGGTTGGCTTAGATATATGCTTATCTATGTCCATTGTTCCTCAACAGTCATTAAAAAGACGACAGACAGACAGACAAATAATGCAAACAACAGGCCAGATTTAAAGGCCTCTCTTTTAAAAGGCTGCTGTTCTTTCATAACACGTCAGTGTACTACGAGGGTTGGCAGGGAGATAACGAAAGCCGTTGTAGTACAGTCCACTCCAAAAGGTAGCTGCTGGAAGAGGTACACCGCGGGTCATTTTAAGGCTGGCAATGACTGGTTTTGACAGGAGACGTCCCAGAGAGAAGCTGAGCAGCCTTATTTAAAGGCACACGACAAATCATTTACCTGGAAGTAGCGGCGAGTATTTGGCCTGAAGCCACCGCAGGAGAACCGCGCTGCAGCCCTTGCGAAAAGCCCCGTATTCGTTGCAGAACGTCTGGCTCTCACAAGAACAGTTGTTTTTAAGCCGCAGCCCCCTGAAAAATCACCCTCTCCCGTTAACTTTGGACTCTCTCCTCAAAATAATTTTATACTTTATCTTAAACTTTTCAAGCCCAAAATTCTGGGCAGAAGCAAACGCAATTCCCTGCCCTGCCATAAATCTTTTGGAATCACAGGATTTTAAAGCAAAAATTCTGCAGTTTTATTACCAGCCTGTCAGAACCACGGTACCTAATATAAATAATCCCTCTTTTTCTACGAGCTACAGTTTGTTCTCTGTCAAAGGAGGAAAATATAAAGTCTTTGAAGAGTCTCTTTTTCTCTTACACCACTGTTGGTACTCTGCTAAATCACGATAAGGAATACAAATATCACTGTTTATGATTTTTGCAAGTGACAGGTTTTTCCAAACAATGCTGAATATAGCTCCATTTAAAAAAAAAAAAGGCTTTCCTTCCACCTCCCCCCCCCAACCAATCCATCACCAGCACTCAGTGACACGGAGCGGCAGGGAGATCGTCAAGGATATACTGATACAGAGACAATGGGTGTGACATAACTGGCAAAAAAAAAATCACAAAATGTTTTGGTAGAGGAAAGTTTAGGCAAACGTTTTCAAAACCCGATACCTGAAGCCAGCCTGATTTTCCAAGGAACTTTTGCTTTCAGGTTTCCGCGATGCTTCTGGAAGTCTCTACGCTCGTGTTACTAGCGGGAGCTTTTGGGAACGCAGGATTCTTGAAAATTCAGACCAATCCGTTAGTTGTCTAGAGGTTAATTTAGCAGCTTACGTGTGGAGTCGCGTAAAAGACTGATCCAGTGTTGCAAACGTGAAAAGCTCAAGCCCTGCCTTATCTACAGCAGCTGACCTTAGAAAACCAGTATTTCCTAAGCACGCCGAGGTAAGTTGTACAACCGTAAAATAGCTGGGTTATCTCAAATAACACAATGAAGTAATTGTGTATAAACATTGCCCTTTTAACGGTAATCTCTGTAACCAGCATTTAAAAGTGCATATACATGAAAAACGCCTAGATAAAGCCTTGCCCGCAGGAGCTTATTTGATCTTTGTCTGTAAAATGATGAGTTAATTACTCCAGCATGAGGCACAGCATCCTCCACTGCTCCCAGACAGCCTACGTAGCAAGAGACCACCTCTGTACGGGGGAAAAGACAAGGTGTAAAAAGAGGAACCAAAAATGCCACGGGGTAACTGGTGTAAGGCTGGACACCAGGGCGTGAGCTGTGCTGGCAATGGGAAATCCACTCCAGCCCGTCTGTCTCAAGGGTCCAGCCCTTCACGGTCACGATATTAAACACTGCCCGTCCCATGGTGAGAGCTGCCGGCATTTTGGTTACCTGGCAGATGAGCGCTAAGGTCATACGACAGCCAGTGAGAGACCCAGGAGGAGAACGACGGCAACCACACACTTCCAACCACAGGATAAGAAAGAGACCACCACATACAGTCATTTTACTCTTTGAGGGTTAAGTAGACCACCACTGACAGCAGATGGTGCATTGCAAAACTAAAACAACAGGCAAGCCTTCCTGCAGCTCACTGTCTTGACAGATACACACGTGCAAATAAGCTGGTCCTGCATTTTGCAGTTGTGCTTCTGGCAGAGGAGCAGCAGACGTGAAAACGGTCACCAGAGTAAGGGAGGAGCAGTGTAAGAAAGGACAGAAACACAGAGCTGGACCGTATTACTTAACGAATGAGGAGGAGAGGCAGGGAAAACAAGATGGGAGCTCACAAGGAGTGTCTGTCTTCAGCCATGCATGTGAAGTTGTAAGATCTCCCCTTAAACGGATGTTCAAAGCGCAGGGAGAAAGGACAGGAAGAGAAGGAAACAAACAGCCTAGTGGTTCGACCATAAAGTTCCTGTGAAGTTTGATGCTGCTCAAAATGATGCAATACCACAAAGAATAACCAAAGGTCAGGATACCACCCTCCAAGCAGCGGCTTTGGTGACATCAAACACACAGCCTGATGTCAAACAGCCTCATTTGAAAATTTGCGCACAACTGCTCAAGTTCACTGACCTTCTAACCAACTGTCAGCAGAAAGTCTCTCTCATCTTTTTGGAAGATGAAATGCAAGTTTTCTTCCTGTGCCGTGATCTTAAATATATCATTTGTCACATCACTAAAACATGTACAGTAGTAAAAGGAGCAGATGTCTTTGGGCAGCTGCAACATGATTAGTGACATAAATTTCTTTTGTGGGATGCTCTTGCATACTGCTACTAGCTCAGGATAACAGACAAGGAATCTAACAGTCATACAGCTATATTTGAGCGCAGATGTAAAAGAAGATCTATCTGTTTTAGGTAATTAAAAGAATTTGTTTGGGAGCGCATGAAACCAGGAAAACAACCCACAACGTGAGGAGATTGTATATCAAATAACAGATGCACAGCTCCAACTCTTTGCAACGTATCTATGCCCTGGTGCCATGGAGAGAGAATTTACGTATTCATACTCAAAAAACATAAAATAACCTTTTTGTTTAGCTCCTCAGCTCTGAATACTTCACCTCGTGTTTGCTGTAGAAGGGCAATGATAGTCCCCAGCCCCTGGCTAAGAGAGATGAGTGATGAACTGCAGTTGACAGCTGGTAAAAATATCCAGTGGTTCCCTGCTCTTCCCATAACGAGACCTCCATTTCCATGCTGTTAATACCAAAAGAATAGCTTACTCTCTAACCCACAAATACAACTAGTTATGGGAAGCGAAGGTGCCCATGACTTCTGATGACCTGCTGGTGACCCAAGATTTGGGAGCCTGGGATGTGGGCAGAGCGAGAGGACACAGCACTTTCCAGGCCTTTGAGTGAACATCTCTACCCTAAGGGACATCCAGGGTAGACAGGCTCAGGTGTACAAATGGCTGTGTTTATCTGCAGGAGCCTTCTGTCAAGGAACAGGATGAAGACAAGCTGTAAAGCATATTCACAGCTAAATATTTACAAGTCAAGATGACAGAGAACGTAAAGGAATCAAATGCAGTGAAAGCAACGCTCTCCTTCCCCAGGGCTCTCCTGCTTCCCACCTCAGAAAGAAAAAAATCAGGTCTGAAAACATTTCAAGTTAGAAACAGGCCTGAATTAAAACTTTGCATCAGAACATCACACCTGGACTAAACGTCCAGCTCAACAGCAGCCAGAAATTAATCCATAGGTCCAGGTTCACGCTTTTCCAAAACTCAAAATTTTGGATTTGACCTAAAGCAAAGAAAAGTTCAGGGCACAAACCGGGACTGAAAAATCAGGAAAATTAGTCTGGGGATTATCTCCTTGTGCTTTTGAAAATGGAACAGGAAACATGTGCTGAAGGATAAGAGAGTAATGGGAACCATTTCCACTGCATTCTTTCTCCATTTCGTCTTTTGAACTTCACCTGAGAACTCCTGAATTACACAACAGAGAAGAAATTCTCCTTCACATAACACCTGTTTCAATACTACTTATTGTAATTGCTTGGCGGTAGACCAAAGTAGCTCCATTAAAGTCAGAATTTATGCTAACATGATTGCATTAGCTGTTGCCATTCAATATCTAAACCCCACTTCAGGTATGTGAGACGGCTCAAGTGGCTTACTGGTGTCTCAACAGCCCTGCAGAGACCATCTCAAGCATTGCTTTCTCTTCCCTGAACAGTCACTAGAGCTGATACCGAGGTTTGCTGAGCTGCAGGGGCAACAGTCTCAGCATCGCTCTTCCAATTTATGCATGCGCTAGCTAACTCTGGGCTTGCCTGGATCACGTTGTACGTACGTACACCTGCACTGTTTGTGCTCATGCAACACATCCGTCCGGGAGAAGAGCTGCGCAAGGGCAAGGGCGGCGGGAAGCACAAGGAGGTGATCATCATGGCAGCTGTTTTGCACATCGTGTCTCCGTGGAGCGGAGGGCTGCACTTGGAGGAACAGTCACGTTGTATTTTCTGGGCTTAACAGAGCGCAGGCTTGACTCAGGCTTTTTGTAAAACATATGGGCCTATATCAGTGCTATCAGAGATGGACTTCTGTACCTAATCGGACACAGCCTGCGAAATGTTGTTGTGGGTCACATAATTAAAACACCAAACGATGAGTCAACTCCGGAAAAAATAACAGAGAGGTTTCAAAAGGGCTCGGCACGTTCAGGAACAACAAATGACCTGCTTGTCTCTCTGGGGAGTTGTGTTCTTAAACAGACTTTGAGCTCTTCTAGATATCTGTCCTCCAGTGTTGGGGTCGCAAACGCAACCAAAAAATACAAGCAAAAACACTTTACTAAAAGATACCTGTGTTTAATGATTTGTATTGACAGAACCGAGTATCTGCAATGAAAATTTCAATTTTTTCTTGCCACAGGCACTCATTCCAATTCAGCAAGGTACAACAGCTTAAAAATGGGATTGCAGTGCTTCAGACTTATTTTTCTTGAAATATACTAAATTCATTAAGGGCAGTATGTTTCTCATGAACTTGGAATTAACTCTTCTCCCCTGGAATAAGCTGCTCTTTAGCGTAGATCCCTAAGGCCGTCAGGAATTTAAGAAACGTTTCCGGTAGCATCCAAGAGACATAAGAGTACAAGTCCCATTGACCTCAAACACCGTGTTCTCATTTTTCTCAGGCACTTCGGAAAAAATTTCTACTTTCTACCGTGTCATCAAGTACTGATCTTATTTCCTGACTGAAAAATAGGGGCTTTTGCCTGTGCAGGTATATATTTCGCAGTTGAAATAAAGAAAGATACAAAAATAGTTGTTAGAGATGACTCTGTCAAAAATGACTTTGTAAGTGCTAGTATACATGAGAACAGTCATCAGGAACTGAGCCAAGCACCCACACGTTAAGGGAAAGCCTTGCGGTTTTCCCCTGAATTTAATAGGCCTTAAATTGAAACAACTCCTTGCCTCTCCATCAGACACCACGCAATCTCTCCATGCAAAGGGCAGAGACCTGCATTTCCTACCACAGCTTGTTGAAGTCATAATTTTAATAGAAACACATGTTTACTAAACAGCAGCACTTGTGCTTTCATGTCTGAGCTTATTTCTCTTCCCTCTTTCTTAGTTATCATTTCATTCTAAAACAGGCTATTAACAAGAGTAGAAAATCCAGCAGGCGCTCTGTTTTGTTTGTTTTTTTTTTTTTTGTTTTAACAAGAGATGATATCTATTTCAAAAATAAAGATATTTCCTTGCTCTGGGACGTATTCTTTTCTTTATAGATAAACCTCTGCTTTGCACATGACGTTTACTGCCTTCCAGAAACAGCAGATAACGCTGAAGAAATTTAATTAATATGTACCACAGCATGACCTCCATGGATAGAACATCTAGCCTGAAGGAGCAGAGCTGTAGGAGGTAATTAGAGCACACCATGACATTTATTACTAATGCTCTTCCATTGACATTTTCTGTTGACAGGCAGCACATAAAGTTTTCCTCTGTTTGCACTGACTTATAACGATATAGACCTTTCTACCTAAAACAGTGAGGAGCGCTTTTACTGTTTACAGTAAATTAAGCTGTAAGAGATAAGATAGCACCTTGGCTGTTTTGGGGCAGGTAGTAAAACTCCCACCAACTTTTTGGACCCAGATTTCTTCCTCAAACAGCAGGCTATGAAGGGCTGCTGCTATGAAACGCACTCTCCGAGAAGGGAAGAAATCCCACGTTCTCATCCGTACTTCCTGCTGCTGTGCAGATTTAAGAAAACAAACAACTGCTGAAGTGTAAAACGCATAAACAGAGAGCAAGAGACGCAGGATCAAGGACCCCCTTGCCTGACCGAGCTGCCCAGGCCCAGGCAGCTGCTCTGCTATTGGGTTTGGGTACCGAGGGCATGCCCCTCCGTGTTTTAGGAGACGACCCAAATCAGTTCTGCCCATTTTCCAGGTAGACACACGGTGCCACATACTCACGAGCGGATGGAGGTCCCTCTTCCTTTTTTCCCTGTGCGTCTCGTGTATCGTCTAGGGTAAGCCCAGAAGGGTAGGGGTCAAAGGCCCATCTTCAGGCAGGGAGGAGGGGTTCAAATACAGCTCTCAAACCCCTACCTCCTTTGATACCTCCACAGCCCTGGCAAGCCTGGCTGAAACGACCCATCAGGCTCAAAAGTCAGAGGGCTCAAGGAAGGAGAGCAGCCTGCTCCCCCAAGGCCTAGCTTTCCATAGAGGATTTTACAAGACTTGAAGAAGGAAAGAAGGTAGAAGGATTTTCTTTAACATGATCCCTTTTCACTCGGCAGAAGCAGGCTGATAAACTCGCATAATTCCTTTCAAAAAAAACAAACCACGCACTTTCTCCCCTTTCCTTTCTCCCTTCTCTCTCCCAGCACGCTAAACCTTACCGCATAAAAAAGCCTTTTTGCTTGAATTAGCCTGCTCTGTTTCGGAGTGGCTTGCTCTCACCGGGCGACGATCATACCTGTAGCTGTCGGAAGTCAAGTCTGTCACCCAAACACAGACTCAAATTTCAAATTCATCATAACGAGTCATCAGGAAAGAAAAAGTGGGTGCTTGTATCGCTGGAGACAGCACAGGTCAGGTATGTCAGAAACCAGAGGAATTAATCACCACCACGAACAGCATCGACTGCGCACGGCGCCAGAGCCTGTTCTTGCAAAATCTTCCAAAGGCGGGAAACTGGTTTTCACTACCGGCTAACTAGACCGTCATGGGAGGCGTTACGTCCCCCCTTAAGTACGTTCAGCCTCACAACGTAACCTACACGCATTTCCAATTTTGCGGGTAAAGACGATTTCAGAGCCTCATTCCCTCACAACAGTTACGTCCAGGAGAACATCTGGTACGTTCTGCTCACTTCATCTCCTAGCATCCCACGGACTTCCACAGCACACGAACAGAAAACAGCAAGGAAAGCACGCACCATTGCGCCCTAATTAAAGATTACTTACAAACGGCAAAGAAGAGCAAAGAATTTCAGATAAAAATCACAAGGAAGTCATCTTTCTGCTCAGGAACCTCCTACAACTTTTCACGTGGTAGGAAAAAGAAACCGCATTAGACTTCTTGGCAACAACCGCTGTGATTTCGCCAGGGTTTATTCCGCTAATCACACTGATCCCATTAGCGCTGTGTAACTGGATCACTGCCCGCTCTGTTGTGCTCTCCCACTGCTTTTCCTCTTCTTCCACTGAAGTCACATGCTTTGAGTCAGGCATTTCTTGCCTGTGCCGGTTACCGTAGACCTTACCCCCAAATCAATGAAATAATTATACCACCAATCAGTTGGGATTAATTTTAGCGTGGGTTAAAATGAGAAAAAATATAACTACCGTGCCTGGAGCACTGGGGTTTTTTTGGAAGGTTTTGTTGTTTGTTTTTAGACCACCTAGAACAGACAGAATCTAATTTCAGGATAGAAAGATTTGCCCGTAACTTGCCGCGCTCTTTGCCGTTACCTGAAGTGACTGACTAACGTGAAAGATTTCTCACAGACAGAGGGCTTGTGAGAGTCGGGTGACCCGGGAAATTCAGGTAATTAAATTGGAGACGCTGAATGGGGCTTGTTAGCTTGAGCTCAGCCTCAGTTCAAAACTGGTTTGCGTCCAGCCTATTTGGAAAAAAGGCAGAGCGCATGCCCGTCTGCCAGCACGAGTCCACGTCAACGTGCCTTCCTCCTTCCCTCCTGAAAAACGGCTGCAGATAGAGCTTCCTCCTCTTCCCTGCAGTCAGACACGACTGGTCAAGCTCACCACGCAGGCTGCTAAAATATCACTTTTCTGTTGCTATTTTACATTTTGACATAATTATCCGTGACATTTTTCCAGACTCATTTGCACCGAAATATTTTGAGAACAGCCTCTTGTCAGTCCAACGCGTAGCATGCACTACAGACGTTTCAAATGAAAAACTGTGCCTCTCTACAGGGTTAAATGCTACTCAACATAGGGTTATGCAGACATTTTTCTTCATTGCAAAACATCAGAGAAAAGCACTTGTTGATGCCGTATCACCAAAAATTTGAATCTTTCTTGCATTCTGAGAATACACATTTATTATTCAGCGACACAGCTACAGTAGTCAAACCCAGCAAAAGCAGAGATTATCCTACAGTATGTGAAGCATAGACTTATGTCCCCCTGCCCAGTATCGTGTTTGAAGGCTTCCTTAACTATACATGGATAAGCAGGAAACGTGAGAGATGCACCAGCCATCTCAGGACCGTAAGTATTATTGTGTCTGTGCAGTTAGAGTGAGGTTTGAAGCGCCTAGCTGCTATAGCTGGAAGAAGCAGCATTGCTTTCTGATGCACAGTCCTCTCACTATTCCTGGTTTGAAAACACGGTCCCACATGCACTCCTGGGTACAGGTCTGCTATTAAGGGCATGGCCATGTATTGTAGTAACAGTACAAGAAAGCTGGAGAGATCTTATTAAATATCTTCATTGAGGAAAACATTACGAGCGCTGGTAAGTGATGTACTATTACAAAGTTTCTTCACTATACAGATATAAATCTCTTCTCCTCAAATTTTAGCTCCTTTCACATTATGAGTCCATTTTATGATTCATAATTAACATTTGTACTGAAAGTAAAGAATTTACAGAAAGAGCAGGAAACCCTATGAGCGCTCCCAAGTTCGATTCTGTTTATTGCGATATCCTCAGATTCTGTCAGAAAGATCCGCAACGTTAAAGACTTGCAAAAGCCACCTCTCCATGGGAATACCCAGCCAAGCCAGGCTGGCTGAGGCCGTGAAGACAACACACAACTTACAGCATGTTAACCCTGCCCGAGTGCTTAACATCCTCCTTTCCAAAAAAAAAAAAAAAAAAAAAAAAAGCGCAACAATAGCTCCATTAGTATGTGACTACCACAGTCCTTTGCAGGGCAGCCCCTGTGGAAGTGTGGATCAGGCTGAACGCTTCAGAAATATAAAATCTAGCCCTACATCCACTTCAATGAAAATATTCTGAGATCCTATCTGTATGGTTTGTTACATTACTTGAACACACACAAAAGGTGGCAGAATATATGCCAGTTGCTATTTTATACGCTTTACACAGGGGTTGTGGCTTTCCCCCCTAAATTAAGTAAACACAGTAGAAGCTGAATGACAGCAACCAACATACCATCATTTCTTTCCCAGCTGACTCTAAATGGCAAAAAAAAAAAAAAAGCCCATCCCCAGTTCTCCATGTTCATTGCCAGCTTTCTCACTGAAGCTATGCAGGAGCCTGGATTCCCTCCTCCTGGAAATACAAAGCTAACACTTGTGCTGAAAATTCAGAATCAAGCTGATTATAGCTGGCTTGTCACGGTTTGTCCTTGTATTAGATTTCAACTAAATTCAATTACACAGTGTTCTCCTTGCTGCCATGAGTTGAATGGCAGGACGAAGATGAATGAACACAACTGCTGAAACTGATTGATCCCAACATGCAGGCAGGTTGATTAAAGTGTCCAGAAGCAAAATGAGGAATAGGATTCATCTGTAACTACTGGTTGGGTCTTCAATTAAATGCTGTTTTCACCAAATGCCAAGAAACAGTCTGAATCCTGTTGATTTTGCAAGTGTGTGAGCGCAGCACCCAAACTGAAGCTTAATGAACTGAAATAAAATTTATTTTTAAATCAGTCCTCTTAGAGCTTTTTTTCCCCAGTGGCTACTTAACTGCCCCATACATTTACTTGGAACAATTAAAACAACCAAAAAGCATGCTAACAAAAGGCAAGGTTAATTACGTACTGATTAAGTGAGTCATACAAACCTTAGGTGAATAGACTGGACTTTGTACAGTGAATCTGCCATCTTTGCACAGCATTGCTCCCTGAACTCTCACGCTAAAAACGGAGAAATGTGAAAAACTCAACTGTACATTCACAAGCGATTAGCTGCCTCCAAGGCATGATCTGGAAATACTGCATCCTGGTGGCATGGAAGGAGGCGATGATTAATGAGAAAAAAATGATACTCCTTCTGCATGTCGCGGTGAGGGATTCAGTAATCCCTCTGAGCAAAAGGCTGACAATTCAAAAGCACCCTGATTCCCAGGCAGATATGCTCACACTCTGGACTCTGGCAGAGTACGAATGCTTGAGGAAGTGCTGGAGCACATCTTCAAGGGGATACATGCTCTAAAAGCCCCGTTTCCTGTATGCAGCCGAGGACTTGATTTGTCATTAACCCAGGGATGATCCATTCCCAGATGTTATTAGAAACCGTATCAGTTTCACTTTGCCAGCTATACATTTAGTTCACATATTTCCAAAACAGAGGCAAGATCCCAGCTGTCAGCCTGGAGTTTTAACCACTCTTCTCAGCCATGTGTGTTTTCTTCTGCAGTGCTAACGCCACTGCTTCTGGCGTCACGTTGGCTTATGAACTTGTGTCCAACCTCAAGCTAGTAAGCGTCCCTTCACTTTCAAGCTGCCAGCCCATTCATCTTCTCCTGGCACACCATCCCATTCTCTGAATAACCCCTCAGAGTTAATAGTGCTGTCATCTTCTCCCAGGTGCTACGCGTTCCACTAATGCTCACAAACTCACACAGAGCAAGGCCATCTGTGTGAGGCTTGTGCCTTCCCAACCCCTCCAGCTCTAGGTTTTGCTAGGTTTCAGTGGCTTGGCTTTGGAAATTGGCCAGGATCCACTTCCTGCATTTCTCCTCCCCTCTAACTCCCTAGTAAAGCAAGACATAACTGCTCAGGTCATGGCATTACATCTACCAACTGTCCTTCTCTTTATGTGCATTTGCTCTCTGAGTTTAGAGGGTAAAGGATGGTCAGAGTGTTCTTCTCTTACCCTATGGGCTTCCGGTGAGTTGCAGTTCTGGTAAGGCTTTCTAAGCACTCTGTGTTTCCATGCACAGCTTCCACTCCTGGTATCATATGTTGTTCAGATATCGGCCAAAAACTCCAAAAAAATATCTGCTTCAGTGCACGCTGTATTTATAATCAAGCTACAAGAACTGGCTCCAAAAGGCTTCTAGGAGCTTTTAAAATCAAAAGACACAGCTCCTTACAAGACAACTTATGAAACAATCCATGGGCTGACTCTGCAAAGGCACAGACGTAGCTATTTACCAGCTTTGGTAAACCACTTTTGTCCAAAATTGTGATGATCAAGCCCCTCACCTCTCTCTGTACCGTTCGCCAGCGATTTGTATTTGCAGATCTTTGCTCACCTTGTTAGCGTGTCTGAGCTGCCTTACGCTTTCTAACGCTGCACAAGGAGAGTACGTGCTTAGCTCAGGCTGAGAGCTTGACATGGCCGGGGTGGCGGTGGACCCATGGCTCTTGGGGAGCCGCTACCAAATGAAGCCCTGAGTCAGGAGAAGCCGGTGAGGTCAGCATCCAGATTACTCCCAGGCCCACTAACAGGCCAACACCATTCCACAACAGGGTGGCGAGACCTCCAGGAAGCTTGTGTCACCCACTAGCTCCCTTTCCCCTCTGCACATCAGACATGAGTTGAAAGGAGCACAGGTGCAGGAAGGTGTCGGTACGTGGATTAGATGTTTAGGGAAGTTGACCACCCACCGGCTAGCTCATCTGTGAGAAAGATAACTGGGACTTTTGGATGTAGTTCATGGAAATACAGTATTTGACCAGAATAAAGTGCATGAAAGATACTTTACACCCAACATCATTATGATTTCTGTGTTTCATATGCTATTAACACAATGCAAGGATGCATCATATCTGCAACACTGAAGATACCATATGCTCAGTAACAACAAAGTAAAAGTCTTGATCACAGGGGACTACAAAGACTACAAGGGGAAGAGAGGAGGGGGGGAAAAAAAACAAAAGGAAAAGGAAAAAAAGTCAAGCCTTGAGGAATATTCAAGGACCTGGGTCTGAAACAGTGCCGGTGCAGATATAGTCCAGTTTCCCACTTTGTGCAGGGGCATCTTCCTCTCCTTTTTATCCACAACCGTTTGGCAAGGTTGTAGATGTGGGAGAAACCCCACTGTGCTGCAGAGAAACTTTGCCCTGCAGGGCAGAGAGCCCAGCTGAAAAACGCAGTCTCTGTGGCCCCTTCTCCCATGCCCAGATTCGCATGGTCAGGGCATATCTACACTATGCCACACGTACGACACGGCTGCCGCCCCCGTTTCTTAATCGTTACGGGATTATGGAGCTGTGGAAACTCATTCCCACATTCAAGCACACACTAAACTGACAAGGGTTACTTTAATCACTTATTTAGGCCCTACACCAAATCCCATCCAAGAAACCAAAACAAACCAAAACAAACCAAAACAAACCAAAACAAACCAAAACAAACCAAAACAAACCAAAACAAACCAAAACAAACCAAAACAAACCAAAACAAACCAAAACAAACCAAAACAAACCAAAACAAACCAAAACAAACCAAAACAAACCAAAACAAACCAAAACAAACCAAAACAAACCAAAACAAACCAAAACAAACCAAAACAAACCAAAACAAACCAAAACAAACCAAAACAAACCAAAACAAACCAAAACAAACCAAAACAAACCAAAACAAACCAAAACAAACCAAAACAAACCAAAACAAACCAAAACAAACCAAAACAAACCAAAACAAACCAAAACAAACCAAAACAAACCAAAACAAACCAAAACAAACCAAAACAAACCAAAACAAACCAAAACAAACCAAAACAAACCAAAACAAACCAAAACAAACCAAAACAAACCAAAACAAACCAAAACAAACCAAAACAAACCAAAACAAACCAAAACAAACCAAAACAAACCAAAACAAACCAAAACAAACCAAAACAAACCAAAACAAACCAAAACAAACCAAAACAAACCAAAACAAACCAAAACAAACCAAAACAAACCAAAACAAACCAAAACAAACCAAAACAAACCAAAACAAACCAAAACAAACCAAAACAAACCAAAACAAACCAAAACAAACCAAAACAAACCAAAACAAACCAAAACAAACCACACTCCCAAAATTACACATCCGCACTGCAATATTGCAGTGCTCCACTTGTATGAGGAACTCTTCTCCGTGCACGGCCAGTCAGTGCCAACAAGGGCATTTTCATAAGACTAAACGCTGCGAGACTCATGCCATAAAAGCATTAGGATGAACTCCCATCCCACCTTAATTGGCAGCAGTGCTGCCACTGGGATCGCAGAGTCAAGATTGTAGCCACAGGTCTTGAAGGAGCAGGAACCATTTTCCTCATCCATCATCTGCGATCAGAAGCAAGAAGCAAACACCACTGATGCACGGATGGCTATATACGGCACAGAAGAAATAATCAGGCACTGTTCAGTGAACACCCGCAGATGAAGATGATACTGGACATCGGCAGCATCAGCCAGGTGCAAATGATGAGAGCGGGGGACTCTGTGCGGGATCGTACTGCGTCACAGGCAGGTCTGGCCTCTTGGGAACCACGGCCATAGGGCACGTGCAGAGCACATCCACTACTCATAGACTCAACGCGAGGGTGCCCCTTTGTTTTACAGTTGAAAAGACTGGCTTGGGACCAACCACAAAATATCAGAGGTATGAAAAATCTCATGGCCTGTCTTCTAAGAAATGGCTAATGGGTGTTTGTCCTCCTCATCCTGAGAGGGAGGAGAGGAGCCAGCAGAGCCCCCTCTCTCATTACGATCGGTGCTTGCGCTGAGCCTTCTGGAGAAGCTCCCTGAAGCAGCAATTTGAAATGGCGGTACAGCTAAACCAGAGCAACATTAAACATGCAGGTGATATTTTGCTGATGCAGTGAGATCCTTCAGTCTCAGCTCAATCCTTTTTTTAGGCCTTATAGCACAGACTTGCCAAATCTCTGGCTTTAAGATGAAGTAGAAAAAATAAGTTTTAACTATTTGAATTCCACCTCAGTACACTTTTCAGTGAGGATGTAATGTGAGCACATCCTTCACGTTTTAACATTAAAATCAATTCTAGGCTAGGCAAAAGAAAAAAGCGTTAAAAGAGCTGTGCAGATTAAGGAAAAAAACCAAATTGAGTCACTAAAGCCTTTCATTATGGAGCAGAAATAGTTTTGTCAAAATAGTTAGCTGGGGAAATGAATTATGCTCTGTGTTAGTCTGCTCTTGAGATACCCAAGATACATCTTTCCAGGCGCAATTCGGTTTGTGAAAGAGATCTTTGGAGAAAAGAAGAAAACTGCTGTATTCTTATTTACCACAAATTACAGGACTCTCTAAGAAAAGGGGATTGGCATTGTTTCCAAATCTGTGACTGCGTACAAGAAATGCACGCGTTCCTGTAGAAAACACATTTTTGCACAGTCAGTTAAGAGCCTCATTGGGGCAGAATTGAGCCAAGTACTCACACGCGGGCTCATCTGCACCGTAGTGCGGCAGTAGCAATAGCAGGTACAAAGACTCTCACAAAACACCTGAGTAAAGGCAGACTTTAAATAAAAACATCCGCATGAGATTGGTCTATTCTACTTCAAAACAGCCCCAAATGAAAAACAAATAAAAGGAAGTTATTATATTGGGATCAGTGAGATTAAAAAAATGATGTATGAGAGATATTTTTTATACTGCGGACACAAGGAATCGATCAGCTTTCAAGAGCTGAAAAAAATCAGTTAATCAGTTTAACCTGCTGAACAAATATTTCTAGGGAAGTAGACGATGGAAGAAACACGTACAGATTAGACAGCATGTCATATAAATAAGTCAAATGCAACTATACTCAACAGAAAAGTTTCACCTGATGATAATTGGTTGAGAGACCGATTAGAGTTTTCTCAAAGCTAGCATATTAATGGAAAAACACGAGGCTGATCTGTTTGAATTTAGGTCAAAATTCTAGCCAAGGCTGAAAGGCTTATTTTAGAAGGAAACTATCGACTTTTCACTTAAAATGACTTTTTTTTTTTGCCCCCAAATCAGCCGGTTTAAAAAAAATAACATTTTCATTCAAAATGAAAGAAACGTTCTCCCATCTGCTCAGAAAAGAAAACGTTCAGTTTGGTGTTGGTGTTAATTCTCTTCAAAATTTTTATTATTTTGCAAATACGCAATCTTCCCCCAAAACACGGAGAAATTATGCTTCCTGAAAAGTTGTTTCCACAGTACTAAAACTGCATGTTTTGTCCAAAGAGGTCTTTTGGAAAGAATGAGAGACCCCAGTGTTTATGGGCAACGAAGCTGAACTGATTTAGTCTCACGAAGACAACGTTTGTTAAAGACGAACCAAAACCACCTCACAGTAGCCAGTGCCACTGAATCCTGCTGAGCTGCACCCGAAGGCTGGGTAACCCACACTGGCTACGAAGGACTCGCGTACGCTCATCACAGCGGTAATCCAAGCCACGTTCGCCGTTAACGCTGACGCTACTAATGGATTACAGTCTAGCATAATGTCAAAGTTCAAGCACGTAAAATTGCCATGTCTATTCCATATGACAGAAGAGATAATTTAATCATTTCCAGTCATAACTCAACTCTAGGTGGAATATTTACACCCAAACTAATTGTTGGCATGTTTCTGAATATCACACCCATATTTGCATCCATTCTTGTGTGACTGATAACAGTTACGTGACTGGTAACACTTGCATTTTCACACACTAAATTATTTATTCTCACTGAGAAAAGTGCTAAGTTTTATTCACCACTCTTCAGCCATTAGAAAAAAACGAAAAAATTATATCCCAAATTATGCAAATTGACATTGCTGATCTTTTAAAATATCGCTGGAGGTTTTTGACATATATCACCAAGATCACCTCTGTACATCAGAAAAACACTAGAGTGCTGGCTATCTCATTTCCATTTTATAGCCTGTGTTCCGGCATAGGTACGTTATATTTCAGAAATATATAGCAAGAAGACTTATAATTTATTCTCATCTGTAGAATACGAAGTAAGGTTTTTAGAGACTCCTGCTTAGGGCTATTCTGCAGTGTAACTTTGATAAAATTGACAACCTATCTTTTTAGTCACAGATTTATAGGACACATGACTGCATCCAATTTGCAGATAAACCATTTCAACCAGAGGAAGCATTATATGTAGGCGGCTCCAAGAGCAGACTTCGGGTGCAAGCATTACTGCTGAGAGGGAAGGGAACGGGCTTTTGCTGAGGTGGATTGATTTATATACCTAGACAAACCTCCCCATCCCTGGGGCTGCCTGAGAAGTAGGGAGCCCTGTCCCTTGGGCAAATTTCAGGCAGGGAGCTCACTAGAAGGCACCCGCTTTCACTGCGTGGAAACCAGAGACTTCCAGAGGCCTGATTTCCACTAAATTAAGGACATTGGTCTCACAGAAAAAGGTAGCTCCTCCTTCCTCAGACCTTAAGGGCCCCGAGATCACCGTCTCCATCCTCTGCCTGCCGTGACCGTGCTCTTCTGGGGCACGTCTCCCCACGGCGGCCCCGGCTCTGCAGCCAGAACCTGTGCGCTCCCCGTAGGCGGAGAAGCGGCTATCAGATATCCCAAATGCCAAAGAAAAACAGCGCACAAGAGGTGGGAGCGACGGAAAGTTAACCTCTGACATCGCCAGACAGAAAGGCCAAAGTGAGCGTGGGGCTCCACTTGGCTGGCTTTGTGGGGGTCACGGCCTGATACTCGAGTCTCCTCCAAAACGCACGCGCAAGACACAGCTTGGCGTGGCAGGCAGCAGGGACCATAGGGCGCCAACGCTGACTCCTTTGGAAGTCATATCGGGGATGGAAACGGATGCCAGACTGGAAAGCCCATGGGGCAGAGACTAAGTCATCACCTGTGCGCTGCCTGCATCATTTTCGCAAAACATTTTTTTCCCCCCCTCAAGCTAAAACAACAGATCAGCAGTTACAAAACTGATGCTGCCTTTCAGGATCTTGAGTAAACCTGAAGGCTATTTAGAAAGGCATAAAACCCGTTGCCAGGGTCTGGCCTAGCCTGACTGGATTCAAGCCTCTAAATCGCCATGAAAGGGAGTTGTCCTTAAAATCACCTGCTAGAGAAATAAGTCTGCACCTTGCCTCTGCGCCCCTGACCGGTGTGCAGGACTGAGGACAACACCTTTCTTTGCAGGACACGTTCAGTTTTGCTGAGGAGGAGCGTGCTACTGAGAGCTTGCAGGTCCTGCTGTGTGAACTTAAGCACTAACACAAGCTGCTCTCTCCATTTAGCCATGGACAGCCAGCAGTCTGTCTCTCTCCGCATGTCTCCTCCAGCTTCTCCTCACGTATCTCCACATGCGTCTCCTCCCTTCGTGGCTCCCGCTCTAAAACACACCTGCACAGAGGTGCCGTGGGCTCCTCAGGTGGGCTGATGTTTTTGCAGGCAATGGGGTGTTCACCTTGGTCTTGGAACTGGTGGGACCAGCGCAGGGCACCTGGGGGCCTTCTCTCTTACAGGGCACCCCTGCAGCCCCCAACTACCAAAACACTGCAACATATGCCCAAAACAGCATCCATGCGCAAGCTAATTGGGCGCCCATGCATGAACACAGGGAGCCCTGCAACTTATGCCCAATACAACCACACCTGCTCAACGAGGGCGTTCTGAGGATTAATTAATTCATCTTTACAAAGCACTTTGAAAGATTAAGAGCTGCAACTAAAGTACTTGGCTTGCACAAAGCTGAGACAACAAAATACTTTGCAAGAAAACAATAATTCATAACTTTCAATGTTAGTACTGCCACTTTGAAGGAATACACGGACAGTAATGAACTGTTTTTTAAATGAATGCTGTAACCTACGTGGAAGAAAAAAAAAGCAAAGACATGCTAAAACGTTCAGAATTACTGAACAACTGTAGAGAGCACCCAGAGGCTATCCGTGGCTACAAGGGAAGGACGAGGTCCTGTTTTTGTAAGCTGCTTTCTAGAAACTCTGCTAGGCTCAGTCTCTTATCTTTCTAGTGCCTCAACATCAAAGAACAATAAATCATAAAGGCAGATACTACTCTCACTGTCATGAAAAAGCTGTAACACAGTGGAAAAATCTGTCCTGGCTAGGAACCGTGTTGAAACAGTGGATGTCACCTCAGTTCCACACTCGAAACCCTGATCGCTGCACAGCAAAGAAAAAGCCATCTTTTCATCTGCTCACAATAATGAGGCTCCTGTTCTTAAACGCATACTTGGAAAGAAGAGACATTCTTTCTCTTCTGGAAGAAAAATTCCTTACAGAGAAAGGGCCTCTGAGTAATTTGCTTTGTTACCAATATTTTTACCTTTTGCAGGCAGGCCAACGGCAGAGGTTGGTGTTGAGAACCCTGAATTCCGCAATAGCTAGAGAAGAATGCAACTGCAAACACACGTGCAAATATCCTCTGGCACTGTTTTATTGCCTTCCTGCCTGCAGAAAGGGCAGAACTTGCAGATTCCTCTGAGATTAATGGAAAGTCAGCCCTGAAACGAGCAGCAGCAACCTGTCTTGCATCTTCCCAGTTCCCAAGGATCTTGGTTTCAGCACGGCTTGCGTGTGGGTATGGCTCAGCATTACGTAAATTGAAATTTATCCAAAGTAGAGCTGAAGCAGCTTGATATACCTCCTAACACGCTATGGCACTGCTTACATTTCAGGTCAGCCCCTTAGCTTCTGTCAACTTGACTGAACTCATGAAAGCAAAACAAAACGCGTACAACTAGAGCAACGAAGGATGCAGGGGCAGGTAAATGGCAGCAGATGGCAGAGAGAGGAGCATCAGGGCATTTGGAAATGCCCATACCACGCTCCCTAACCTAAGATGCCATTTGAAAACTGCAACCTGGAAAGCTGAGCGCTCACATCCCCACACGCTGAAATGGACCCGAACCACAAGCGAAAAGCAATGTCCAAATTTATAAGTACCACTCAATTGTTACACATCTACTCCAGTAGGTTAGTTAAGATTTTCAGATAGCTGTACACATTATTATTTGTTGTGTATAATGCACAAATCATCTGATCCAAGCATTGCTCAACACTAGAGCATTCACCCCCAGGTTTTACAGACCAAGTTTATTGTTTCCTGTTCGGCTGTCAGATTTACACAGACGTGAAGCGGACTAAGAACATACCTACATCACCTAGAGCCAAGGAGTAACGTTTGCTTCTTTTCTTAGTTAACGATGGATAAACGTTATATTTCCTCCCAAGACTGCAAAAGCAGCCACCACCCCAACTCCTCAGCGTCGCCAAGACTTCATACAGCCTGGAGTAGAGCCTGGCAACGCTCTGGCTCCTATGCCAGCTCCGGCCGCAGTGCAGGTCCACGCGGGCATGCCGGTAAGTCCCAGCGTGAGCCCTTCCTTCTGCAGCTCTGCTGGCCATAACGGACAGAACGACCAGACCACCACCAAAGCAGCCAATCTTACCAAGGAGCACGGACGTCGCGCCTACAACCCCATCTAGCTCACCACCCGCCTCTCAGTCCCGTGAGGGTACTGCCGTCAGCTGCCTCAACCGTGTTGATGTGAGCGGTCTCCAGCAAACGCCCTCCTGGGAAACTGCTGTTTGGTCTGCCCCGTGCCTTCCCCACACCTGCACCCCACTTAGCCAAACCACGTTCTCACAGCCGACGTATCTGCTGCTCTTCCAAAAGAGCGCACGCACCTTCACGGCAAAGCAGCTTACCTAGAGCCAGAGTTTTTACTTCCTACTCATTTCCGCAAGGCTCTGTGGATTTTAGAGGATGTTGCCATACAGTAAAGACACCAATTACTGGATTGGCACACACAATTCAAAACTTATTACAGAACAGCTGCGCATCCTTCACATTTTTATTGACATAGCTATCATAGGCTAGTAAAGTTTCATTAGCTATACTTAAAGACACGATTATCATGTCGTGTGTTTCTGTTTTCTAGAAATAAATATAGAAAAAAACTTGAGTCATTTTTGTACATAAATGCATAGCCATTTATGCATGGGTATATAGGTATGCCATATCCTACATGCAGTGCAAATTTCCCTACGCTTGCCTTATGAAAAGACTCACAGGACCATTTCTATCTTAAGGACAAACTGTTTCTCCCTTCTTAATCATTCCTTGATTATATATTTGAGAATACCAAGTACCCATCAGTGATAATGGATTTGCGATCTAGATACTTGAATGCCTAGACAAAAATCCTCAGCCACACAGGAACTGCAGTTTGCACTATTCCTGCACTTAACTCAGAATAAGAATGAGCTGTCAACAGCCTAAATACCCCCTAAAAATAAGTATTTGTGCAAATACTTCATTTCATCAATTAAAATTGGACATTTTTAAAAATACCATATTGCAATTTAGCATCTAAGTTTCAAAGCCAAAAAAAGGCTATCTTTTAATGAGGTAGAACTGCTTCATTTTGATTTCTTTTATAAATGGAGTTTGATTGAAGTCTGAATGTTTCAACAGAATGTTTTGGTCTTGTTGAATAAGCAGTTTCTGCTGGAAAATTGTATTTTCATCATTTCAGCGCAGCTTGGAGAAATTGGTATTGCTCTATTAACTTCAATGATTTACAGCAAGCGAGGAGCTGGCTTGTAACGGCAGCAATCTTTGTCAGTATCTCGTGGACACATTTAAAGAGAAAAGGTATTGCACAGTGACAGAGCATACATTTTGGAAAGATTGAGAACAGCAGACCGGCAGTAAATTACTTTATATTAATAAGCTTTGTTTCAATGTCAGTCTTGGAAGCAGAGCAGAAGATGAGCCTTACGAAGCACCATTCTGATACTTCCACAAATGGCTACCGTGCTATTTGCTTTACAAAACATCCTTCAAAATACTGCATAAAGCTGGCCAGAGGAGGCAAACAGGGTCACTGCAAGTCGAGCTACCGCTGCTTGAGAGAAAAAGCTGTGTTTCCATAACTGGCAGTGACTCTTATCAACGGTTGAACAGCACAGACAAACCTAAAACTTGTGTTCATACTTGATTAGCCCTGTATATTATACACATGCCCTGAGAGCATCATCTCTAATTCAGGAAACAACTGCTAGCTTGCTGATGTGCTCTGATGTCGCTTGATGGCGATGGCCACCAAGCAGCAAAGGGGTCTCGGGAGACTCAGGTCCCCTCAAAACAGGGCATCATGATAGTTTATGATGATGGTGGGCTTTGTTTTCACCTGCTTGTCCACATATACCTTTGTCTTGTAATTCAATCAAAACAGGAACCTTTTTGTTCTCAGTGTGTGTATGTAAGTAAACAAAAGTGCATTAAACGTGCTGTGTCTTTGGCATGATTAGGAATAACAATAATGAACTGCTCTGTCAGTCCTACTTGAAGAGCTGAGCGCAAGTTCTCCCTTCTTCAGTAGCGTCCTGATTTTGAGGGGATGAAAGTGAATTGCTTGGCAATTATTAGGAAGCACTCCTATGCAAGCGTGAGCACTGACACACATAATAAGGAAAGGGAAATTAAAAAAACCAAACAAAAAACACAAAAACACCCCTCACTTATTTGTAACTAAGCTGCAAAATCTCAAACAGGAATAACACGTTAATATAGAGATTAAGAATGGGGTTAATTGCTTCTCTTTAAGCCAGATTTTGCTATGCCTATTCACATACAGGGTGTGTCTTAGGACAGCATTTTTATTAAATAACCAGGATGATGTAACAGGGAGGGAAATTACTACACCTGAAGATGATATCAAACTAGCAGAGACATTGGAAAATAGCATCCGAGTCCAAAGTGATCCTAACAAAGTGGACATACAGGCTGGGAAGAAACAAAAAATTGAGCAGTTAGAGGAAATCCAGAAAACATGAAAAAATTAGAAGTCTAGAAAAGAGGACCTACCAGTGAGATGGAAGGAGACGGGTTTAGCCTAAAGAAAAGGCTTAATAGGAGGTATATGGAGGTATACATTCAAATGTAAAACACTAATACCAAGGGGATGGGAAAAATCTGCCCTCCTCCATGTACTTAAGGAGGCAGAGAAGAATTCATGGCATTAAGGTGCAGCAATGAAGACATAGGAAAAAATGTCTCCCTGATGCTCTTGAAGAGGCTGCCTAGGAAAGATGAGTGAACAAATACCCACCATCGGAGGCCCTGAACAGCAGGACAGATAAATACCCTGTCAGGAACAGCAGAGGTAGAGCAGACCCTTGATCTCCTCCTCACGGTAAGGCAACTTCTCTGCTCCAAACCTTGCAGCCCTCTGAATCCATAACTGAGCCCATGGACCTCCCTGTGAACAGCCCACCCAACCACGAAAACCTCTGTGACCCTGTGGAAAGATATGATGGCAGATCCAATAACATTCATGGGGCTGTAGGTCGCCACGGGTGAAGAGGAGGATCTTTGTTGCAAAGTATGCACATAACAGAGGGTAAGCCCCTAAGCGGATAGTATTAACATAGGACTGATATATTTTTACTTCAAGTGACACATTACTCTGCCTTGCAATAAAGTGCAGCTTCACAAGGGACCAGCAGCATGGTTTAGATGGATTACACAATACAAGACAGCATCTTGCCACACCATATTCAAAACTTGCATTGCCATTACTATATAACACAATAGTAGACAGTGTGATTCAGAGCAGATGACAGGATATTCCAATGACAAAGTTATTTTTGAAATACGTGGAGTTGCATACTCAATGCAGATATTTGGGCATAATGCCTGCAGGACTACCAGTTTCACTCCTTTGACTTGAAAAGTTCCCTAGAGTTTAATAAGACTGCCTCCAAGTAAAACAAGTATGATCTGTCTCATGGGAAAAAGAAAAACAAAATATTTTTATTTCGGTTAACACCTTCCACAAAAATTAGTCCGGAGACTGAAGCTCTCATGTGTATTATCTAACTAAAAGTCATTTTTGCCTTTCTTTTTGAAATTGGAAGGAAATCCATTCAGTCATTACTGAGTTATTAACGAGGAGAAAAAGACTAATATGGTGACAGCGGGAGCCATTTATTCGTGGTTTTTGAACTCTAATTAAGGAAAAACCCAACACTTCTCCTGGTTGGATTGTTTGAGCAGGGGTGAATCTTTAGCCCTGTGAAATGAATCATTTCACTCAGTGAGCATAAAGCATAACCCTACCTTGGTACTACATAGAGCTTGCTTACTTTGAATTTTAGATGGACAACTGCACACAGGTTGGGTTCATACATATGAATGATACTACAAAGAGAAGTTTACGAGCTAGGGTCCTTTCCCCTGTTACGGAGTGGAGTAGCGCACGTCATTGCCTCTCAGTTGCAGCCCAGACCGAAGCCTGCCCTTTTTTCCTGCCTGTCCTTCCTTAGCCCCTCCATTCCTGCCAACGCCACGCGTGATGGCTAATCTGCGCCAGAAGAAGGGCCTCCAAGGTCACAGAGGTCATGCATGGAAAAATACAGTGGTTGTGATTATGCTTTCAGCTCTTTTCATACCTGACTGGGGTTGGCCACATCCAGAGATACTGCAGAGATACAGAGAGCTCTAACCCTGGTCACACGCAAGCAGCCAAGAGGCTGCGAGGCCAACGCTTCCCCTTGTTGTCGTACGCTTGCTCATAACGTCCGTGCAAAGCGCCAGTTCTCAGAAACCTCACTCTTCTCGTACTCCAGTTCAGCTAGTTCAGGCAACGGGAAGTTGGTGGGATTCTTCACAAACACCTCGGGTAGACACGTGCTCAAGCGACCCGTAGAGTCGGGTGAACAGACCTTGTTTCTGCTTCACATCACTGAGGGGCACTTTGGAGAACAGTCCAGACGAGACAAGTCCAGGCTCAGTCTAAAGAAAACCAGGAGCAACTTCAAGCAATTCAATGTGCCATTAATGCTGATTAAATAATTGTTTTGTCGGGGTAAAAAGAACTGGCAGCTCCACTTGCTCCATGCCGGCAAACGCAACATGGAAAAGTCACTTCAGCAAAGCTAACAGTGTCTCTGTGAAATATATAATAAACCTCAATGTGGGTGGTGTGCCCTATACAGCCCCTTACTCTATAACAGAGATTTACTCTACAGGAAATGAAAACATGCACAAAAGAAAACAAAAAGGTGAACAAATAAGTTTCTAACATGATAATGCTAATAGAGAGACAAACACTGACAAAGATTACACCTTCTGGCTCAACAGAAAATGAATTCTCTAGAATGCTGTATTTCGGAGATTTATTATAAATGAGTTACAGTGATTCATTTCTCTAAAGTAATTAAATTTGTTGACAAAAATCTCATAACTCAAGAGGTTCAGCAATCCCTTGAGTTACTTTCAAGAGAAAAGAAAATTAAGGTATGCTGGATGTAGACAAAGAAAACAGACAAGGCTCATAAAAGTGAGCTAATCGAAAAATTGTGTGCCATAGACACTCTCACACCGCTTCTGTAGCCACTTGATTCTTCTGATGTCCTTCGTTTTATAGCTCATACTTGCATTAATTTATGGTCTGTTGCACTAAAGTGTCAGTCGTATCAAATGTAAAATTTTACAGTGGAATAGGAAAGCACGATTGCACTCTGCTGCTTCAGGCTAAAACAGAGCTCTTATGTCACCGGCTTTCTGAGGCAAAGATTACAAACTGGGGAAAAAAACAAACAAACAAACATTGGGGTTTTAAAACTACTTTCACTGACTCAATTGTTTTTAAGTAACATGCATATTACAACATGTCCCCTTGCACAAAATGGCCTGTTAAGGTGAAGTTAAGGCTGTGGACACATACTACACTTCGTGTGCATTTGCTGCCTTTCAGGAAACCAAAGCAAATCATGAGGGTTAGTATTTGAGAGCAAGCTTGTCACGTCCTCACTAGTGGAGGGAAGGACTTCACTCCACAAGTTGCTCCACTGCCGATAGCGAGCGTCGCGTCCAACAAGACACGGCTCAGCCCCAGGGATGGGACCACAGTCCAGTCCCAAGGAAAGGCCGAGTCACAGCTCTGCAGCTCCTGCAACCGCTTCCTCATGGAACGGGACCTAGACAAACCCTCTACCCTCAAACTGCCCTTCTTGCCAACAAACTGCAGGAAAAACTATTTTTCTTCTGCAGTAAACTCTCCAGATGGCCCAGGTTTCCTTCTGACATTTGTCGTCTTTGAAAGGACAAAGCATAAGGTGCTAACCTGGCTTTCACAAAACTCTGGTTCCAACTTAGGAAACTGTGCAAAACCCCACTAATTTAACTGAAAACACATTTAATGCAGAGATCAAGGTGTCTGACAATCCCTCCGCTGAACTCCTTGATCAAAGCCCATTAGCAATGACAACTTTGCTTTTAACTTCAATGGATCTACAACCAGACTGCAGCTTAGCACATCACACTACAAGCTCTAGAGCCGGCTGTCTGCAGCAACGTTTTCTAGCATAAACACTGACATTTAATATAACCTTGTCATTTCAGGTGGTTCACCTAGCTCTTGTTTTTCACCTTATGCAGGAGGAAAAGAGAAGCAAAGCCAGCAACATGCTAAAAATTAGTTTAAATATATATATATAATTTTTAAACCTACAAATATTTTGAATTCTGGCCACCAATTCACAGGCAGATTCCTAACTGGCATAAACTAGTATAAGAGTCAGGTCGGGGATGCTAATTTACACAAGTTAAATCGTTCCAGCTGAGCTCTAGATCCACCTGTTATCACCAAAAGAGCCCCCAATACTGCAAATATCAAAGAGTGTCCTCCCCCCCACCCCAAATGAAACTCAGCAGTGGGTTAAAGGTGGTTAATTCCCAGTCCCAGAACCGGAGAATGAGACCACTCTCTTCCAGCCCGTGGTGTGCGCCTTCACTCCCAACGCCAGCCTGCAAACCCGACTTGCTGCCCGCTACCCAGATGTCGCGGCACTCTCTGCAGTAACAGGCAAAAGCTGAGAAATTCTCAGGGTAAATCAAAACAGGAACGATTGAGTTTTACTACCCCTAAGTAGGGGTAGCTAAATCCACAGCTAATATAAATCCACACAGCAGCAGGGGCAAATCCGATTTGCACTAGTTGACAAATAGTCTTGTGTGTTTATTTTGCTTGGGTAAAAAATTATTATTACATAGCAGTGCTGCATAACTAATAGGATATTCCAGTTTGATTTGTTCCCTAATTAATTTTCAAACTTACATAGTTGCTAGTCCCAAACGTCTTTGTGTGTTTTCACTCTGAATTCTTAAGTTACCTGTAAGCTGAAGATGAGCTTTAATCCAAATCCTTCAACTTGAACACACCACGCTTAAATAAGTAAAACTGAATTTTCAAAAAAGCTCCCAGCATTAAAAAAACAGAATCCTGAAAACACTTTAAAAAAAAAAACCCTCCCCTTTCGAGTTTCAGATTTACTTTTCTGAAGACAATTGTGAAGACCGCTACCAATTTAACAAACGAGCATCAAATCTATAGTTTAACGCTTGTACCTACAGGCAGCTGCAGAGCAGCCAGGATTGCCTCGGCTGGGCACCTGAGATCCTACAACGGAGCACAGGTGATACTCTAGACACAGCTCGCAGTACTCGGGTGCTTCCTCCCGCAGCCTGGCCAGCACCCCGCGGGCTTGGGGAGAAACACACAGGCGCGAGGAAAGGGAAAGAGCATCCTCCACGTGCAACGGCGGGGAACGAGAAAAGGGGTAGAGGCTACACGCAACGCTGTTCCAACACCATCGGCACGCGTTTTGCCAGAAGGCGCTAAACCTAAGGACTTCACCAGACGGGACGTAGGTTTTGCCTGCCAGGCTCCAGATTTGCCTGCTCCCTGTGTGCATCGTCAAAGGGCAAGGGGAGGGAGCAGGAAACAATTATCGTCTTTCATCAGGCAACTTAAGACTCCTGACACAAGAGTAATTGAATGAAGGAAACAAGTCCAGCCCCAAATCCACTAAAACAGCTTCAGAACTTCAATAAGTGCTTTCTCTCATTTATGCAAAACATTCCCAATATCCAAATGAAACCATTAAAGAAAATTAAACAGTACGCCTCTCTAGCCATTCAAAAACACCGCACACATTAAAAGCAAACTGACCTGCTGAGGCATAGTAATCTGGCCGCCCTCTTCCCCAGCCTTTGGGATATTCTCAGAAGAAGGATTTTCACCCAAGCAGCCAGAGATCCTCGCTGCTCCCATCCCTGGGCATCCCTTTACTGGCGGGAACCCGGGAGCGCAGCCTTTTCACCCCTCCGGCAGAAAGCTCTTCGTTCTGGCTGTCTTCTGGCTCACTTGTTTTCAGAAGGGTTTGAGCCCCTCCCAACATCTTCACATGTGCCTCCTCTTCAGAGGGGAGCGCTGAGGACCACCCCAGCCGGTGCCTTACCCTCGCCCTATTCCTCCTGTGGAGCAGCTAGCTGATCTCTCTTCCGCTCCCTCACCCTTCCCTGCCTCCTGCCCACATCTACGAAATCCCACTGAAGGCCTCAATCCCATTGCCTGCAATAAATTTAAGCACCGATTAGTCCCCAAGCAGTAGGCTGGTTTGTCTTGTCTCCCTGGTAAATCAAGGGTTCATAAGCAAAACCTGCTGAATCAAAGAGCCAGCAACCCACACCACTCAATTTGCCATGCTGGGTGGGGGTGGTGGTAAAAAGACCTATTCTGATGAGAAGCAGAAACCAGAGAGCAGGAAAAAAGCAAAAAGCAGCTCAATATCAAAAGGGTCTCAATCCCAAGAGGGAAAAGAGCGTCAGGGCTCAACGCGAGGAAGTTACCCTGAACATGCAGTTCCTCGTGGCTTGGCTTAAGCTGTCTGAGCAATGCTTACCCAAATTTCCCCCCCAAGAGCACCACATCCTTGCCTGCACGCCACCGCAGAAACAGGTGAGCACTGTTTTCTGAAAGTTATTGCACATTACCACAGCTGACTTCAACAATAACTTCCAAATGAAATGTAGATAAGCCCTCTTAATTCCAATTACCCTTTATTTTAAAGCTTAATTACAGTACTACAAGACTGTCACAGAATGATAATTACAATTTATTTAAACATCGATAAGTAAACATTAGGTTTTATTTTCCTACTGTGAAATGTATCTAACCTAATGGGCTGATAATGCCATCTAATTGTGTGCAATCAAAGAAACCGGGTAACTTCTGTCAGGTATCATAAAACGGCAATGGCTGCTTTATCACAAGATATTCACTCTTTCCAAAAAAGAACTGTTCTTTTTATGAGTTGGCATTTCTGCTCAGCTCGAGATCTAGTCCGGGAAAAAAAAAAGAGAGAAAGTTGGAGTCTTGTATAGACAGAGAACAAGGCTCCCCTTAGGGCCTTGCCGGTGGAAACGTCAATTAAATTGTGGCAGAACTGACACTACTCCATTTAGGCTCCAGGAAGGCTGCAATGCCTGTCACGACGCTGTGCAAACGAATAACCCTGCACCGAGGCCCACCTTAAAACCGAGGGTGCCTACACGGTATTAACCGGACAAGTCCTTCAGGCTAATGTCTCCTTGCACAAGCTGAAACCTGTCCTGCATCCAGTTAGCATGCTGCCTGTGGTTCTGGTTTAGGCAGATGCGGGTCTCGGACACACAGCCTACTCATAAACCTGAAGGTGGATATTAAAAACATACCCAAGATGAGAATCTTCCTAAGTGTGCCTTGTTTTCCAAACGTCCCAAGTGTACACCAGTGCTACTTTACCAGTTACCGAAATAAAGATGAATCTTTAGCAGATTGGCCAGCTTAATGCTCTTAACCAGGTGCTGAAGGCAGTAACTAGGGCTCAGTTTAAGACTTCAGGGCATCATCAAAAGGTAACGCAACGATTGGATCAAGCCCTTGGGCAGTTTTAATTTTACTCCCACTCTGGAAAAATTAGTAAGGGACTTTCTCCGAATCCTACCTAACAGACAGTAGTTTTCCTCTTGCTAACGTTCTTGGGTCTGCTTCAGGATATGAAATAACTAAATTTTTAATTGGGAAGAGGAGGAATAGAAGACGTAGTAGCACAGGAACTGAAACTAAAGATTCAAATAAACAATAAGGAAAGTTGGTCCCTCATTCAAAACTCTCCCGCAAAGCACAGAAGTTTAGTAGTTGCAAGTCCACACATCCAGAACCTGAAAGTCCCCCTGCACAGCTGAAGCAGTTGCATGTGGCAGCCCACACCAAGGCAAATAATTGTCTTTTCCAGCCCTCGCCGAGCTACGTGGTGCAGAGCCCTCCTGTGCGGAGGAGTTTGGCGTCTTTTAACACTAAGTAGACCAGCGTCTGCTTGGAAAAGCAGCTCATCTTTGGTGACCCAACGTAACACCCACCCTGCTCTGCTCCACCACTGCCACAGCTCAAACTGTCCATACTGAAATCAGCTCAACTTCTTTCTCCCAAAGTTAGAGGGGAAATAAAGAAAACCAGACAAGGGGGGAGCATAGTGGAGGGAGACACAGTCTTTGCTTCTTGAGGGGAAGACCCAGCAGCGGTCTGTAGCTAGCCGGATACCATTATTGCAGTTCTTGCTTTCCCGGAGGGCTTTTTGTATGATGGGATTCTGTCCAGGATCCCTCAATCAGCCGGGCAGACAGCTAGGCCATGCGTCAGCATATCCTTTCCCATCTTCTCCCGTTACTACTCTTCAGCCTAGAAGCGGGCGAGAACCCTTTCCTAGCGCTTTGCTCAGATAAATACAGGCAGCTCCTACCGAAATGCAGGCGAGCAGCTCCGAGCAGCATCTGCACGCTGACTGACATCAGTTCCACTTCACCAGCCCGCGTCACGGTAAGAAAGTCAAAGCATCTGAACTTTTAACAGGCAAAAAACAATTCGTAACTCTCCCATTACAAGAACCATCACTTCACTGACACAGAATTTTGCTGGTCTCTGCGCTAAGTGTTTGCCAATGACTCAGGAAGCTGCTATGTCCTGCTAGATCAGGATAAATGCTGCTTGACCTAGGATATTAATGACAAACGAGGGGAAAGACCGTGGATTTGGAGATTCACGTCCTCAAAACGTAATGTCATTTTTAGGAACAAATACAAGCCTGTGCAGTTTTCACATGCGGATTAAGCTGGCAACAGTCTAGCAACATAATTGTCACAGAGTTGTGCTGGTAATCTTCAGATTTGTTCTGCATCGGTAATAATTTTGACTATATTTCCAAAGAGGAGAACACACGAGAAGGGGGAAAATACCATCCAGAAAGAACTATAATTTTATTATTGCTGTGTCTAAAATCATTAAATTTATGGCACTACTGAACGCAGAGGACTCTGCATGCAAATTATCCTGAAATCTAGGTCAGGACGTGCTGCAATTTGATTTCTAATTAACAAGCACAAAATTATCATTCCAATCAAACATTTCATAAAATGGATGGTAGTAAACTTAACTAACCTTTACCAACCTGGCAATCAATTCCAAAGATAAGATCTGGATATTTATATCGTCCACAAACCACATTAGCCAGAGGAGTCATTCTTCACACCTACCATGCTCACAACCCTCGTTCAGTTGCAGCTCTGGCTTACAAAAGGCTTTTAATTATCATGCAGATGGGAAGTATGAGAGTCCAGTTTCAGGTAAAGAGGCTATTAGACACATTTCTATAAATTTGGAGCAACTGCATTGAAATCAATAGAGTTGCACCAGCCAAGAGCAGACTCTTATCCTTCCACCCCAAAGATGCTGATAGAAGGGGCAAGAATTACCGAAACAAAACGTAAACGCCTTTTATTATTGATGCCACACAACAGATCTTTGTGTGGCCTAAACTGGGCTACGTCAACAACTTTATCAGATTCTTTTTCCCTAATAAAATCAGATGGATTATTTTACTCTGTGCTCTTCCAAGTGAGCTGCTTACAGATTGTTGGCCAAACTGACTCATTAACAGATTTTTAATTATAACACAGATGCCTCCCCCTTTTATTTCCCTTCAAATTCTAAAGTTGGTCCTACTAGGAGGACAGATCCCTCTTCTGAAAGCCATGCAGTTTTCACCAATGACTTAAGTCACAGCGTGGCTGGTTCTACATTATAATTTCCATAAATTAGAGGTATTACAATCAAGTACACAAGTGACACACATTATTCGGTGTGCATGTGAAATTAGCATAAATGAATCATTTAATTTACTTAGCTTCACCCTATCTCTGCAAATTGAAAAGTATCAGCTAGTCTTTTCATCCTTTTTTTTAAATGAGCTTATCTCTGTGAGCTAGATTTTAATACTCACTCTAATAGTGAATAGTATCTTGTACAACGAGCAGTATCAGCTAAAGTAACATGCATCCCCTTCATTAGGATAAATAAGTAGTGTTCCCAAAGTCAAGAATCAACTTCCAAAATGGTCTTGGGCCAGGCGTAAATGCTGTTAAACAGAGCTTAAAAAGCATCAAAATAATATCGTCTAGTGCTAGAACCAAGGGATTGCTGCCTCGATAGAACGAGAAGGGGAGAAGCCTCACCTTTGCTGAAGTTGACAGAAAAATGGATTTGGACATTACTCAAAAGATCCAACTCAGTATTAATCAGCGTAAGGTAAAGAAACATACAGAAGGCACAGCAGGAGGGAGGCAGATGCCAAATAACTGCATCCTAGCTCATTTTTTCCACTCACGTGGCTCCACAAGAAGAAAATCAATGGTGAATCCAGCCTTCTTTTTCCAATTTTCTTCCCATTCATTAAACTCACGCAGAACAGTCAATCCCAACTCAGCCCTGAACCCGTTAATTGGACCCTCACAACAAGAAATATTCCCTTATCACTAACACCTCGACATTTCTGCCCCTGCTAGCTAAGAATAACCGAGCTATGAAACTTGCCCAGAGAGACCTCACCCCAGCAACGCGGTGATTCACCCCGCAGTCTCACGACGCATCTAAAGAGACGAGCGAAGCCTGCAAACCTCTCCAGCGCCCTGGGGGCCAGAGCTGAAAGGTGGCGCCTGGTGGAAGCCCTGCGTACCGTCCGGGCAATTTATGAGACTCTTCTACCTAGAAAACACCACAACACAAAGCGCAACTTCGGCAAAAGCCACGCGCAACTGGACTAATAAACTGAGGCACAAACTCTCTACAGTCTCGAGCTAGGATCTTCGGTCAGTTGCTCTCATGCCATGACTAAGGCAGAATCACATAATCTGAACAAGCGCGTTTTAAGCTGAGCTTTGCGTCCTCAGAGATCAAATCATTTTCTATGTAAAATGACACTCAGAGGAACTCAGGCAGCATAGAACAGCGTTGCTTACTTCACATTTTTCCTCCATTGACCTCTTCTTTCATCCACGGCTCTTGAAACAGGCCTACTTTAGCGTATGTGGGATTAGAGACCTAACAAAGATTTGAGACAATTTCCTGGGACAGGGCTGGAGAAGAAGAGCATGGACTTCCAGACTGGAAGAACATCAACTGCCAAATAAACCACCACGGCTTGGCTTGCTTCTAGCTCCTATCAAACCAAATCGTAATCCTTTTGGGAACCAAATCATGCAAGGTTAATCACAGCTTGTGAGGTCATGCAAACCCTGCATCGAGAAGCTTGAAAATGGTTCCCAGCTGTGCAGGAACATACAACACAGCAGCAGAAGAGGATCAGACAGCTAAATCTGAAAGGACAGTAGAAAACCGTTCACTCCTCCTGGTTGCTTCCCCTCTGTCCATGCACCTCTTCCTCCTCGCTTGCATGTCCATGTTTCAGAACGCCTGCATGTTGTGTTACAAGTTCACAAAAAATACCAACTTAGCCGTTTTCTTTGAGTGGAAGAAGGGTCAGTTTTGGAAAAAGGTCCAAGAAAGTGTGCAAAATACTATTTAATTACAGTTGGCATGCTGTGCGCTTAAATAAACTACACCCTGAGCAAAGGAAAGCGTTACGACCAACATCAGAAAGAGCTGGGAGACATTTGTGCTAGCTAACCAGAGGCCTCTGCACACGTTACACGGTGTGAATACGCTTTGCCCTCTCCACGCTTTGCAAAAAGGAGCTATGCAATACTGAGGTGAGACAAATGCAGCCTCCTTGCGGAATTTCACATTTAAATGCCGTCCCTTGAAACTTTCTCTGCAGATGGTGTTCCCGGTATCACTCTAGCGCACAGGCCAGATCTGCACCCAAGGCCTCTAGGACTCATCCTTTTTCTCACTAAGCACCCAGCTGACAACACCAGGCTTTATCTTGCTTAGCACGTGCTGCCTCTTGCATCAGCAGGAGTTGCTGCCTCTGTTCCTCCACCCGCTCCAGTTGCCCATCACCCCATCCAATGCCATATTAAATTATTCATGAACGAAATAACAGTTTTCAGCATTAGCAATTTACAGGTACACCAAGGGGACACGTAAGGTAGAAGGTAACTGATCGGGGAGTCTGAGCTTTGGCAGCTTTTATAATACTCACTCATCTAGTATTTTCCATCATTAATCCTTATGCTTTGCTGACTAGGACAGTTGCTCAGTGACAGGCAGATTTCCCCACTGACACGGATCTGCTATGTAGGTTCAGTACCTGCAAATGTGAAACATCTTTTTGTTTGCTAGATTTAATTTATTAAAGTGCTGGCATCAGAACTTGCAGTCTTGATCTCAGGAGGACTCTCACAGACCTAAGTAGGTCTGCTTGGTTAAGAAAAGCCTGCTGACATCGGTACAAGCGAGTGCAGATGGGCCCCACGTATGCATGCAATAATACTGTAATTAATAGTTATTAATAATTTATTATCCAGCTTCACATACAATCCCTCTGCCTTTCCTGTCAGAAAAATGATACAGCCTTTCACGTTTGGCAGACCTGAACTGATTATATTTACTGAGAGCTACATCAAAAGCTCTTAATTTCCCGTGGCATCACTTGGGCGCTGAAGCGGTGCAGGCGCGTGGAATTCCCCAAGACAGACACCATGCAGAGAGGCCTTCACCAGCTCCCCCACTAACGTAAGAGCACGTTTTGTATTTCCTCGACCCGATCCCTTTAGCAACCCATGAGATGAAAGTAACTAGATCATGAACAAAGCATCTCTGAGTAAATTCCTGAAGGCTAGGAAACTCAGGTCTCAAAAAATACTAATGCATTTTGACAACTCTGAAATTCTTCTTTAGAACCAAAAGATTTATCATAACTGGTTTCAAATGAGCCCGCACATGACAACTAAACCTTCCGTTGAAAAATTCCCAACTGATAGGAAACACTAAAACAGTATTGCCACCTAAATTCAACGACATTGTGTTTTAATTGATTTATTGTATTTACCAAGTGAAGATCAGAATATCAGAATGCATTTGAAGATCAAGAGCATAGTCATTGGATTTCTACTTTCTCGTAGTAGTCATGTTACTTGGAAAACATCAAAGGAACACTTTTTTTTTAATTGAGATCTGGGCAAACTCCGAACAAGTTTTGTTTACTTGGCATATTGAGCTCCCTCATTTATTTACAATATGCCAGAAAACATGTCATGATTTTCATTCCCTTTGCTTGCATTTGCAATGATTTGGCCGTTTCCCTGCAAAAACAGCTTTCCACCTCCAGCTTACTCCAGACTCATTCCTAGAAGAAAACTCACAAGCTTGCTCAGTCTGTAGCCTTGCCTGTCTGTTTTGCTCCATCACCAGCTACAGACCACACTCTTGAAAACCACAAGACAGAACAAGGATCCAAAAGGTAACTGCTAAGGCACCTGAACACTAGTGGTGGCTTTGCTTGTTGCCGGTGCATCATGTCGGTCAAGTTACTGTGCTTCACTTCCCCTGTCCCGCTATTTAACTCCTGCAAAGGGAAGCTCGCTGGCTGAGGACCTGTCCCTCACAATGCACTCATACAACGAACAGCAGAATAGGGCCACGATATTGATTGGAGCTGCCAGCTGCGATGCTTATTATGTCCTCACAACAGCAACCGCAATGACTAAGAAAAGGAATGTGAGGTTTCCAGTGGGGTGGGGGGAGCCATTCTCTACACCATGCATACGTCAGCGTCAGTGAAGCAAACCAACTTTAGAGGCACAGAGGAGCTTTTTTTTTTTTTTTTTTTTTTTTAAAAAAAGAGGACTCAGAGGACTTTCTGTGGGGCTGACCGTGGAGTTTCCTTGTTGAACCTTGCATTATCTGTATGTTTTTCCACTGGTGCAACAAGACACACAGCCTCTGCAGAAAAATTCTTCACAGTCCTTACTGTGCTTTTTGACCCTGGTTCTGCTGAGGTGCTTATACAATACAGTGTTATACTGATGAGCCAGGCTTTGCAAGAGATGAATGCCTTTGCTTAAAGGTATATTAAAGGGGCCAGACTTCTAGAGAGCCTGTGATGCCTACAGCTAAGAAATCAGTCATTTTTTCCTGGAAACTTTTTCCCAGGCAGGAATAGCTGACGTACACATTGCTTAACAAATATAAATAACAAACCAATAACCTACAGGGTAACATGCGTTCAGCTAAATAATGAGAATTAAATAATGAAACAGAGGAACAGATCCTAATTCCTTGGCATGACAATATCAGCACTTATCACCTCTTTGACTGGCATATTAGATCAAGTTGAAAATTGCTTCCTAAACCCAACAGCCTTAAATAATCCAGACAATCTTAGTGCTAGAACCAGAAGAAAATAGCCTGTCGCTAACTAAAGAATTCCCGTTTTACACAGTCCAAAATGGTTTCCTAACATCATGAGTACCACGCATATGTGGTGCTGCAGAGGTCAGAGATCAACAGAGCAGACAACTGCTGCCAAACATTGAACGCTGTCGGGTGGTGAGCTGCTTGCACTTCACCCTCTCTAGCCCACTGGGGAAGCCCGATTGGGTCCAATCAAGCACTTCTGAACAGCCTTCCTTCAGCACCACAACAGAAGCAGATTTCCTTGGCCTGCAGCATCCTATTCTGCACAGATAAACACCTTCTGGCTTGCCGAGTATCTCATGACGATTCACCCACTACAGTTAGTCCGTAGAAAATTATTCCTGATGAAGAAAGATTTTGCGAAAGCTCATCACAGCATTACAGTCACGCAACTTTTTGCTTGTTAGTCTGGCTTCATTTTCAGCAGTGTTCGTTTCTTTGGCCAGGCGCTCCGGATCTACAGATATCTGACTGCAGCACCAGAGGCCAACTTTGCTCAAATTTGCCCTCTTAATCCTTGTTTAAGGGGAAACACCTTCCCCACGGTACTTGCGAGGAGCTGCAGGTTCTGCATGAACCGAGTGGACCACCTGAGACTATGCAAGCAAGACCTCTGCTTCTGAAAGGATCTGACCCAGAGCTTGATCTCACCACGAGTTTGTCCTTCCTGTATCTTCGCAGCTCTTTGCTTTAAGCTTTTCTTAACTTAATTCCTACGGAAAACATTAACTCACATACACCTTTGACTCATTTCTCCAACACACACACACCCTTGCAGCCATAAAAGACGTTAAACCTCTCAGCTGACAGTCTGTATGACCGAGGCATATCCAGCCCTGCTGCGTGATCTCAGGGAGTCACTCGGCCCCGTCTATCCTGACTAAAATAGAAAAACACGCCCCTCCTGTTGCAAAACATAACAAGATATACTGCTGAAGCAAAGTACTACTAATTTAATTTGCTCTGCTTAAAAGGAAAAAAAAAAAAAAAACCCACGAACGAACTCTTCCAGCATTCACGCCCACATGAATCCAAAGCTCCGGGATGCTGCAGAGCGCACTATACACCCATGAGGGATGTCGGGAGGATAAGGAAATAAATTCTGCCACCACGCAACAAAGACAGAATCCAGGAAGCAGTAAAAGGTTTGTCAATACATTCGGTGAACAGACACCCTACATTGGCAGTCCTCTGCATCTCGGACATTTCAGGAATAACAAACCGTTAGAATACCAGAGAGTATGTAAAGTGAATTGATTATGATGCCTGAGTGCCAGTACAGGAAGCAAATAGCCAAGTAGAAAAGTTTTTCTCTCATCTCCCAGGAAAGTCCTAACAAGGTCCAATAACGAACTGAAGAAAGAAGAACAGAACGTGAAACAAGCTCAATTTTAGGTGCATGTATTTACCAGATGTAATTTTAGGTGTACATGTTTTGCAGCTAGGACAACTAATCTTGAAAATCATCATGGAGAAACTGTTTGGGAGGGATTATGGTTTTGGGTGGTCCTAGACACCGTTGCTACGTGAGTACGGCAGCAACTGGAAAAGCTTCCAGAAGCTACAGGAGAACAACGACGGCTACTCCTGGCTTGATGCTTGTGCAGGAGGAGGCCGAGTACATGACTAACCAGAACAGCCTCACCTTCTGCTCTCAGCCTCTGCAAAGAGATTTCAATTGCAGTTTGCAATAACCAGTTTCACACTTACGTAATTAACTCCCAATTAAGCATCTAACTCCTGCGTCCCCACACTGTATGCTACCATCATATAGACGATGCACTGTTTAACTCGGCACCAGCTTCTGCTTTTCCCAGTTATCCCCCTACTCAGATTCATTCTGCTTAATTTGTCTCACGGGGCAGAAAATTTCAAGAATTGCCATGAGCAATCCCAGCTCCAGCGTGCTGACTACTGGATACGTGCCGTACGAGCACGTGTGACAGAGCACCCTACAAAATGCACCAAAAACTCTACCCAAAAGAGTTCTGCTTAATGAGATGGGAGGATCTGGCGCTGGGGGGAAATCCCAGGCAGATGGTGGTTCAAGTAGCTTGCTCGGTCCTACACAGCAGAGCAAAGCAAGGTAGAGAGACTACTTTCTGCACCATTCTCGCTTAGTTTCACTCCTCTTCCACTGGATCACAGAGCAACATTCCTTGATAAATAATTTTAAAAGAAACTTTTAAGTAGTTAAATATAAAGGGTAAACTAGGGATCAGAGAAACAGCCGGAGTGGAGTTATATCACCTTATGCCAGTCAACAGTCTGACCCGTTCATCTCCTGTAACTTGAATAATCAATTCTACTCACGTCAAAACACGTCGGCAGTTAATTGCTGCAACCCTCATTTTTTTGGTTAATTAAGAACAAAATGTGCCACAGATCACAATTATTTTGGAAAAATGTGCAGAATAATTCAGGATAATTCTGTCTGTGAACAGACAGAACATTTTACCATCCTTCTCAGAAAAAAAGTTACAGATAACGTTATTGGAGAAAACTCCCTTTATCTTCCAAGATTTTTAAAGCAAAGAAACAGAAGATCAGATTAAACAATCGTGGCATTTTAGAGGAGAAAAGTAGAAGAATCTTTTGTGTTAATTCATTAAAATCTGCCCTGTGACCCTAGCTCAGTACACCAGGGCCTGAAGTGCAGAGGTAGCATAGTAATTGGGTTGTGTGTGTGGAGCATATGCTTTTTAATGAATCCATGATGCACGTATTTCATTGCAGTCAGAACAGGAGTATGCTCCTTCAACTTTTTGCCAGCTTTTTAAACATTTTAATTTTAAAATTTAACAAGGTGCTATATTTGCCAGTGGACAAAAGAGATGCAGTCTCTTGCTTTTCATGTTTCTGTAAGGATTTGCTCTTCTAGGAGATCTGAGAGTGACGTGAACGTGGCCTCAACCCTCTAAAACCGCTTCAGCACAGATCTGTCCTGCTCAGTGCAATGCTGAGCTCTAGAAAGCTGAAGTAAATACCCTTTTGTTAATCTGCTTACAGAACCCACCAATACTGCATTCCCAGTGCTCCCTTGCATTAACCACTCGCAACCTACACAGCCTATTGTGTGGGGAAAAGTTCGGGTGTCTCCTATGTCAGAGTAATCATACTAGAGCTTTTCTGGCATGACGATCAGAAAAAAAAAAAAGAGTTGTTCAGTGACTGATGCCTTCAGGAGACTTTGGTAGGACCGCTAGCTCCACCCCAAAGGTCTGGCCGAGGCAAGGGTCTGTCACACTGATGTCTGAACTGGTTAAGTATCTGCCAGCAGCCCCAGCTCAAGCCTGGAAACTGTTTTAAAACAAGATTATTTGGACAGATTACAGAAAAGTGTTGAACGCAGTTCTTGTCCATCTTGCCCATCTCATAGGAGCTGATAAGGTGGGTCCTTTGCTCCACTCCTTTCCAACTGTGCAATGATTTTTATGTAAAAGTGTATGCATGTATGTGTGTAGCTATATAAAATGTATAAAATTACACATGTACACAAACAGAGCCATCTCTGAACGTACGTACAATTTCCATACCAGCCCTCTCAAAGAGCTGCACTGCTCCCGAGCTGGGTGCACGCTCCCCTGTGCCAGGTCCCAGGGTACAGGCACAGTCCCCTCTGGAGCTTTGCAGACCACTTGCATGGCAAGCCCCTCAAACTGCCCGGCAGATACTCACACCTGCTCCAGCCACCCCCCCCAAAAAGCAGCACTAATGGAACAAGCACTGGATTGCCAAAAAAAAACCTGAAAGAAGAGGGAAAGGAAGTATATTTTCTGTCTGGAAAGCACTTAGACATCTAGTAATGCTGAGAAAACCGCCTGGCCATCTCCGTTTGGTTTATGCTACTAAAGGCTCCAGTAATATATTTATAGCATTATAATTCAACTAGCTTTCTTAAACTCTGTGTATGAATCTATGGATTACACAATTCTAGATGTTTGTGAATAGCAGACTACCTTTTTATTCCCCTAGCTCTAATTCTTGAGGTGAAGATTTGTTACAGAAATCACTTAAATCCAGATTCATCAACAATTTGCATTTGCTAATGATGTTTAACAGACCACAGTGATTGCTGTCCAGAATTCTTCTAAGAGGCAAAACAAACATCTAAATTATAACTTTCTAACATCTGCTTCCTCTAGGGGAGGATTTGTATGAGGTTTGACAGATGCGAGAGCTCTGAAGAATGGCTGTTACAAATGAGCCAGCTAGCACAGTCTTGGAAAATGCAGCCAATCTCAGCTTATTGAGATGAGCCCCAAACTGAGGCAGAAATAACATGCAGCTGTTCCTTCTGACAGCTGTTCAGGAGGGAGATGGTATCTCGTGATGATATTAATAGATCTCTTTTGCTCTGCATACCACCTGGAAAATGAGAACCCACCATTTCATCTCACTTGATGTTATTTATAGCGCATCCAACACAAAAATCCAGAGAGCCACTGCAGCAATGACGGTGCAGAATAAGAGAGTCAACAGCGAGCTAAGTCCGTATGTTAACTTTTCCCTCAAAACGTGAGTGTGAGCACACGGCAGGAGGAGGTCTTCGGGTCATTTTGTCTTTGGAGAAATCAAGGATAAAATTCTGTGAATAATTCTCACTATAGCTTACTGTATATTTACTAATCTCCACACACAGAAAACTGGACGTAACATACCAGCAACCTCTTCTGAGAGGCACCGCTAACCAGACGCTACACCCTGTTCCCAGGGCACTCCTCTGAATCAAGAAACGGCTCCCTTCTGGAGACACTTTTACTTACGTGTCCCACAAGAAGAAACAGCATCACAAAGTTTACAGAAAGGTGTTTTGTTCTTTCCTTCTTTCCTCTCCCTGTTTTCATTTGGTGGGGTGGGTTGTTTGTTTGGCAGAACTAGCGAGATAAAGCGTAACACGGCTCCTTTTGGCACATCTGGCTAAACAAGCATCAAAATCAGAAACAGCGCTGTAAGGCTTGCGGTTGGGAAAGGACGCAGAAAGAGCAGACACTGGTTACAGCCAAAGCAGCCCCACGAAACCAGGGAAAGACACATCCTGCTGCCATGGACCGTTGGCCTTAAACAAAGCTGCGCAGAAACCCTCCTCAAACCAGTGGGGTTTCTTCACTATTTTGGACCCATCAGTGCTCACGGTAGGGCACGCAGCTGGGACTTGGGCTAAGCTGTGCAGGCATGCACCTACGGGGCTAGCACTTCTACTGGGAGAGGTGGACACGGGCCGTGCAAATGTGTCCTACCAGCTTCCAATCAAAAGGTGAGCAAAACTAACCTTTCCAGCAGCAGGAAGAAGGACGTAGGCCAGCTGTGATCAAACTCTCCGTTTTACACACTGCTGCTGACCTGCAGAACGGGTGTTTGACCATGCAGTAGTTTTTCTGCCATGCAAAAGAGCTGACCTGTACCACTGCTTCCTGTGAATTTGGGATAAAGGCTTACGGAGGCTGTCCAAACCTCACCCAGGGTATACAAGCACAGCCACATCTGTTCCTCATATGGAGATCCCACACGCTTCTGCACCCTTCAGGCCTAGCAGTCCATAATCCCAATTAAGTTCTGCCTGTACCCGATAGCATAAATTCTCATTAGCGTCTTGTGCTTCTCTTTGCGAGATCTCACAGTGAACATCATGCATTACTTGCCAAACTAAATGCCACCATTCCCCCAAGCCCAGCCTTTGGTACACAGAGGGACAAGCACTAACTATCCCGCAAAGCGGAGTGTCAGCACAACTTGCAGAAGACAGCTACAGTGGTGAATAACTTCCACCAACGCCCATCCTGACAGGACGCTTACCTGCCGCACAGGAAAAGTCTGATGCGTGCACAGGGCCAGTGGAGCACACCAGGCAGCAACGCTTCCACTGTCCCACTAGGCGCTGGAAAAAACACCGTACCCACAGGAACGCATTTTATTGTCAGGAGAGGGAATATCATTCACAGCTCTTTGCGCTAGTACTGTATGCTTTGAACTTCTTGGTTTTACTCAGTTTCCCTTAAATTATCTTAACAAAAATAACTCGAAAGGAAAAACAGCATCTAACCCTCCCTTGCTTCTTGGAGGCACTTACACAGCAGAACAAAATTCTCATCAGGGTAAACACGCCACGTTATAACACTCACTCTGTTATATTGGAGGCACAGACCATCCAATTTCATGTGCCCATCTTGAGGTATACCATCAAGCATCCGCAATAACATCTCAGGTGATGCACGCAGATACACAGGAACTCCAAATGAATAGCACACACAATACAGGAAAGATGGCACTTTGGGATATACAGGTGAGCTGTCTAAAAACATTGTCATAAAACTCTTTTCACTCACCTAGAACTGACAATCGTGAGCTACTGAGGCAGACAACCAACCCCCCCACTACGTGGAACCATGTTGACCCCACACTGGTCACCATTAGGACCCACACTGGTCACCATTAGGACTTAACTCAAGGCTGTACGCTACGAACCAAATAGAGCAAGTGAACCACACTGCTACCAATAGCAGTCCTCAGACATGAGGAGGCTGCCAAGTTAAGGTGCTGCTAGGACCTTGCTAAGGAAGCTGTCATAAGTGTTCTGAAAAAGTAAACTACTTTTCCTTACTGTACCCCTCAGAAATTATTAGGTATCACCCAAAAAAATTAAAGGTAAGAAACATGTTATCATCTAAGATGCTTGCATAGAGCAAACTGCAAATAGGTGCAGACAGCACCTGCAGATGAGGTTTTATTTTTCTAAGATAGTCTTCAAGAGCTTCTTAAATACATACTGTGGTAGCCTTTCCCTAGAAGAAGCATTAGCACAGAAAGGCTTTGTATTCTTGTTACTGGTGCTGAAATCATGCTGGACCAAGCCACCTCTTCAGAGCAGGAGGCTTTTAGATGCTGCAGAAGTGCAATACTAGCAGAAGTCATTATTTTACAGCAACTTTAGGGGGCAAGTGTCTCCCTGAGCCTAAAATTAAACTCCTAAATCCATAGGTGAGCAGCTATAAAATAACTAGATTTGCAGAGGAATGAAAATCAGCACATCCCTGGGGAAATCATCTCCAAGTGGTAAAGCACAGAAGTCCATACATGGAGTAAAGGCACCTCTCCTATTAACTATGTTCTAGTAGGTGTTTGTTAATGGACCAGCCAGAGAGAGGAAGAGGCATGCCGAGGTGACTGAGGGTTACGAATGTATGAATGAGAAGGCTGCAAGGATGACATCAATCCTGGGGAGATGGAGACTTCCACAGTTAGCATGGACTGGAATGACAGATGGTTTTCTCGAAAAACAAGCATTTCTGAACTACAGAGCTACTCCTCCTACTTCCGCTGTCTGCTGAAAAACAGAAACCTGCTTCGGGAAGAAGAGCCTGAGGTCTGAGCTAATGACACTGAACCCCTCTGTTTCTTTCTTTTCCCAAAGTACAAGAAAGTGGGGGGACTGCAGAAAGTAGCACCCTAGGGTCTGGTCTGCAGTGCTACAGCCCCCCTTAAGGGCAGGGAGCAGAAACCTCCTGCAGGGACATGTAAGAAGCTGCTGACAGTGTACAACTTCTTATCTTTCAGTGAGATCATACACACGAGCAACACCAAGGATTTAGCAGTAGCTGGAAAGAGCATTTTTTCTGACCACAGTTGCATCACCTGTGGGATGGACAGTCATGCTACCTGCTTTCAAAATCTACACCTCTTCATAACAAAAAGACTGACATGAAAAAACCCCCACCTTTCTCGACCAATCTCCCCCCACCCCCCTGTTTGATACAAACACACACCAGCATCAAAGTACTTGCTAATGATGTTACCTACAGACAATGCAGTACACTGGGTATACAGCAGCCTCCAATGCGTGATGAGCTGGAACAAGACAAACACCTTAACGCAAGCCAGGAAAGGAATCACTTCCAGAACTGCTGCAACAGGACAGACAAGGCAGCTGCTGCTCAGAGGGGCTGATTAACACCAGCATCCTCAGTGCTGAGTAACTGGGAAGATCCTGAAAACATTAAGCAAAGATGTTGAACTATATCACTTCTCAGGTCATGCACAACGAGAAAGGAATCTCATAATTCACAGAATATATTTGCCTCGGGTTACTGATGGTTTCATATCCACTGATACAAGTCTCAGGGGATCCGAGACTTTTGCTCTGTAGTTCTAATCAATGGCTGGGAACCAGTGCTCAGATGTCCGCCGCTCAGAGATTAAAGGATCAGCAGAGCAAGGCAGCAGCTTTCAACCTGCAAAAACTTCTGAATCTGTGTTTGTACATGCTGAGCTTTTAGGGCTGTCCAAGCAGGAGATCATTTGAATGGGATTTTCAAAGGCACTCAGAACACATCTAGCCCCTTTCCATATCATAAAGGGAAAGAAAAGCGCACATTTCCTGAAATTACATCTTGATCCTCCAATAAGCCCAATGAGAACAGACCTCTTCACCTACACACGGTTCACCGAGGGGCCAGGGCTGAGCGGGTAAAGCCTGAGGCCTGGGGAGTTTTGAGGAAGTTTTACCGTTATCTGCAAGGCCTAGAGCTGAGAAACAGGAACATCAGGATTTCACCAGCAATATCTGCCACTAAGTGCTACTTAAATCAGTTTTCTGAATGCTCAAACCTGAAAATAGTCTTAAATTAATGAGCGACTGGATTAGACACTGGATTATCGAGTATCTAAAATCCACTTTTGAAAGAAAGATTTATCCTGAGTTTGAAATGCATCTTGAGGGCAGTCACCTCTGTTTTGTTGAAACCATAATAATGACGTCCATAATTACTTGACATAGAAAATTAAGCTACGTGGCTCACATGCTTTTCAACACAGGAACTGCCAGAACACATTAAGCCTGTTCTGCAGCTCATCAAGCGTCTTGAACCTGGCCACGGTGGTGCTGGCTGCTTTATAGGTGAGGCAGAAAAACCAACATGATTGACAGCATAGGATAATCCTTTTAAGGGGGATGCCATCTCTGCAGTGCTTTCAGCTACCAGATGGCCTACCTCCCAAAGCTCTTCCCCTCTAACGTTACGAGCAGTCATACAGATAGTCATTTTCTTATTATCCATAAAGCTCCCTTGGCTTTACTGCCCACAGTGCCTAGCACATTAGCAGTCCCTCTCCTCAAACGCATGCTCCTCCAGTTTCAAAGATCTCAGTCCTCTGATCTCAGGTTTCTTCCTAGACCAGTGACTTTTGCCTCACAGGCAGGCTCTGCTTTCAGTGTAAGGCTAATTATGCAGCTGCAGCTCAAACTGATCAATTGGCATCTCTTCTTCCAAGTATGGTAACTGGAGAGCTCTCCTTCCTATTCCTCGACACCTCTGGAAAGCCTCATAAACGTACTTACACTAAATTCAGGTGGAAGGTCTCTACTCAGGCTCCCAAATTGCTTTAACGTTTATTACTTTATATCAGCTCTTGTTTCTGTCACTATTATTTACCTATTCTCCAGCAAAGTTCATTGCAACTTCCTGCAGAGCCATGTTTCCGCTGGAGGCACACAGAGGAGTACCCGCAAACAAGAAGCCTGCTTCACTGCAGATGCTCTCCTTGCCAGTCTGAGGCCACAGCAGCCAGCAGGTGAAGCTCCTGAGACCCAGGAGCAGGGACAGACACAGCCCCGCAGGCAACAGGACCGGCAGGCACCTCAGCTGGTGCCGCCCTCCCTCTCCTGGCATATCAGGCCAGATCCTGAAGCAAGCACCTCGAACACACGGGCTCGCAAGATGGACTACTGCTGCCCACACACCACACCTAGCAGCTTCTCCCTGCCCTCAGAGGAGCTAGGGGATACCACTGCACAGAGAGCAGGGGCACGCAAGTTGTCAGCATTACGGCAAATAACGCGAAGGCAGTGATGTGGAGGGCAGGGATAAAGCCCTTTCACCCTTCCCTGTAAATCTGTGTGCGGCAGAAAGTGCAGGACCGATGCCTGAAGTGAGACAGCTTAGACTAGAAATAGAGTACCAACCACCAGTGTGGGGACACAGCTGTGAGAACCGCTTGCTCAAAGGGTTCTCGGGGATGGTAACTCCTTCCACCAAAAGCGTATCTTCAAGGAAGAAAGCAAGCCGACTTCAGACAGAATTGGAATTGTCATAATTGAAGCAGAAAACACAGTGAGGCTTTATTATTGTTATTTGCACCACGCTGCACACAATGTCAGTGTAAGTGGTTCCTCGTGATCTAAAAACAGATAAATCCATGAAATTGGAAGGTATGAAAACCCGTGTAAAGCAACGTCAGGACACGCAATATCGCGAGACCAAGCAAGCGCTGCCAGCAGAGCCATTTGCCGCGCACCCCTACCGCCCGCTGCGGCGGGGGGCCTGGCGGAGCCCACCACGGAGCACCCTCGCGCTCCGGAGGCGGTAGAGGTGTCCCTGCCGCTTAGGGACGGGTTCACAATTAACGGCCAGAAAGAAATAACCAAGTTTAACGTGTGTCACTGGCAGCAACAGCAATTAAGAGCTAGCGGTAGCGACAACAAGAGCAGCAGTACACCATTAATCAGTCAGCAGCCGAACTCCCCACACAGCACAGGACAGGGACAATTACAGTATTTTCAGACACAGACATGAGCCCAAACCGGTGAGGGTGAGAAGGTACCTGGTGGTTATGGCTGGGGAGGAGGAGCAGGAAGGGACAAGCAGGCCACGGCCGGGGTCAGGGGCTGGTGCCGCTTCAAGCTCAAGGATCACGGAGCCGGTGACCCCTTGTGCCGGGAAGGGCACAAGTACCCCGGGAGAGATGAAAGCCACCACCAGATATTGGCTGAGCAGGTATTTCTGGTGAACACGCTCAAACCCCTCAGAGCTGTAGCTCCCAGCTCCCCCTCTCCTGCGTGACTAAACACGCGCATCGCCGAAATTAGGCGGCCTTTGGTTATCACCGGATCCGAGGCACAGGAGTGAAATAGGGCTTTCAATTTGAGGAGAGACGTAAGAAAAATAGTAATTCCGTAAGCTGAAGCTACGCCAGCCACCCAAAGCTGTTAAATGCTACAGATCTCCAAGTAGTGTTTTTGGCATAGATGCAAATAAATGTAAACTGAGTAAAAGCCGTCTGAAAACAGCATGATAAAATTTAAACTCCAGTAAATAATGATTTCGCTCAACAGGAATTTAATTCAAGAGATACTGTTTTAAGTTACAAACTACTGCAGCATTTGCAACCAGTCAGACAGCATAATTCATGGGCACCTTTCTGCATGGGGCTGGATATATCTCTGAGTATAACATTATTGACATTTTGCTATTACAGAGAACCTGCTATCAATATGCAATCATCAAAATAATATCGGAAGTAGAATACACCGAGTGCCTGAGAGCATGGAATGATATCTTCAGCAAACTAAGCTGAGAACAAGTCATGAAAGCCAGAAGAAGTTATGGAAATCTTCTACAGGATTGTAAATAAACACTTCGTACCACATTGTATTCTTGATACACCACACGTTACGGAAAACTATTCTTTAATAAGGACTAAGCAGTTTGGGCTTTTCCACCTGCAAAGCAATGGACTTCAACAGCAGCCCTCAGGAGGAGAAGGAAGCATCAGTTAAATGAAAACAGTGCTTCTAAGAGGAAAAGAATATAAAAATATTTGTTCAAATGGTTTGTGTGGGGCTTGGAAGAACAACATCTTATTAGGAAAAAGCACTCCAGACAACAAGAGATGAGGCCTATGACTTTCGACTGTTCGAACAAGCAAGGTTAGAGGACCACTTAAGGGCCCACCATCAACCCCACTGTCTCCTCCCTCTGCGGCATCATGACTTGAACCCCAGCTCCAGTGGCCTTGAGCCCCTGAGGGCACCTCCTCCCCATCGCCCCTGCAAGGCTGTCAGGGTCGCTGCTCTGCCTGCAGAGAGGGGCTTTGCCTTCATGGAAGTGGGGCAGGCCAGCTCCCCAACCATCTCCAAAGGGCTGTCGGTCATAGAGCTTCTCTGGAGGAAGGAGGAAAGCGCGGAGGGGAGGTGGGTTCCTGAGTGCTTGGGATATCCTGGCTGCAGACACCTACAGCTTGATATGTAGGGTCAGCCCCACATAGCACTTTCTACCAGACCCTTTACACAGGGGAATACCGTTCCTAAAGCAAGTCACTCCTCCACATTTTCTACCAGCAAAATCCTGCATCCTTGTGTGGCCAGCTCCGGCTCCACAGCCTGTCCCCCGTGAGACCAATGCTACCAGCACCCTCTGTGATACAGGCAGGAGTGGCTGGCTGTAACATCTACAAGAGCTTTGCAGTTCTTTACAGTTTTATTGTGTGCAACAGCTTTCCCTCCCCCATCACATTAATAACACACACACTGCTGTTCTTTCCCTGTTTTATCTGCACAGATAACTTCAAGCTGAAAGCTACTCCTGTAATCACAATATTTCACCCACACTCATCCTGTAATGTCTCATTTGCACTAATGCAGAAATGTGAGAACGTGTTGCTTAGTGACCGAAAGTATTTCCCTCCACCTTTCTCCCCCACAACCAAGGCTTTTGCCATGGCAAATAACAGAATATTTTAATGTTACGGAATTAAATTTTATTAGATGTCAGGTTCCTAATAACATTGGAGGGATCTGTAAAATAGAACTCCATGCATCTGCTTGCCAAATGGCTTTCTAAGCCTCCTAATGGTTCCATTTATGCAATACAATCCTATTTTATATGGCATTTTACAGCACTAGCAAAAACACTTTCCAATAAAAACACATTCTAGTACTTACACTGGTCTTGCACAAATCCTACAAGAGACAGTCCTACGTCTATCCAAAGGATTTGCTCTCTTTTCTTACTCTAATCCCAAACGTTGGCGGTCTGTATTTCACCTGTACCTTAATTGTCCTTCCATTACACAGTGAATACAAATTGCAAGAGTTACTGAAGAGAGTTCTTTCATTTGTGCTCTGCAGATGACAATAATGGTCCCTTTGGCCTTAAAAATCTGTGCGTCTGAGATGAAAACAGAGGGAATATGGGAGGATGCACAGAGCAGGATGTCAGCTGCGCTACTGCCAACACCCAGCTCAAAAAAAAACATCTCGGGTCTGGTTCCAAGAATACACAAGGCAGGCTTAAAAAGCAAGGATTTTAAATATAAATAAGTGATAGAAGTGATAGCATGCATGTTTATTTTAGTTGCCTCCTGCCTTTTCATGCTTCACTTACCCCTCTTCTCTTCCATCAATATAGGGAAGAGGGAAGCGGTTAGAAACATGCTACGACATATTTTCAAATGAAAGCTGTCAGTCTCGCATAAAATTCCATTTTCTGGAGTCTTCTAATAAAGAACAAGACTGCAAAACTCAGCGAGTTCACCCACTAATGACACGGCAGTAAAATTCGCCTGACATCCAGATACAACCACCTTTCTGTGGCACCATAAGACACCTTATTAGCCTATATCTTTTCAAAGGGAGGTATGCTGCTGCACCCAAAACACAGCTGCAGGCAGTGCCACTAAGGCTCACCACACTAACCTCACCTTCCAACGGACAATCGTTCCCTGCGTCCCTTTCTCCTTCCCTCACTTCGTTTTCTTTTCTTCTCTTCTGTGGAAACTCTGGACCCTTACTTGTGAACTCTCCACTCCAGGAATGCACTGATCTTTGGAAGGGGCTGTCTGAAAATAATTATGAGCAAAAAAGGGCAGAGTTTTAAGGAAGGAAAAAGCTCAAGTCAACCTTTGCTTCCTTCTGGGAGATCAAGGCTTCACCTGGGACCCCTCAGATGGAGGGCAGGACCATCTCCCTGGAAATGTTGCACTGACATCTCTGAAGCAAACAGCCAGCATCTGAAAGTTTCATCCGTAAGAAGGACTAGAAAGAGACATCAAAAATGTCCCCAGCAACAACAACTCCAGTTCACAAAGCAAATTCTGGCATTTTCCTGTGCTCCCTGGAACAGGTTCAAACGTTGACTTAAGTGTGGCTGCGTGAAGCATTCTCAGCCAAAACGAGCAAAAGATTAAATGTACAAAGAACGAAGCAGAAATACCACAAGAGGACCCAGGAGAAATAACAGGCCCTTTCACACATCATGTTGTCTAACATTAACAGCACTAAAATCCTTGAATGTTGCAGTACACAAAACACACACTGTGAAATGTCATTGCTCTTGCAGGGAAGCAAGGGAACAGCCTAACCCTACTCCCCTCCCCCAAGAAAAGGGGTGGAAAAACACTTCAAAAAACACAAATAAACCCTAATCTTTGGGATTTAGTTATAAAGTTATATTTACTCCAGCCCTTTCTGAACAGGGATTTGGTTTAACATTTTAAAAGCCTCTAATTCCCAGTTTCATAAGTGACTTGCATTTTTTTTAATAGAACTGGCTTCTAATTCAGTTAAGCATATCTGAAGAGTACACAGTTAAGTAGAAGCCGTACAAATACTGTTCAGCTTCCATTAAGCCGTCCTGCAATTGGCAAGTTTAACCACCATAGTTCAACCAAGAGGAAGGACATCAAGAGACAGCCGAGGCACAAGAGAATTAAGGGAGAAATTTCAAAGATGGGGATGAAGGGCTTAGCTGGTCCTTATCAGACTAGGGGGGAAAGGGCAGGGTGTTCAGACCGCTTGGAGGACTATTAGAAGTACATGGGGAAAGCTGCCGACTGATGTGCTTTAGGCTGTGAGCAAGAAAGCTTTCCTGCTGTTAGAGCTCATTCTTGCATAGGGAAATATGAGTTTGTCCAGTCCTTTATAAATAAGCAAGACTCTTCCACCTAGAAAGAGGATCAGGGATAGAACCGTTAAGGTACGCTTTCCCTTCTGTGCTGGCTACAGCGTCGATAGCTGGCATAAGATTTTGCTATAGGTTGCACAACTACGGTCTCAGATTTTATTCAAAAGTGAAGGGTAACATTCTTCACAAAGGGCTTGCTTGGGTATAGTCATGAATACCAAGGGGCTAGATTCATTAAGTGAATTATGGGTTACAGGTTTTTTTTTTGGCCATAAGAAGCTCCTTGGGTCACTGAGTACATCGGAAGGGAAGAGAAGCGAAGCGAAGCTGGTATAATCCAGTGGCAAAAGCGCCGTCAGCTCACCTACGGTCTGCTCCCATCTCTTCCCTCCACACCTTGCCTTCTGCCCTGCTTAGGGCCCTTGGATGGCTGCTTTGAGTAATGTGAGTGCCTCCTCTGTGAAAAGAAACTGTGAAACCAGCTTTGGAGTTGTTAAGCTGAGCAGAACTCCTCCGTTCCCTACCTGCTCCATCCGGAGCAAAGGCTGGGATCTGAAAAGTCACCTGAGTCTCACTAAGATAACGAACACAGACCATTCATTAGATATATCTGAACACACAACCAGAGTAATTACCCATCCTGCACTACAGCTTCCCTCATGCCAGGAATCATGTATTTCTGACTCAGGGCTCAGAGACCACAGCCCAGAGTCGTTCAGTTGGGGAACAGGGGTAGGCAATTATCTTGAGAAATACAAGCCTAGCGGCATTTAACTGCTACCTCCACACCACGCGCATTAAGTTGCTGGATGCACAGACTCCCATATAACCTAAGGCTAACTGGCACAACTGCCTCACATCAGTGCAGCTGAAGTAGCAGCTATAAAGAGCTCTATATAAACGCACTGTGGCCAGCAGGAGAGCGCAGAACAGATGCTCTGAGGACCCTCCTGTGCTGCTGCCAGGGAGTCTTTTCCAGCTCTGTGTTTCTTCTTTCTGAACTTCCTAAAGCACTTATAATCTGCTGGGCTGCTTTACCAGCAAAGAAACAGAAATAACCCTCCAAGTGCCTGGTTTTAAAACACTCCCCCCACCACACCCTCCTTCTTTCATTTTTACTCTACCCTGTGTGGCCACAACCTCAAGACCTCCTAACTAGCATGGACTGCCATGTGGTTACCTTGTCCAAGTGCTTGACTTTTTTTTTTTTTTTTTTTTTTTTTTTTTAGAACCATCACCAAGTGCCAACAGTTCAAAAACACAGTTCAAAACCAATTTCAAAAGAGAGATAACTTAAGGAATGATCTGAAAATAAAGAAATGAAACTTCCACTTTGAACAGCTACCTGCCATATCTTCGAGCATATAATCTGCATTACAGACAACAGAAAGCTCATACAATGTTCTGAGACTTGAAAGTCAGTCCTCAACCTGCCACCGCAGCAAGTCATAGCTTTCTACTCAATGGGTTTGATAAAATACTGCACAAGCTCAGGCAGCACAACCGGGACCAATGTGATGGAAAAAGAATTAGGTAAGGAAACGCCATGGGAGTCCAGCTTTCATGCAAGCAAGAGACCTAAACTGTGGGCTCTACTTCAGAGCAAAGAAACGAAGACGCTTCCCAACACTAGACACCACCACATGCATCATTTCAAAATGAAAGGGGAAAATAAAAAAAAGTATCATTAAGCTATAGCATAAGGGATATTTGTACACTGGCAAACGAGGAAGCGCTCTGAGAAGGCAGAAACACAAAGAGACTTGTTTCATTACACGTGTGAGATCAAGAAGGGCGGTCTCTTCTCTGCTTTGTAGTTTCAAGACAGAAGCTACCCAAACACTGCAGAAAAGCATCAGGACAAGAGACTTCCCTACTTGTTTGTCGTCTTCAATGTCACATTAGTTGCTTTGCCCCCCCCCCCCCCCCCCCCAAAAAAAAAAGAAAATCTTAAGACTGTTTTTTCCCCTACATTTTTTTTTTTCTCTAATTAAGATTTCACAAAAGCACTCACCTTACAACTCTTCAATTATCCTAACTGGGGGATAGCAGGAGAGAGTATTTTTCAAAGTTTGTTAGATGTCAGCCTTGTTATGTGTTCTCTTTGCAGCACCCAGAAGAGTCTCATTAAAGATATGGGACTTTCATCTTAAATAGCTAATCTCCTTCTTACCAGTGTCTTTGGAACAATAGAATTTGCTTTGAAACAGTGGATGAACACTTCCTTAAGGGAGAAACAACATACTAAGTTTAAGGGTATATATACTTACTTATGTATATTCATACATACACTAACATCTATCTATTAACATTTCACTGTTCAGCTGTATGACAAACATGAACAAGTTTTCTAGAAAGATTTCTTAACAGAAAAGGGAGAAGAATTCCATCTACCAGAAGATTTTTATTAGACAACTATGCTAAACATCTCCTTACATATACATAAACACACAAAATCTAAGTACCAGCAAACGCACCTTTTTGTATACCTTCTTCCTTTTATTTTATCATCAGTGGTAGTCTTGGAAACTCAGATAGCGAGCTCATCCTATTAGAATTAACTATTCATATATGGAAAAATTAAAACAGGTGTATACAATTGATTTTTGCTTTTCTGAAAACCACAGCAAACAACTAGTGCAAGCAATGCCACATATGCATCAAGTAAGCCTTCAGTCGACTTTTGTTTTCATAGATAAATGAAAAGAACTTAAACCAACTAATAGTTCTTGTTTAATGCCATGTTTTAAAATCCTTTCTTAGTATCAAGTACAAGAAAACAGCAAGAAAATTTCTCAGTAATACAACTGAAGTATTTCATTTTCACAAAGTCAACAATAACGTACTTCTGCCATTCCCCCCCTCCTTTTTCTTTTTTAAAAGGCGCCACAGCAAGCAGACAGTCAATCCCAAAACTTATTGTTGACAAAGGCACTATCCATCTAAAAAATATTTGCAGGGATAACAACCAGTACGTATATACTTTTTGATTCCAAAGCTATAATAAGACTTATTGATGAACTCTGATATTACTATCCAAAAATAAGTATTATCTTACAGCAGCATGTCTTGTCTGCCCACACACGCACAGAACAAGACTCCCGGGCATCCATCCATTTCTAAAATTGTATTAATAGAGATGCTTGAAAGAAAGCATGATACACCACACGTTGGAGCAGTTATCATGCCAAAAGAAAGTGTTCACAAGCTCCACAATACCTACAAGCAATGCAGGTATCCTTCCCCATTGCTTTCATCAGGACTATTATATGTTACTGTGTAATCTAGAGGAGCCACTGAAATCAGACCCCACTGTGCTAAGCATGGGGTGCTCTATACACACACACACAGAGCGCTAACAGCCTTGTCATGCCATTAACTACACCCTGGGGAAGGAAACAAGACCAAGAAAGATTAGGCTACTCCAGGCTATAAGAGCCAGTTGGCAGCCGAGTCAGGAGTGGAGCAAAGCTCCAAAGTTCTAATTGCCAACTCAAAATTTAATTTCTTTCCAATACAAGAGCCCCCAGACTGCTTTGGGCGTGTGTTGTGTTTGCAAAAATGATTATGACCCCAGATTATGACCCCATTGTTCAGCATCCCAAATACTCCAGAGCCAAATTGAAACCAAGGTCATCAAGGACCATCACCACTTAAAACAGGACACAGTTAGCGTCTGTTGATCCTGTACGGCAAGTACTTCTCATTTAAGAGTCCATTTTGTGTTAAACGAGCACAAATAAAGAAGGAGGATGGAAAGAGAGGAAAAAAGCATCCCCAGGCACAACTACTTCTCATTCTAGATTAACAGCCAGCGGACCATAACCCAGAAATAAGTGAGATGGTAGAAAGCTAGAAGACAACCAAAATATTTTAGTGTACTCCACTTGCTTGAGGGCTGGCAGCCAAGCTTCTATCAATTTTACATCCAGATTTTCCTCTCTAGGTGATAATTTTTGTGCCTTTCCAGAAACATTTTTTGATTTCTTTTTTTTTTGGCTTGTTTTTTTTTCTCTCCAGGGTGTGTTTTCTTTGTAGTTTTTAGGTTTGTGGTTTTTTTCCTGCAATGTGATAGAAGCCCTCATCATGCAAAAATGTCAGCATAATTTCACACATTTGTTATTCTGCCAACTCTCCCACACAGTTTTGATCCATAGACAGCCAGTGAACACATTTCCAGACATGCTGAAGAAATCATAGTCAGATTCCCTCTGGCTCACACCTGTAATTGGGGTTAGACATACTGGTGGGGAGCATGAGGAGAGAAGCGGTTAAGCTTCCATTTATTTACCTAAACATAGCGTTCAAATTTCCTGAAGCACTCAGCTTCAAAGAAAAGATATTATTACTTCTGCTAAGCAGCCCAAATATTCACCCTGTTGAACATGGACAACCATCTCATGCAAAGGCATTTACTTTGCGATCTAACAATCGGGAAAAGAAAGTATTTGCAGTGATACTGACCATCTCCTAGAATCGGGAGATTTAGCACCACTGCTTAGCTCGAGGCATGCTATTTGTGAAGTGTTCCTCCACACCGAGGAACTTTGCAGTTGGAGAATTAACAAAGACCCATATTAATATAAAGGTAACCAATTCCAAAGACTGAAAACATGAACTGTCCAAGCGTGTGCGTGGGGAAGCCAGTATACAGAAGAGAGACTTGCTGGAAAGGCTTCTCTAAATTTCAGCTCTGCCTGTTTTAGACGAAACAAAAACCCCTTCAGTTATTTAACAGAAAGCATTTATTCTGCCCAGCAGAAATCACTGCCTGAAACTGGAGGAACTGTAAAGAGGAAGGGCTCAGAAAGCATGAGGGGAGTCCCAGGGGCCTTTCTGAATACAGGGAAACTGGATGTCTTGAAATCTGCTCAGGGACTGGTAAGAAAAAAGTAAGGTAGTCCTCTATGAGAGATGCGTTATTTTAACAAACCCTGAAAAAAGACACCCAGTGCTCATTTGGCACCTGTTAATTTGAACTTTATGGTTGAGCTGTCAAAGGTAAAGGCAGACAAAAATAAGAAGTGCAGTGTTTACATTACACTTCAAAAATTAGCTATTATATTGCAGTATAACTTTAAAAGCATATGTTGCAGAATGAAAACCACAAAGAACTTAATGGTATCAACATTCGCCAAAATACCCATGAAGTAAGTTGCATTTGCTTGATCAAAGCAAACAGTTAATACTTTGGAAACAGCACTGTCTTCAGGGACTAGGTGATCAGGTTTTTTTGCTGTAGAAGAGGCATCAGGTCTTGTCAAGAAAGTACAGCCTCAGTTAGGCAGAGCCCCGTGGCAGAGACTTACTGTTAAGCAGCAGCTTAAGTTCAGTGAAAAATACCGACAACTTGTGTCCTTGCACTAAATCCAGAACATAATTCCTTCAAAGCTTCTTTCCAAAGAAAATTCTGGGAAATGAGTAAAGTGACCAAACTCTTTTGTTTTGACTGAGTACTAAGTATGGCTTGGGTTTCGGAGTTCAATATAATTGTCTAAAAATAACATTTAGGGATTGAAGGAAAGCAGTAAAGAAAAGAAAAAAGAAAAAAGTTGGATTCTCCTTCATGACCAGTCACTACAAGAAAGCAGTCTGAAAGGGATGTAAAATCATGGCAGGTGGTAGTTTTTCAGAGTAACTATTTTACTCTAAGCATACTTCTCTACGCATCTCTAGGCACTCGCCATTACACTGAGAAGCAACCAAAAGCCAGCTACAGCAGCTCAAGGAACTGGGGAGATACTGGAGGACACTGCCAAGTCTTTTGTGCAGTCTAGTTCTTCTCTTACTCATTTCCAAAGTGCTGAGAGCCACCTTCAGGATCAATACACATGCTTTGTTTGGGGAGGCTTGCACGTTTTTTTTTAATTCTGTTTTATTGAACAGCATGAAGCAGCACGGCTGAGAACAGGACAAGGTCACTGTTAGAAAACGCTGTTCACAAAGAGACGCTCATGACGGTGGAGTTCCAGTCTCCAAGTCCTCCCTGCTGCCTGTCCCCATAAGCCGTTACCACTCCTAACGAAGTCAGTCTCGCTGGAATTGTGGAATAACTGACACCAGGTATCTGTGCCAGAACCTAGAAAAGCCTCTCCCAAGCAAAGGAGGATATAGTGTCTTCACTAGCATCCTACATCCTTAAATCCTGCTGCTCCTCCCTGCCTCTCAAACTAAGCCCACACAGCTCTGCTAAGTTCCTTTGGGCTTATATCATTACACAGATGAGTTTATTCCCCTTACCCTCCTTTTTATTTTTCCATTAATATTCTTTTCATCTTTGTCCTTGATCGTCTCTTTTTGCATTTTAGAGTCGCTCCCTTGTATGGGCTACTCCACTGTGAATTCTTCTTACTCAAATGAAATATTTATGGTTTCAAACATTCTCTCACGTCCAGCATGACGCACCATACCCATGCCCGTAGGCTTTCCGTTAGCCAGAACCAGGCCTGGTGCATTAATACCAGCATAAGCCTCAGAGCAGGGGTTCCCGATCTCTTTGCAGTCCAAGCTTGCTCGAGACAACTGGAAACGTTCTACATCTCGCTAGGTTCAGCTCTTCCTCCCTCCCTCATCACCTAGCGCAGGGCTGCAGACAGCCCCTAACCTCCCCACTGCCTCCAAAGCAGCTCCCCCTCCCTCACCCCCCTGCCTCTCTTGCTGGCACCTACATCACGCCCGAGCTACGATGCTCGGCTCAAACTAAGGACTTGGCCCAGAGCTAGGGCGAAGGTTCTGCCCTGCACTCTGCCGTCACACGAGGTACGTTTTCCTCTCTGGGGAGCTGCTGCTCCTATCATTTTTGCGCAGTCTGAATGCAAGCAGTGCTGCTCACCAAACTTTCTGTGGGACCAGCATCTCCCTTGTCCCACTTCCTTATGCGTCCAGACACACGGGCATATCCTGTGTCCCATACGCACGGCATCACACGAGAGCCAGCGCACACAGAACGGAAGCTGCCAGCCACTGACAAATTGCACAGGTTCCTCAGGGCATGGGTGAGGAGGGGGCCTCCTTTTGGAAAGGCTCTTAGTGAATATCAGGACATAAGTTGCTCACGAGCACTGCTGAATCCAGCATGCTCCAGCTGTTCCCATAAGGTTTTCTGCGGTTTTAGTGCAAGACAAAGCACCAACCAGCAATACCATGCACTGACTGGTAAAGCAGCAGACATCTCTGCTGCAATTTTATTTTCCCTGTTTCACCTGCAAGTTCCTCTGTTAGCCTCTTATCTTACTCCTCCCATGCTTTGTCAAAATACCACATTCTGCCATTTTTGTAGTCATTAAAGTTTTGTCACTTCAGGTCAATTCCCATTTTAGAGCAACGCTTCAGATTCTGTCTGCAGTGACACCTGCAAAAGCAAATTGCAGTTTAAAAATTCTGTTTAACTGATGTTCTCAAACTCTGACAGTACTGTACTTGCAACCCTCTGGACCACCTCAAAACTCATGTTTTCTGCCTATGCACCACAGTAGCCTACATTGTGGAAAGTTATCCTGAACAGGACTAACTCCTCAACAGGGCAGGGGGTCCTCCAGGTGTGTTACAAGGTTAACGTACACCTTGATGCACTCTCCAAAGGTCAGAAAGGATAAATGGGTCTTTAATCTGAAGACATATCTGCACTGACAACACAGACATCTACAATGCTTTAACCAGCAATAAAATACATCATCTGATTAATGAGTACAAACCATTGTTTACACAGACTACATACGTAACTACTTCTCAGAAACACCTCAGCTTGGATTTTCACAGGATCTTGCAGAAGCCTTGTTGCAACAGATCAACTCAAACACCAGCATTAAGTTTCAACTTCAACGCAGTCAGGGTCAGTAGACAACTAGGAACTATTCCTACTATCAGGAAAACACTCTTTTGACATATTCCTATAAGGAAGTAACGATTTGCCACGGGAGGAAAAAACCTACAAATTAAAAAACACAGACCAAAGGGAAATACCACTACTATGGGACAAACAACTCAGCAAGGTTTGCCATTTGGAGTAAAAGTGGGGTTTCTTTCCCTCACTTTTTGATTTTAAGAAATTGCCTTTGTGCTTACTGCCCTTGCTTCTCAAGGGCAGTTCACTGTAAATGTCAAGCTCTGCAAACAGGTACTCTCCCCCTTGCAAATCCTCACCCAAATTCTCCTTTGCTAGATACCACCAACACATCTGAGAACAGGTGGGATGGTAAGGTCAGGCCGCTGCTTACTATGCTGATCAAATCTCTCTCTCCTGTTTGGACCTACCTGTCCTTCTGTAGTCCTGGCTTGTACTCAGATGGGGCTCTTTGGGACACGGCCAATCCTTTGTGCTTCGACCTTCAGAGTAGGTAGCACAAAGACCATTCACCTTTGGACTAAGCCAACTCCTCGGTGCAGTGTTGCATGAAAAAGCCTTCCTGACAAATGTCAGCACTTAAGCTTAAATATCAGTGTCTAATTGTTTACTTTCGTTCCCCTCCCCTTTGTTTAAGGCTCATTTCAGAGGAATTCAAGGAGATCTAGATTAAAGGAAGCGCTCTTTGCCTGTGAGGACGAAAGCGTTCAACCCCCCTAATCCCTCTTACCCCTCTCACAAGAGGGTAAGGAAGAAGTTTGGGTTCAGGTAGACAGGTTCTGCCAACTCTTTCATGCTGACTAAAGATGTTGTCAGCTCCAGCTTCCAAGCCCACCCTTGCCAGTGACTGCTGCACCCCAGCAGCAGCAGAGGTGGGAATTCACCTCCTTTAGCTGCCACAAACCATGTATCCCACTCTGCGGTGGGACAGTCAACCACTGCAGACTTCCACACATCCAGCAAGAGGGGGCTGCAACACACATGGGCCATCTCTAGTGATACTTGGTGGGATTCATAGGTCAGAAACCTGCTGAGACATTGTTGGAGATTTCCTGCTATCACCTAGGCGCGTGTTTAAGAATCCAATCCCTTTTTGGGATGTGGCTGTCTCAGAGGGTAAAGTCTGGCCGCACTTCACTTGCCCAGGTTGTTAATGCACGGTTGCAGATTTTTTGTTTCCTGAATGGAACAAAACAAGCTTACTTGTTTGGAGGAAAAGAGAGCACGCAAATGTTGTTCTACAAGCGGGGGCATGCGTCAAACATTCATGAAGAGCAGCATAATAAAAAGCAGGTGCTGTAACAAGCTTCTAAACTTGCCATACAAGCTCTAGCAATGATTTATTTATAACTATAGTTCAGCCCACTTAGGTTATTTTCCAGCAAGGGGTTCATCTGTTAGTCTAGCACGCGCATTAAATCAAGCGGCTTTTCTTCCCGTCTTTTCTCTGTTACAGTGCCTATTCTTGCACTCTAAAGGGCCAGTCTTGCATATGGACAGAGGACGGAGAAAAGAGGCACAAAAACACGCGCAATGCGGGTGATATAGCCGAGATGAGCAGACGGTGCCATGAGGAACGGAGCATAGAAAAAAGGGGCACAAAATATCCTAGAACTGCAGTCCCCTATGGGCCCTGCAGCAGTAAGATTAACAAAACTGACAGCACTATAAACACTGAAATATTTTGTCATCATCACAGAACAGTGATGTGAAAAACCTCTGCCACTGTGTGAACTTTCTGCTGAAGCATTTCAAGTCTTCTCCTTAACGTGAGATCAATGGTCTGAAATACTGCAATTTTGTGAGATATCAGCTCCAGCTCTTTTTGTCATCACTGTATTTTTGACATTGAACTGAGATTTCAAAACTGCACATTTCGGCCCTGCAAAGCACCGTCTAGTTTCCTTTGAGAGAAAGGGAGATGAAAAACCTGACCTCGTTTAAACGTCTAACCTGAGAGCTGAGCTCCTTTGACCATCTGGTCCCCCATGCCTGGCCATAACCCTTTCCAGGATTATGGTGTTGATGGTCTAAGAAATACATGCGACATGCCTTTCACCTAGGTTTAAGCATCCGACTAGTCACTTTACAATCGTTGTAATAAAATCAGACGGTTTAGTCACCAAAGGTGGTTCGCCGATTACAGAGGGATTCAGTGAGTGCTCTGGATTATTTAAACACCTAAGAGAGGGTGACACATGGATCCCATCTCACATCTTTGGGGTAGGTGCAGATCATAACGCTCCTCCAACAGCTGAAACTTGAAGCCACAAGGAGAGGACTCCCACCTTTGAGACCAAGAGAGCTCCCCAGCGCTCGGTTGTAGCGGCCCACAAAGGGCAATTTGGCAAGGCAGAGGGCAATGCCCACCCAGAGCGCAAAACAGTAGAGCACGCAACAGCACCCACAGCCTTGCCGGCCTAACAAGGAGCAGCAGCACCCTGCTGTCAGAGACCTGCTGTCGCCGTGAGGAGACGAGCAAACACAAGACAGAGGTCTTTTCCAGAAAATAATCACTTTTTAAAATAACCCACTCTTTCTACTTCAGTTTATTTCTACATTTAAAAGCTGACGAGGCTATAAATTTGGAGAAGCGTCTTCCATCCTCCCTTGATAAGCAGACTGTAGACAATATGACAGCCTTTTTTTAAATTAAGGGCCTGGCTTTCATCAGGATGTTTTTTCCAGAAACATCCTCCCCCTCCTCCCCCAGCAAGCTTACCCTGAACTTTCCCAGTCATAAGCAAAAAGCCATAGTGCCATCCTGCAGGAGGGTGTCTATTCCACTCCAAACGTCTTCTTTCTTGTAGTAGTTCTTGGTACAGATTCACTCCCTTGCTGATAGAGATTAAAATTCAGCTATTATTTTAAGTTTTGGGCCACACTCCCTAGACTGCCCTCCTTACAGCAGTGCTTTTTGATGCAGCCCCATGAGACAGTGAGTCAATATTAGTTCTGTCTGCTGAGATCTTTCCTAACATACAGGCTTTGAGATAGTAAAAAGCTAAAGAAAAACAGTTTACAGCTTTTAACTAGCAGATGCTTCATAGCCCTGGAAACGACTACTTTTTTGCAGTATTGAAAAAAAAAGAGAAGCTGTACAGCAACCGAGATTAAGACACGACATGTAAATCACCTATATGCATTACATGACTCAGGTGTTCAGCAAATACCACAGTCATCTAGATACCAGACCGGCAGAAGCTCAGGAACATGAGGGTGGAGAGTTAAACTTGCAGCTCACACAGGATGCCTTCCACCTAGCCCCAAAGCACCCATCCATGCTCCAAGACCACCAGCAGAGCAACAGCAAGAGGAACTGAACATGACACTTCAGCTGCAAGCTCCAGTCTGCTTTCAGAGGGAATGACTTGGTCATCCCCACTTTTGGTTTGGATCAGACTGCTTTTGGCAAGCAAGAAGAAGGTTGCTTTCAGACAAAACCACCCCAGGCACACACGCAATGCGCTATAGCTACAAGCATCCAAACTATCAAGCAGGTCACATCACTGCAAGGTCCCTTAGCACATACTGAGCATGCATCCTCCAGTATGTGCCTGGACCTTCATGTTTTCACCAAACATCTGTCTCCCAGTCCTATACAACTTGCTACTCTGTCTTTCACCAAGACATTGCTGGCCTTGATATTCTAACAGTTGAGCCCCCCCCAAAAATTATCAAAAATAGAGGCTTAAATAACCATCTTTCCAACAATTAACTTTGTATTCTTTACCCCTAAGTCATTAGCTTGGCAGTTAGTTCAACTCTCTGCTCAGCCACAAGCCTTTCCATAAAAGGCCTTAATTGCCAGGTTATATAGCTTATTCTACTGGGAGATGAGATGCATGTTTTCAAATGTCCAAAGCTGGGCATCAAGCCTTTGCTGCCTACATCCCAGATACATTGTCTGGTCAGTACATCATTGTTCCTACTGTTTGATAGCTTTTGAGCATAAGCTTTTTCCACCTGCTTCAAGCCTGTCTTAAGCTCATCAAAACACAGGCAGAGAAACACCTAGGGCAGAGATGTTAATCAGGCATAGGTTTAAGACAGCTGCTCAGAGCCTGTGCCCAGATGGGATGAAGACTGTTCTGGGAATACACAAGACTTGTGGCTCAATTCTGTGTTACAGTACCAAAGACAGGTGTGAAGAGTCAATCACTCCAAACCAATTTTTCACCCAAAGCATCCGCCTTGGTGGAAAATGAGGTACATTGTTTCACAACAGCTTCTGCATGAAGACAGACAGGCTAAGGTACACTAAAGTGTACAAACTGGATGAAGATAACTCACAAACTTAAGGACTGACCCATAGGGCAGTCCAGGATGGGTAATGTCATCCACTCTGCAAAAGTAGCACCTGCATCTTCAAAAAAAAAAAAAAAAGTAGCGAGTGTCTCCTTTTAGCAGGAGAAACTAAAAACACATCCCCTGAATAGCTCAAAGGTAAATGCATTTTGGAGGGGAAGATGGAATGACTGAAAGGAACCCCTAGAGGACTACCAGTCGTCAGGTATAAAAGCTAGCATCCTCTACCAAGAGCTTTGCTTGAGGAAAGCAAGTCTGAGATGTAGGGCATGCAGGATGACACAATCTCTCATGAGGAAAGAGTCTACAGGAACTCTACAGGGAGAGAGACCTTGTAGATCAATGAAATTACATCAAGGTGGTTTTCTTTCATTTCTTCACCTATCATTTCTACAACGATTTGTAACTCAGACCAAGTTTGTAAACCATGTTTCATTTGGGATGTTTTACGTTCTTTTATTTCCAGTTTTACCTTCACCTATTTTGAATCAAAGAGAATTTTCTGATATCTGAACAGCATCGAGGCAGGATGTAGCAATCCTTAAAACCAGGTAATAGCGCACCGGTTCCACACCTCTTCTGCACACTGCACCAAAGCACAGACACAGTAACTGGCTGGGCAACACAGAAGCCACATAAGCCAACTTGGTATTGAAGGGAGAGGAAGAACTGGATTTCAGGGACCAGAGACGGACAGAAAACCCCTCCGGTAGAGCGATATGGTTTCTTGGGGTTCAGTATGTTCATTTGTAACAGTACACGATGTCACTGAAAGAGAAAGCCACTGGACTTGCACAGCTGTGGCTCAGAGATTCAGTTTGCCACTCGCAAGCCTCAGCTCTGCTCTTTCAGTCCTGCAGTGTGAGAATCTGTTTCTAGCAAGTTTGCTACAAAATTTTAGCAAGAATCTTAGCTTCTCTCACTGCGGGCTCAGACTCACAAGTAAGTTACTAGGGAGCAACAAGCTACTGCACGTCAAGTAAGCAAGTGCGCTTAGCCTTCTTTCATCAAGCTGTTTTGAATGCTCCTGAACTTGCTAAGACACATCTGGGCAATCACGTCATAACTCACCGATACCCTCAACGCTGTCATAGCACTTCAGTCTGCAAAAAGCTAATCCAACTCTAACGTCGAGCCTAAACTTTCAGAACGATAATTACCCGTTTGCTCTTTCCAGTTAAGAGTTATACTGAACGTTCAATGTCCCAGTACTGATTTCTAAACTAAGTTGCTTCTCCCTGGCCTTCACAAATCCTCTCGAAACTTCACAGCATCTGCTACCGCACAATCACATCTTCACAGAACCATCAGCTCGGAAGCCCACTGATAACTGAGCAACAACCTCGTGAAGGGGCGGCAGATTACTCACAGAGAAAAGCAACGCATCTGTATTTTTAGCTTCTTTAAATACAATTTAACAGTGAGAACTGAAAAGCCGACTACTGCTGCTGCACAGTCAAGCGTTTGAGAAAAGAACGGCGATATCCTAGTTTACGCACGTTGTTTTGCCCTACGGCACTTTCATACATACTGCATTTCATCTTCATATTCTTCTCTACGTATGTTACAAAACCAGGCTCTTGAATCACATGGTATTACGCTCCACGATCAGGTAACAACAATGGTGTACAATGAATAAAGGGGTAAGTTATGAAAGCTTGTGACTTAATACATAGGAAAATCCTTGGGAGCTTCAAGTATTGTAGAAGTCTCAGCAGTCATATGCATACACACAAAAAGGGCATAATCCAATCCTTCGTGCACCGGAGGACTTCATCTCCCCTTTCATTTGCAGAGACCAGTAAGTTACTTTGTATTAATTGATGAGTTCTAATCAGCAGGCTCAGAGATATCAGTAACCTATTGCACAAGTTGTGTGTCGACACATTAGGAATATTATTGCATTTGCAGGAACACTGTCACAGAGGTTTGATAGTTGCAATCAAGACATGTTTTCTCTGATTATATTATAACAAGATTTATGAATAAATACCACAGCAAGAAACCTGCAACATCTGGGTGAGACTAGCTCAGAGTTATTATGACAGCATTTCCTTTATCAGAGTCACCGGAAAATACTTTTATCTCTGGTTACATGACAAGCAGCAAGAATTCAATCTGTCTGCGTCTGGTGCGTAGGCTAATTTCTATCCCTTTAATAGTCTGCACAGTTAACAGTTGTCGAGCTTGAACTGTGTGAAACTGTTTTCCTCTATAATGGAACATAATCTTTTTTCTCCCCACTAAGTTTAACCGTTGGTTTCCCTTTTCATGAAGGCACACGTTTCTAGGGAAGCTAAATTCCAGCATACTGCTTTTAAAAACTGACTTGCATATAGATGCCTTTAGTTATAGATCAAGTGATGTTTTAATATAATAGGGCAAGAGGTATCGAAAACAGTAATTAGAACCAGCGATATTCAAATTAAAGGCGCATTTTAAGTGAACTGCCCAGTCCTCCATATCTCTTTAATAACAAAACTCCGCACAAAGGGAGGGAAAAAAAGGGGGCAAAAAGATTTAGTTCTCCTTAATTACTGATAGAGGAAAAGATAATCCAGCATCATTGCATGACAGGAATTTATTATTCAATTGTTTACAAACACATACCCATAACACCACTGTTATGACAAGTTAACAAGCTGATGGTAGAACTGTTTAGCTAGCATGTAAGATGGTAAACCTCTTTGCAATGAACGACCAAGAACAGAGCTGCAGTAAACAGAGCTATCAAACCTGAAGAGTACTTGCCATGTGATGTCCAGATGCAGTCTTGTATTTTGAGAATAATAATAAAAAAAGCACACTCACCATTCTCTTCCTGCCGTACTCGAGGATTTTCATTTCTATTTGCAACTATCAAAATCCAATCCAAAGAATGAGCAACTGCTGTCTGCTCATGCATGAAAGGCCAATGACCAGCTCTTACTACTTGTGAACTCTGCTGGGAAAAAACATAGCATAAAATTAGTCATTAGGTTTTTTTTTTTTTTTTTTGCGCGCACACACAGAGCCTGGAGCATCTTAGTATGAAGCTTCCAAATGACTCGGTACATAGCATCACATAATCACAAGAACTAGAAACTCTTATACAGTTATTGCTCTCACGAACACATCAACTTTTCCCAAGTTAAAATGCTAAGTTACAGTCACAGCAAAAAGAACTGTATCAGTGTTTAAGCATTCAAACCAACAACTCAACCATCTAATGAAGTTCTTTGCCGAGACCCCCGGGGGGGCAGGGACAGGGGGCCACTTACTGTGTTCTTTTCCTATCATTGCTATGGTTTTATATTATTATAAACAATGCACCAGCTGTATTTAGTGGCAATATTTTTATTAATTATTGTTCAGGGAACTCATTTAATTCTGAAAGAACAGATGTTGTTCCATTAAAGTAAACCACAGCATCTCTTTTGAGGGAATAAATGATGTTTACTAACCCTGAGACAGTGGTTGTGTGAGAACATTTATGCCTTTATTGGTACAAAAAGAAGCCTTATATCAATGCAACCTAATTAAGAAATGTTACTGCATAATAAAACAGTTCATTTTTTGTGCATGTTTCTTCAATGAAGTTGAAGAACCCCATTACAGAGTTAGCATGACAATAATATGGATCTTCCAACACGTAATTAAGCACATTTATTTATTTTAAGACCAGGAAAGGGCCCCTTAATTCAGATGGGTACTCTTTACATTTGTAACCATGTGTTCATATCTCAAACGTTCATACAGCCGGTCTTGGTTGTCTTTAAAAGAGAAGACACAAAACAAAAATCCCACCCACAACGTAAGGAATTTCTACATACATCACATGTGACTAAAGGTTTTTACCTTGCATTACATATGTTCATTGCAAAGGCTGTGGAACAAAAACAAAGACTGAGATTACAGAGAAATGCACAGTCCCTGCGATACAGCTTGTGCCCTCAGCAAAGCTTCTGTTAAGTCTCAGCATTAAATTGCTAAGCTAAAGCTTTCCAAACCCTGAAAGAGCCTGCATCATTTCAGAGACACCCACGGATTCACAGACTTATCTTTGCACCACAATGGGGGTTGAACATCCTACTCAGGGAACCATGCAAATCTTTTCACTTCCCACCCATAATCCAGGGATAACATGCAGAGTTGCCACGAGCAGATGGGGAAAGGACCATCCCCTACAAATCCCGCCTCCAGTCAAAGGGTGCTGAGAGGGCTCAAGACCTCTCAGATCAGACTCTCGCTATTCCAAGCCTCTGCAGGTCAGCAAAGACCTACAGCCCCAACCTGGATAATGGCCATTCTAGCTCACAACCATTAGATGAGGGCAGTCCGAGCCATCTACTGTCTCTCAGCACAGGCAGCTTATTAATGTTGCCCTTACAGGGCCACCAGAGAGAAGGGACTCCCTCTGACACAACAGGGGCTGATAAAAAGGAAAGCCCTGTCCTCCCGCCCAGCAGACAGCCAGACCTGTTCCTCTTGCATTGACCACTCGTGCAACTTAGCCACATCAGCACTGACAACAGCTCGATTCCTACGAACTTGAAAAACATATACTGTACTACTTCTGCAGGTTCTTGTAACCACTGGTCTGCGCCCAAATTAACTGACCTTTTTGTCAAGCACCTTTAAACAAGACACATGGCCGTTCTACTGTGACAGAAGCAAAGTTTAGAATTGGTGAAGAAAAAACAAAAGGGGGGGTGGGGGGAGAAGATACCAGAAGCTGACTGAGGCCTCCTACATATATAGGACAAGCATAAGTCACAATAGTCTGGAGCACCACAGTCCACAAACACGTACCAGACTTGCATCCTCTGTTCATCAGTCACAGGGAAGCCATATAATTAAGATGGATTGCTGAACTGCAGTGGCTTTCCAAAGTCCTGTACAACTGCACAAAAACAGCCAGAAACTACTGGCAGTGACAATCTCTAACACTCAACACAAGTCACCTCTGAAACGCAGCCATGCGCCTATGTTTTCCCCAAGCCCGTAATTTATTTATTCCACATCCACTTCAGACTGCTGTCCGAATTGCCTGGGGCTATAAACCACCACAGATGTGATGCTTGCTCACATGAGTCAGCGCAGTATAAGCCTCCAAGACTCCCAGCTGAACAGGGATTTGGATTACTAAAGCTTGGCAGAGAACATACAGAACAAGCAGAGATGGCAAAACCTCAACTGTATCCTGTGGTTGCACGTAGGACCAGCTGCTTGTGCGCTGCCTCAACTCTTCAAAACACCTCCTGTGCACTTCACTGAAGAGGTTTCTAGGCCTGCCTATACTTCTGTGTGCTTAAGGCACCATTTTGATGTGGCAACACCAACATGGTATCTCAGCAACAAGACTTCTGTTCTTTCCCATACTTTTTTACCCCTGCACATGCCACCTCTTTAGCTTCTGAGCTCCAAAACGGCAGGAAAATCAGGACTTCAAAGATGCTTCTTTTTGGACTTTCATAAGTAGGTTCAACCCAACACAGCTCGTCTTCTGCTCAGATGTTTTGCTAGGCATGCAAGCTCTGCCCTGAGCTCAACAAGCTCACTAGGACTTCCTAGAGCAGGAGTAAACCCTTTGGGAAAGATACAAGCATGAAACCAGTTAAAGCCTTATGAAGATTAAGCCTCTGCTTCCAAGGCAGCCTAGGCTAATCTAACCACTTGCTGCCACTGCAGCCAGCAGAAAGCAGCTGGAATTTCATATACCAGTGGCATTTTGACTGAAGGACATTTCTCTTGCCCTTCATATGCTGATCCTTCTTTCTCTCTTCCACATAGCAGAGCAACCTACCCCAGCTACCAACTATCCCCTCCCCTTGTCAGGTTTTTTTTTTTTTTTTTCCTCCTTAAGAGTAGCAATCAAATTGTCAAACAGGACAACAGCTCTGCTTCAGATGCTGCTTAGGTAAGATCTGTGTTAGGAGTTCTCAAGAGGCTTCCTACTCAAGGCTTGCCTTGAGAGATGCAGCATCTCTCCCTGACACAGGATATGAAGGCAAGAGGAGCGTCTCTAGACAGGGCAGCCACAGAAATCTAACCAGGGAAACGTGAAGCTGAAAGTAGGAATTCCAGTTACTGGCCGGAGGCCATCCAGGTAAAAGGAAACGTCTTAGTCCCTCTTCCCTCAGCACCCTGGTAGCAAGAAGCAAATTTAATAAGCTGACAGAAAGCTTCACAAGTCACCTGCATCACAACCTAAGTACATTCGACAGCAAAACAAACACACCAAATACAATGACTAAAGCACTGTTTTGTGCAGATGGCTTCCTTTTACTGTACTGTTTTAAAATACAGAATACCTTGGGCCTGAGCTGCGAATGTACAACCAGGTTTACAGCAGAGAGTCCACGACTTGAGTCAGCTTCCTCTAATTTGACTAGGTCTCACATGCAACAGCTCAGTCCTATGCTGAGTACGCAAGCAAAGCTTGGTCATTCTCACAATTAACACCTGCAACATTTGCCTGCAAAATTGCTTTAGACCAGCCTCACACCTAAACCCATAGGAACAGGTGAGCTGTTAGCACAAGGATTCCTTCAACAGTTTTAAATCTTTGTGCAAAGTAATTGAAAGCTTGACCGCTCCTCCAATTGTTAAGTCACCTTGTTCGTTCCTCACCACTATGTCACTTCCTTGGTATCAAGTACCAGTTCTGTAAAGATGGCAATAATTCCTAAAGCAAACACAGGAAATTCAATTTCAAACCAGCATAAACCTAGAACAGTTATTCCTCATAATTACTACAAACGCTAATGACAGTACCGAGCAACCTTCATGTCTCTCCCTTTCACCCATCTTATCAGAGGGATTAAGTCCTACATCTCCATCTCCGTAGATCTTCTGCCATTTGTTGTCCTCTTGGAAGCAGACATCCAGCATGCAATAAAGGGAGTGGCTGCAGCTAGATATAATACAGCTGTCTGAAAGTCACTTCTATAATTGTGACTACTATTTTCAAAACTGGATATTGATGTGGGTTGAGTTTTGTGGTTGACTTTCAGATTCTAGATATCACAAGTAGTGACTTCACTCTGCTTCAAAGGATTCACTAGTGCACCTTCAGGAAGTAATACTAGTCACATCCTAAACCGTTTTCAGTCTAAGGTTTTTGAGGGCCTTGACTATAAATATTAATACCATGGACAAATTTGTTATTTACAGATAAGCAGACACTTCGAAGCACTGTAGAATACAGCATTAAGAACCCATCAGTGTCATAGACCACTTACTAAAGCCACTCAGCTGGCTGCTTCAGAAGCGCTTCCTTCAAAAGCTACACTACCAGTGGATTCACTACTTGCACGGATCTGCGATTTTAATACTTCTGCAAGTGATTTCACAATTGATGGGAAACTTGTGCTTTGAATTGAAAGTGAGGGTAGGGCGAAAGGGAAGAATCCAAGCCAGAGTACATTTCAGAGACTCCGTTCCCATAGCCTCCCTACACAGAAATAGATCCAGCACAGACTCCAGTGAATAACGCACTCACTCCATCACCCAGCGCTGGAACCGTTCTGAGACTGGTAATGGGATTTTCTTTCTGCCAGAAAAGATTACTAGGAAATCAAAAGCTAGATTTGCCATTGGAGTTCCAAGCAAAGTGATTCTGCCAGATAGTACTGTCATTTTTTTTTTTTTTTTAAAAAGTCCCAGAACCTTTTCCAGATAATAGCAGTTTATCCAATTAAAAAGCAGCATTATGTTAAGGCATACATAATAGCGCTACTCTGACCCAGGGTACAGTTCCAAAAACTGCACCAGAAGTTTGCAGTTGTGTGCTTAAAAGAAAAAAAACCCCCACAACACACACCATAATAAAGCTGCGTGCATTTTGAATCAGATCTCTTCGTGAAACGCGTTGTGCTACACAAAGTACTTCTCCATAGCGTCAACGAAGGCATTCATCAACCCCTACAAACTGTCAGAATGGGCAGAAGGTGATCCCAAGGCAAAATAAAAGTTCAGGAGTCTTATTCTGCTGTGTTCCACTGTTCACCCAGACAGCCTATCATTACAACTGCAAGGCCAGATACAGATTTCCCTTGTGGGTGCATTAGATATTAGAAACAAAAATAGATGTGTTTGGGTCAGGAGGGAACCACGAGTAGCCTAAAAAGGCTACAGACGTGGAAGGATCTACCTTACTGACAGATCACCACATTGAGCACACTGTGCTCTGCAATATTCCCAGCTCTGCCTACAAGAAGCCACAGAACTCTCATTCCTGTAGCTTCTTAGTAAAGGGAGCATCAGGATGCAATACCCATACCGTATTAAGTTAATTTTTCTTTTGCTCTGCAGTTTCACACAGACATGGACTCCACACACCAAAAAGAACATTTACTGTGCATCTGTCCAGGGGCAATTCATTATGTGCAGTGTTTTAAGCAAGACACTGAGTGGGAGGAACATCAGCCTGGGGAAGGGAAATAGCCTCAGGGATGGAAGATGCAGTTCACCTTGTGGGAACGCTTTTCTTGTAAGCTGGACACAAAGATAACTTAAAGGTTGCTTATAACCATCCCAGAATAAATCACAAACAGCTGAAAAAAACAAGTTGGCATGTTTTTTTTTCCAGGAACAAAGTCTCCATGGAGCTACAGCTCCACTGGGCCATTGTTCATACCTCCTATGCTTGTTATTGGTTGCAAGCACAAGCAGAAGACCTACAGGAATACCCTGCTCTTACTGGAAATCCCAGGGAAAATGCTCTTTAGGGTCCTCCCACTGCTCTCCCCCTCTTCTTTGTTCCTTAGATACCTGTTCAAAAGGAAAGGGGCTGACTTCCTCACAGGAAAATGATAAAGTCCCTCTTCTTTAACTAGACAAGAGGGGAAGGAGCACACCACAAATATTTCTTATAAAATGAACCCAAAAGCAAAACAAATCAAATAAGTACAAATATCACTGCACCTTATTCCACCTGCAGACCTTCCCCACTACCCAGATCATTGCAAGCCTAAGAGCTGGCCACTTTCTCCCATTCTTAGCAGAAACATTCTCCTCTGTCCCCCTCCCCATGGGCTGCAAGTGTTTACCTACCTCGTCCTCCCTTTAAACGTAAAGTTGCTCTCTTACCCTATCTGGTACTTACCCACCCCAGCCAACTGGCTCTTTTTGAAAGAAGATGAGGAGTTGGACAAATAGATTAGAGGAGATAACCAGTCATTTTGAAAGGCATTGCTCTTGGAAAGGCTGCACATTCCAAACATAAAAGACAAAGGGTAAAGAGCTTGGCTAAGCTTGCAAGATAAAGAGGAGGGAAAGTAAAACGGGAGGTTAGGGTCTTACCAACAGTACACCAAACCTCTCTATTTGCCACAAAGTCTGAGCTATTTCTGTTCATCGAGCTATGCTCCCAGGAAAGGCTTGCGTCCTTTCTGAAGCATTAAGCTTGAGATAAACACCGACATAAAACAACACATGCTTCCAGCACGCGGCTTCTACACTACGTTTATATCTGGATTGCTGCACTGCTCATTAACATCTCAATTTCCCTCTGTGCCACCAAACAAATGGTGAATAAAAAGGCAAAAAGACTTGCTTTCACATCTTACATTTTCCTATTCCTTAGGGACATGAGGGTAAGCAGACATTAATCGCTTGGTTTCTGTATTTTCAGAACATTGCTGTAGGAGAAGAGACCTGGGGAACGGAAAAGAGAAAAGAATGTAAGCAAAGAAATCAAATAGAAAAGAAGGAGCTGAAGGTTTTGTACTGAAGGGACACAGGTGAGGGAGGGAAGAGACATTTCAAAGAGTAACAGTTCTCAATAAAAGATGCTGAGTAAGAGGCAGCAGGTACCTTTGGCTGATATGAGCACTTCTCTGGAAGAAGCTGTCAAACTTAGCTAATTCAGATGACAAAGTCTGTCAGCCTACCTCCTAGTGGTTTTTCTTGAAGGTTTGGAGTTGAAGGTTGAGATCTCTTCCAGAGCCCAGTTTAAAGAAGAAACTGGACATAAGTCATAACAGAGGATCCACACCTTCCATTGACTATACTGCTTATGGTCTTTGCATAGCTAACTAACACCGCTGGTTAAAGTGAGTGACTAAGATCAGAGATGCTGTCAGACCCTCTAAGGAATTTACACAGTGTTAGTGATGAAAAAGAATGAAAGAAATACAAGTCATTTGCCTTCATTCACCTCTACCAACAGATTCCAGAAGGGCCAAGTATGATCTCCAAATCAGCAGACAGAAAACGAAGACGAAAGGTTTCCATGCAGCAGTTCCAGCCCACGTAAGTTAGAAAGCTTTTCCCTCAATACTGAACTGCAGGAAGGGGGAGCACTAGGAAGGCTGTAGTCTCTTTCAGAGATCTGTAACAATGAATTAGATGTGCATCCGTCAGGAACGCAGGAATGCCTTAAATAAGAGGCTCATCTAGGTGACCTTTTGATAATATTGTCATCCTTAAGCCTCTCTGCAAGATGTGAGCATGTAGATATTGTAGGTTTCAAACTACAAATTCAAAACACAAGAGTCCATTCCAAACAAGAAATGAGATCTCTTGCACAGCATTTGAGCATTTGCTACCAGTAGACCTCCAGGTGCCTTGCACAAAAGGTCAGCCGAGTATCTCAATTCTGCAAAAAAGATAACATGATCTGCACAACTTCGCATGAACTTAAGCAGGAGAAAAGCCCCAAGCACCAACATGAACCTCTCTCTCCAAAGCCTTTTTGACACAATTGAGAAATTGCGTCACTGCTGGCCCAAGGACACATCTGACATCTGTTTGGGTTGAGAGGGAAGTTCAGCCTCCAAGCTCAACCAGCACTGGAGCAGAGACCTATAAAAAGGGAGGGATTGTATGATGGCAATATTCTTGCAGTGGGGGTAGGGAGGAGGGGAGGACTGAAGCCTTGTCAGGTGACTCCTCCTCACATAAACACGCGCTTGCTGCTCACTGCGCCTGGATTGCGAACAAAGACTCAGTGGTCAAAGGCTAAGGTCTTTCTAAATCCAGTGAGGCACTCAACCCCTCTGTCCCTACATCAGCATTTAGTACTACGGTTTCTTATAACAGCTTTCCCCGCCCCTCACTAAAATAGGGCTTGTCATATGTGCTCTTTTCAAAGAGCTCCTCCTTTGTGCCTTGTTTGTAAATTTACTGATACTAATGCATCTCCTTCTAAGGAGCTCATGAATAAAATATGAGGATTATAAGTTCAGAAGTCTTTGATGCATTTTCAAGCATTAGGAACTCGATCAGTTCTGTAGAATTATCCCTTTGATGTCTCAAGTGGGCATTTTCTTCCTCAAAAGAGGAGAAAAGCTCCTGTCCTTTTGAAAGATGACTTTCGTAAAGATGTACGATTTATTTTGGCTTTGTACTTGATAATAACTTAAAAGTCAAAGGCCAGCAAAAGGATCAGGAAAGAAACGGCAACTATTAAGAAGTTAGCTATTAAGCTAACTAACTGTAACGAAAGGCTAGCTTTGGGGTAAACGTGAATTTAATGAACCCACAAGGACCTTCTGGCTTATCCCATTTCCACAGTTATCAACATTAATGCAATTACTTCACCATCAACCTGGAATGATGCAAGGCGAAACTCATCCTTTATTATTCCAAAACATGGCAGCAGTCATTCCAGGGAAGGGCTCTACTTCTGAAATTATGAATAACTTATCATTCACAGCTACTGACTCAGTTATCAGAAAGACATGCAACCTCCCCCCCCCCACCCAAACAAACAAGTAAACACCTAAATTTTGCCCTACTCCTGCTAACATTGCCCTTCACATTCACTTAGTGCTCATAACGTGTTAGGCCGCTGCTTAGTTTTGTCAGGTTTCGGGCACGCGATGTGATCGCCCAGAGCCTGAACTGCTCCTGCAGCTTTCATTACTCCTCCTTGAAGGAGTATGTTAGTGCCTTGCAGTGACATACATCATAAGGTACCACGGAGCTCAGAGAACACTTTACCCAAAGGGCTCCTAGGCAGTCATCCTAAGGACAGGAATAAAATCAATTTGCTCTAATTCCCTTTCTGCAGACATTCTTGTTTGTCAGACTTTCTTATAGAACACTTCTGTTAGAAGGTAAGGCTCTCTCGCACAGAAATATGGTCTGTTATTCTCTCCACTAATTGCTTATTTCAAGCTATATCCTAAAGAAGCAACTTGCATGATTTCTGAATTGTGGTCCTCTGCAACAGTGACACAACTACAGTAAATTGCGAGTCTAAACTACCATTAAAATAGCTAGTAGTAAGCTGGCCAGAGCACTTTCAGCTCAACACAAGCTTTGGTATTAGCCTAACTTTGTAGCATTCATCTCTCAGACTCTGTGAGGCTTTAGCCTGATCGCCACTGGCAGCCAAATGAGGTAGCTTTGAGTCTACAATATAAGTCTCTGCCCACAGGAAGGTTCAAAGAAACTGGGGACTTTCCTGGGAGAGCAAGAGAGATCAGCTCTCAGAGGCCACATACCTATAGGATGCTCCAGCTCTCCAAATCAAAATGGCTGGGTGCCCGTATACCTCATTCTGCAGGAACAACGTCTACCACAATTTCCAAAGCGTGGCTCTGCTTTCATACTCCCACTTGGTAGCAAGACACATTACCTACTCTTTGACCATAACCACAAGAATTTAGGGTGTTTCCTTCTAATCTTCTCAACAAGGAGGTGTTTGTAAAGCTAGAGTCTCCTAACTGTATACGTATGCAATCAATGATCAGAGCATCTCATGAAAGCTCAACTTCTCTCTGCTCCAATCCCATTCTGAGTACAGTACCCAACTAAAAAAGTCCGGAAGACCACCCCAATCTACTCTGTGGATACAATAGGTTCTGGTCTGCTTAAGGTATGCCAGAGAAGGCCACACCACCCACTCACCACCTCCTCTGGGTATATGCACCTGCATCTCGTGTTTCAAGAAGGAAGAGGTGCTTGGATCTTAAGCCAACACCGTACACTCTATTGAACTTCACTTCTTGCTCAGGCAAATAGATATCTGAAATAAAGCAAGCCTTTGAATCCACTAAAGAAACACACGTTTACTTAACATTAGAAATTAAACTGTTTTAGCCTCCCTGGCAAGAGACACTTTTACTGTAGCTTGAAAGGCATTCAAAGCATTTGTAACAGGTTGTAGGTGTGAAAATCACGAGGGAGATCATCAGCTCTGCAGTGAACTAATATGTTTGAATAAATAGTTCAATTAGAAATGAGGATCATGTATTCTTGACCTATTTTTGCTTCCCTAGTGAATATGGGTGCCAAATTGCACTGCACAAACGGCACACAATTTATTCTTACATGTGACTGAAGTGAGGTTTAGAGAGTACTTTTCACGGGAGATGCTTAACAGCTCTCATTTTTGGGACTTTTTATCAGTAGTTAAAAATGAATGAAGATTACTTTAAGTACTTGATATTAGGCAAAAAATAAATAAAACTAAAGACTGACAAAAGATTATTCTGATACATTTCAACCATTGAAATAGTCCAGATATGTTGGTAATGAGCATTTTAAAAACAATTTTCCTAACTCTATGGATCAGTTTAAAGGAATATAGATGTATAAAATTCTCTTCAGGCATAAATGCATTTAAAGTAGTTATAACAGCTTTTACAAATTGCAGTTATTTTACATGCACTTAGCTGAAAATAGTATTCAAAAACATCATCAGCTGAATCCCAAAAAGTACTGGGCTACTGTTGCTGTGGCAACACGTTGTTCATGGTTTACCCGTCTGAGGCAACACAAACTCTAAAATATTGAATGTTTTCAAATATATTTAAGTCCAGCATTTAGATTGCTCCACCATTTCCCAGCTGAAAGCTAGGAGATTATTTCCACCTAGAGGAATCCGCTCATTGAAAACCAAACTATTACTTAACATACCCACCGAAAGGAAAAGGCTTTCCTGACGCTAAGGGAAAGGACTGCTCAAAGCTCTGCAGAGCGACACAGCTAACAAAAAGGAGCAGGTTCTGCCCTCTCCGCTCACCACCACGCGATGGGGTACAAGTCAGAAAGAGGCCTTGCTCTTTGGAGCTGGAGGCATTCTGCTTGCAGAAGACAAATTGTGACCTTCATCCCCGTTTCAGCTATACTGAACCATCCCCCTGACTTGTGTGTGCTCCCAAGCAAGCGAGACTTGGGCACCCTCTCCGCTCTGCAGCAGGACACCCCAGCACCAGTTACGCCCTCTGTATAGAGGGGAGCCAATCTTTTTGCTGAAGACCTCAGTCTGCGTTAAACCCCTGCCCGTTCCTGGGATACGAGCACTTTCCCCTCAGGTCTAGAAACCTCCTCTTCATGCTGCCTCCAAGCTGTCTGCAAACATTTCAACAGAGCCTGCTCCTCCTGGACTTTAACTGGCTCTTCTCCAGCTAATTAGCTCTGTACAAGTCATACTTCCCCAACCTGTTTTTCCACCTCCAATAATTTTCTGGATATACTGTTTAACATGGGAGTATGGATGGGCCCACACACTGCCTCAGTTCACATGGTGAATCAGAGGTTCAAGCAGATCACTCTGTGCATAACATGGGCAACAGATGTATGAAGGAGAAGGGGGAAAAATGTATTTCAAACCATTTAATCATTTGAGGAGGGAAGGAAGATGAGACAGGCAGGCAGGCACCTCGTGAAAGAGGGAGCCTTATATCTCAGGGAGTCCGAGATGAGCTCTGGTACATGCTCCTATTTAACATACTGATTTTCAAGACAGTCCAGGTTCATGGATATTGGGGGTATTTCAGGGTGAGGTAGGGGACCTCAAGAAGAAAACTGTTAAGGAGAAAGCCAGTATATCAGCATCACTGAAAACCATAGTCCCAACCTGCACTACAGCATAGGGATTATTACTTCAACGCCGGAAACGGTAGCCCTTTCTGCAGTTTGGGACCGTGCACATAATCTTTCATACCGCACATTTCTGAATACCCCTAAAGTATTAAGGTTCCCTTTGGCCTGCAATAGTAACGTAATCTCTTTTCCTGGAGACCTCAGCTTGCTTCAAAAGCCAGCCTATGAAAGTCCTACCTGCTGTTTTGCTGTTCTCTGGTCAGGGTTGATGGCATTCTCCATTCAGCTGGAGCGCCCACTCGGGATTCTATGCCTGTAGAGCTCACCTCACCACTGCCACTTTTGCTGGCATCTATTTACTCTCCATTTCTGACAGCATCTCCTGGCTTTCCTTCAGCTCTTGGAGAAATTCAAGGGAACCTTGCACCCAAAAGCTATCAAAGTATTTAATTTTGCTAATACTGTTTAATTAATCTGAAATCACTAGTTCCCCCCCCCCTTCAGATAATCAATCAAGTCATACAAAACAGATTTTAAATAAAGCTTAGCTCTCACTTCCATGCCACCCCAAATCTGTCCCCTCCTTTTTTAAAGTGGCATTGTTTACAGCAATCACTGGAAGTCACACACTTTTGGAAAGTTAGTCTTGAGTTCTACTGTTCCAATATTAATACAGCTCATGTGCTTGGGAGGTAGTATCCGTTTCCCCAGTAAATACATTATCAGATATTTATCTCTAGTAGTATTATCAGGCAATCAAACTTTTAAGATTCTGGAACTCCCAAGGCAAGTACTCTGTACCACTGCGGTGATACCTGGTAACTACGGTAATGAATTCATACAAGATATCACAGTCTGAGGTTTGGTTTGAGTTTTCCATTCTCTTTCCTTCCCCTCTCCCTTGAGAAATTTCTCAGGTATCATTTAGGATCAGTATTATTGAAAAGGTGTAATAATATTTCTATAGGTACAGTGGGATTTAGATAAGGCAATGATTTTTCTGATTTATAGTGATTAACGGATTTATTTCCTTCTCCTCCCAATTCCTGTATTGGCATGTAAATATCTGGCAATGCTAATTTTAGTACCTGCAAAGACCACCTCTAGAGGGCTGTATTTCTTCCTCATCCTTTCTGCTGACTGAAGACTGATGTTCACCTGTCTTGAAAGACAGGCACAGACATACTGGACCGAGTCCAGCACAGGGCCACAGAAATGAGCAAGGGGTGGGAGCATCTGACCTGCAAGGAGAGGCTGAGACAGCTGGGATGGTTCAGCCTGCAGAAGAGAAGGCTCAGGGAGGATCTTATCAATGTGTATAAAAACCTGATGGGGGAACACATAGAAGATGGAGCCAGACTGCTCCGTGGTATCCAGCGAAAAGACAAAAGGCAATGGGCACAAACTGAAATATAGCAAATTCCACTTAAACAGAAGAAAAAGCTAAAAGCTTTTCACTGTAAGGGTAATCAAACACTGGAACAGGCTACCCAGAGAGGCTGTAGGGTCCCCATGCCTGGAGATCTCCAAAACCCAACTGGACGTGGGCCTAAGCACCCTGCTGTAGCTGACCCTCCTCAGAGCAGGGGTTTGGAACAGATGGTCTCTGGAGGTCCCTTCCAATCTCAACCTCTGTGACTCGTTAGTCATCCTGAACTTCCTGCTTTAACATTGTTAATTATTTTCTTTTTAAAAGAGTACCAGGCCATGGATAAATCAACACCATTCTTGACGAAATTAAGGATGCCCTTTTTTGCAAGGGACAACACTTCTTTTCTGTGAATGAAGTATCAAAATAATTTTCTTGAAGCTAAAAGCTGAAGTGTTTCTGTTCTCAGTATACAGGGTGGGGAGGGGAACCAGACTATTAAAAAACCCAGAACAACAAAATACAAACAAAACCCCCTTCCCCACCAAATAGAAGTTTATACCACCCTGGTAACAAAATCCATTTTTCAGCCTATGGATGTACAGACATGCAAATAGCTACTTGCCATTCAACTCATTCTAACTTTCCATTTCTCCAACTAACATTTTACTTTTTTCTTCCAATTTCAAATGTGAGAATTCCTTCAGAAAATCCTCATTACAGAAACCCATAGCACTCAATGGCTCAATGGCAAGGGACCTCTGCAGACGATTGTGCACCAGCAGGCTGGCATACCTCATTTGCTCCCTTGTATCTTCACAGCACCTCCAGACCGGTTTGCTTTGCAGGCAGAGGTAAAGCACTATAAACCTGAAGAGTTTATCCCATTCCTACCCATCTGGCTGCTGGGTGATTCAGAAAATACATTCAAGAAAGCAATATACTCATGAAGGGGAAGAGGAAGCATGAGAATGTTTCGCGACGTAAATTAAAAGTTATTTTAAATAGCATACTTGTTCCAAGCTATAAAATAGTAACAGTGCAAAAATAGAGATTTCAGTCTCTCCCTGCTTTCCTTCAGCTTCCCAAACTCTCAGGTGCAATTCCTCCGTAGTTGACTCAGCTACTGTTTTGAAGATGCATTGTGATTTCTACTATCTTAAAAGGCAACAGGATATGCTCCCACCAAGAATCAATTTTTCCTAACCACATCTCTCATTTACCAGTTGCACTGGGTTAATTTTTGGACCACTCTGCTCTTACTGTGCGCAACGCAAAGTTGCTGAGAAGTTGTGATGCCCCTTGCGGTTCCTTTATTTTCAGATCCCATCAGTCTTTATGCTTTCAGGATTTCTGTGTTCTTAGATGGTGTTGTCAAAGAACTGCTCATTTCTAATGAGGTGAGGACTAGACTTTACTCTTCAGGCACAGCTAATCCCTCTCTTGCTTCTGTATTTGCAATACTTCCAGGATCAGATTCTCAAAACCAGCGGCTGGTAATTGCTTGCTTCCTGGAAAACTGAAATACCCTCAATGGCATCATGTCCTCTGTAAAGCTTACGACAATAGTTCCTGTGCTAGTCACCAGAAAACTAGTTGGTCTTTATGAAAAGACTCCAATGCGAATCAAAAGATAAATGGAAATTAGGTGATAAAGGCTTCTATCTGCAATCTAAATCTTGTTCTTTCTTGCAGAAAGAAAGACACCAGACACCAGAACTGGCAGGTCTCCCAGACAGCACTCTAAGGAAACGTCAGTTAGTCAACTGTATTTCAGCAGAGTTAATCCACAGTCCAGAGTACCCCCATCCTACTTCCTTCATTATTCATTTACAGAATGTCCTCTTCATAAACTTTTAAATTCGTCTTAAAAAAAAAAAAATCTAAGAGACTTACTCTCCGTTCCACCAGAGAATAAGAAATAGCTTGGAAATGACTAATCCACAGCTAGAACGAGGTGCACTAGGGCCTGATGACAATACATAGTGACCAGCCCTCTCTGTTCTGCTTCGATTCTCATCCCACACCCATCCTTTTGGCACCCAAGGGCACAGGACCGCATCGCGGGGTCCCAAGAAAAACACTGAATAACAGGCGTTGCCGCAACTCCAAAATACTATGCTGAAATCTGCTGCTGCTCACAGAGGCCTGGCCTGGCTGAGGAAGAGGGTTGTTGAGTCAGACAAGCAAGTCCTTGTGATGATAGCTGCCCTCCACGGACAAGTATGCTCACAGTGAGCAAGGGGCAGGAGGCTCAGACAAGGGAAGGACTTTTTTCCCCCCAGTTAAGTTGCAGGGATCATTAGAGCACTGTAAATCTCAGAGGCTGTACTGAAACATCAGGTAAGATCTAGCGAGAGACCTGGGGAGCTCAGGACACAGCCTTGGACTCCAAAGAGCTTGGAGGTGCCTCAGCAAGACTGCTCTCTCCCACCTGAGCGTCAACAGGCACAGAGCCCTGCTTACACCAAGTAGCATGACTTAACAGCAGAGCACCACATGACTGGCATGAGTTTCTGCTCAGAACTCAACTCCTTCCTGCATTTCACACCCATATGGCGCTAGGCGAATGATGAGGACTCCAGCCCCAAACTCACCTTTGAGCCCATCTATGCTGGATCTTCACATATGGATACACAAAAGCGTAAGGCACTTTTGGAACATGCACCTTAACTTGAGTCCTTGCTGCAAGTGTAAGCTGTTTGCACCAGGCATAGGTTTGACAGCACTGGGAGCCTTCGCATGCGTTTCAATAAGAACAGCTGTATAGGCTCAGATCAAAGATCCATCCTCTCTGCAACAGGCCAAAACCAAACACTTCAGGAAAAGTTTGGGAGAAGGGCATATTCTCCCAGAAGACTTTTTGCTGGCACCCAGCACTTAACTGTCCTTAGGCTCCCAAATTCAGAGACAGTACTTTTTTTTTTTTTTTTAAATAGTTCTTTAGAAGGCTTCTCTTTTACTAAATTTCCCCTGGAACTCACTTAAACTATTTGCAAAAATACAAACCTAACTCTTTCTTGTGCTAAGTGCTGCCCCCATTTGTTTTCAGCCTGGCCTCTGCTAGCTGTGCTGGATGCCCCTAGCCTGTACTTTCTTTTTCAGGAGAAAAAACAAAATCACCAATCCCTATTTACTCCTCCATCCCACTTGAGGTTACACGGACCCATCATCCCCCTCTTGTTGCCCCTCATCCAGGCAGAGGAGTGCTAGCCTGCCTGGTTTTCACATGAAAGCGTTCCCATACTTTGCTTACCACTGCCACCCTTCTCCAGATGTTCTACATCCTTTTTGGGACTGGCGACCATAGCACACATCACAGTCAAAATGGGAGTATACTGTGGATTTGAACAGTGTAATAGTAATATCCACTTTGTTCTCAATTTATTCCTTAATAATTACTAACAGGTGATGCGCTTTTCAGTTGCTACTAAGTTCATATTATAACCGCCAAACTACTTCCTGTGTAGTAACAGCCAGCTCCAAATCCAACATTTTATACATAAAGTTCAAGTTGTTCCCCCTGCCCAGCAGCTATCAAAATATACATCTATCCACATTGTGCCAGCAATATTTAGTAGTAATTCATAAAAACAGAAGTTAGTCTAAGAAATATAAATAGAGCTATTTTAGAAATGCCACAGTGGCTTCAACAGAAAGATTTACGTAGCTTTCTTTAGAAGAATCCTGTTTCTATGGACTCGCTTTTGCTTCTCCAGGTCCTGAAACATTAGAGCTGGTTATATCTGCAAGATACACGCCCAAAGAGAGTAAGAGAACCAATACAAATTTTTGCCACATGTTTTATACCCACTATTTACAGTAAATATGGTTGAAAATATGGACGTAGGGAGGTGAGATGTGCAGTCTTGCCAAATCATTTTTATTTTGCTTTTCACAAACTGTAAATAAGAACTTACAGTTGGCTTAATTGCATCTTTAGTGCACGAAGGCCTGCTTTCACAATTCTCTACCCCCCCCTTCAACTCAACAGCTTGGGGTTAAAAAATGCATGAACGGTGCAGAAGTGCAGAGAACAGAGGCTGAAACTCCTCCCAGCCTCTGAACTCGCCTACAAAGCTCATCCTCAACAGAAATACCAGCTGATGCCTTCTAGCCAGGCTTACAGCCCAGTGCTAGAAGCTGGCACCTGGTAGAGGAGATTTTTAATCCCTCAAGCTGAAAGGACAGTTCTCACAGTGAAAGTGCACCAGAAATGGCTGGATTAAAGGTACCTCCCTGGACAACAGGGGCAGAGTGAAGCCTGCAGGATCCTATGACTTGCTCCCTGGCTGGATCTCTTCTGGTACGCTTATCACCAGCTTCCTACAGAGACACTGAGATTTCAGATGCACTTGACACCCGTTCTGTTTTGGGAAGGGGGGGGGGGGAAGTGCTGGCAATGCTTTGGGCTAGTTTAGGGAGCTGGAGTCCAAACATCAGCTCCTTCTTGATGCCAGACAGACACGGGGTTTCTGCGTCTCAGAGCACTGCCTGGGGCGCAGGGGGGTTGTTTTAAACTCCGAACAAGAAGATGGAGTCTAACTTCAACTACTGTCAATAAAAATAAGGGCTGGCACCTCTGATTTCTGGAGACCATTTTCTGCTCACTTCATGCAAAATATGGCATAGGAACCTCCCTGCAAGGGGGGGGGGGGGTCTCCAAATGAAATAAGGTAGCTGCCCTGCAGCCGGCTCCCAAGGAGCAGGGTAACCTGTGCTCGCACTCTAGCTCTAGGTAAATCCAAGATGTGATTATGCATGTGGGGGCTCTGCCAAGGGTGGATGTTTTGCGGAGGAAGCCTGGTCTCCCAGTTTTAACTGCCAATGCCGGGGCAGAATCTGAGATGGTAGCACTGCTGCAGCTACCTTGCAGGCACCAATATCCTCTATTTGAGCTGGTCCTTAATCTTCCCCAGAATCAGAGGTCTCATCCAGGGGTTCCCAGCACTACTGATGAATTGTTCACGACCAATAACCAGAGGAAGCAACTCCTTTTGGGACCATGATTACAGTATAATGGAAAGCTGAAGTCAAAGGATAACTGTTTAAAACTGCTTATTGTCTGAGGTGAACGGTGGAAAACATGATTCCAGTTTTCAAAAAGATATTCTCAGGTGAACGTAGAGAATTAGAAGCCAGCACATCCTATCCAGATTGGATCCACTGACTGAAGCATAACGAGGACAGAATAGACTAATATATTTGGGAAGAGCCTATGTGGCTTTTGCAAAGCGGAAAAAAAAAAAAAATCACATCTCACAGGCCCATTAGTTTCCATGTTCATGGGTTCAGCAGCTCACACAGGCACCCACCCCAAGAAGCAAACCTGACCCTCCAGTTAATTGGGGCAGAGCAAAGCAGAAACAAACAAATAACCAGTGATACAGATCTAAAAAACAAGTGGCACAAAAAAAGATGAATATGAAATGAATGCTGATTTTTTTCCCCTCCTCATAAGACCTAGAAAGTACCAAGCAAAATTATCAAACAGTAGGTTCGAAACAAACAAAAGGAGGCAATTTCTCAGGCAACATTTTTTTCCATAGCCAAAATGTAAAACCCACTATTGCAGGATTATGTGAATATTAAAATTTTACCTGGGTTCAGAGAGCAATTAAGCAGTTTCACAGAAGACCAAGTCATTAAAAACCATTAAACATAAGCATTTCACCTTTGCCTCCAGCGTTCCCTTAGTTCCAGGCTGGTAGAAACCATGTCAGTGTCCTGGCGAAGTGCCATTTGCTCCCCATCCTGCAAACCTCCAGCTACCCCAGGCACATGCCACTGGTGGAGACTGGCTAAGACAGACCTGTCATTTAATTTGGTTAGGTCGTCCTTACGCTCTTGGGGAGAGCGGTATTACTCACAGAAGTCAAAGTCCCACAGCCTACATTATCAACAAGCATAAGATGCGTATGGACCCGATTCAAGAAGGTTTGGCTATTAGTCCCACTGAAACAAACAGGACAAAGAAAAGCTTGTTGTCCAGGGCTTTCTGGTCTGGACACAGAGGGGTTCTTGCTCATAACCCATATTTATGCTCCAGTTACAGTCAACTTACATCAGCTAACAACTAGTTGACCAATAATTAATATTCATCGGCTAACAAAGAGTGCTAATCCCAGCTCATGTTATTTCTAATAATTTCTTTCAAATAATCTACAGTTTCAGGATTACCAATAACTTGGCCATAATTATAACACCTTTTATGTGCTATTAAATGGCAGATACTTATAAATCAGATATTAAAGCAGCTGTTAAATAACCGGTGCCCATTTTGTTTTCAAAGTTAAGGTACTAGCCCATGACATTCTGTGCCTTTCCAAATGCCATCTGGAAGAGCAACTAAATTCTCAGCACATCTGATCAGAAACTCTATCTTCTCCCCCCCCTCCCCCCCTTTTACCCATTTTTAACCATCTGCAGCAAAGTAAAATATATTTATCTCATCAGAGACCACAACAGGGACAAAAAGTTTGAACTGGGAATGTGAAATGCTGCACAGAAGCACACGTAACAGCTATTACTGTAAGGTTGCCTGAAACAAACCAAATATGTCAAGCGCTTCACTGCTGCTGAAGTCTGTCTGATTTGCTGTGTCCACACAGTGCAATGGGAGCAATCGCAGAGAAGTCAGCTACTGTCTCATCCACTTCAGTTCACACCAGGGCTTGGTATTTGACTGCCACTGCCAATTCATCTTTTCTTTTTTCCCCATTGTCAAGAGGCTTGGAATACATGAGAATAAAAGGCAAGGCCCATCTATTCCAACTCTCTCCTCATCTGTCTTTTAGTATTAGAAGATGGCACAATGACAACTCAACAGCAGCTTAAAGGGAACTAAATGACATGCATCTGCGGGCTACGTCATGTGGTCTCCAGGACATACCGTTAGTCCCATCACACCATCTCCATCCATGCCTCGGCTTCCTTTGGAGGGAAGCCCCTTACATATCCATGGGCTTGAAGGAATCATGAATAGCTTTAATAGCCCCCAATGCAGATAGCTGGGAAAGCAAAACCACTGTGGGACAGAATACAGCTGTCCTGCAGCCCCACTCAAGATGGGCCAGCAAAGGCCCAATATGGCACGGTAAAAATTCCCATGTGTATCCTGGCGCTTCCCAGAATGGGCCTGCAGGATAAGTATGTCCCATGCCAGAGTTACTAGACCGCTTCGTTCAAATGCTGTGTTTCTATAGCAGCACTGCTCAGTTTCCTTTCAGCATTTACATGTTTATGTCTGTGCATATAAAATAACTACTGCAGGAAGCAACAGCTCTCTGTAAGGTTGCCAACATCTTTCTGCTTTATACTGTTATTTATGAGAACAAAACTCCCCGGCTCTCTGTGAAAATGGCTATCAAACAGAAGAAGCATGTATGCGTGTGGGGAGGCTGGTCTTTTTATTATTATTATTATTTTTTTTTTAAGGGGGGGGTTCTTTCACTCTTTATCAACTTTCAAAATATCAGCTGAAATATATTTAGGCTCAGTCAAAGGACGCATTGTGAAACCAGACAGTTATTGCCCCTGCAGTCAGGGCCCAGTGGACGAACCTGCCTCACCCACAGGTCAGAGCCAAGTCAGGTATCGGCAAACCTCCCCTCAGGGGGCCAATCGCCACCAGCAAGTTGCCGTTCACACAGCCTCAAAAGCCAACTATTATTTAGGCTTCACACATTAAATAAAGCAGAGCAGAAAAGGGAAGAGGCAAGCAGCAGCTCCAAAGCACGTCTCCCTTACCTAGAGGCTGCAGTCCCCCTCTGGGGCAGAGCCAGTCTTCTGCAACTCTCAACACCCCCCTCCACACAGCTCCCCACCAGAGAGAAGCAAGTATGTCCCCCAGTGTTAGGGACCAGCTCCCTCCAGTGCCTGCAGGTGGGGTCCGTAGGTGCTTTCCCAATAACGGAGGCCACCTGCAAGGGGATGGTCCTGCATAGGTTAACACTCATCATGACTGAGTGGTGGAGCCAAATATTCACAAATATGTGTAAGGAATTAGCGTTTTAAGATCAGACTGATAAATTGCAGGTGGAAGTCTTAACAGATTTGATCAAACTGATTTCTGCACTAGGTTAATTTTGAGAAGTGGAGGGAAATTCAAAGAACATAAAAGTTATGTTTCCAGTTGCCTATATCTTTCTGGTTAATGCTGTTATTTACAAGCACAAAGTTGCCCGCTTCTTAGAAAGCCAGTGAATCATAAAGGCAAGGGATGTGGGGGTTTGAGGTTTTCCCATTCTCTGTTAGCTTTAAAACTTTTAGGCTGAAATAGGTCTAGGCTCAGTCTAAAGCATGACTTCTTCGAAACAACCTGATGGCAAGAAGACCAAAGCTTACAGCGTGCAAAGTTTCAAATCATCTCTCAGGGTAAAGGGTAGGATGCAGCAAGTCCTGCTAAGGGATTTGGATAGCTACATCTCATCTAAAAACCCTAAACTGTACCTACGAATGCCAAACCACGCAGTCCTGTCTCAACTGGCGCCTGACCTTGAAGAGGCCCAAAGTCTGCAAATACACCTACTTTCACTCTAAGTTTCAGCTGTACCTAAAGTTCTAACTTTAGGTAGACCCGACATCCCAAGCAGCTTGATGCCTCTGGCTCAAAGCAAGCTGTCCTCCAGCTCCAGTTCTCAAGGGACCTGACCTGTGAAGCCTTCTCCAAGCCTACCAAATCAGCCTTGCCACAAACCAAAGAGGCCAAACCCCTCTTTCAAACAGCAGCAGATTCCTACCTTCCCACAGGCCGTTCAAAAGGGGCCTTCCCTTGAGGCAGTGGGAGAGAGATTCAAACAGGCAGGATCACCTCTCAGCAAAAGCGTAAACTACAGGACTGAGCTGGGGAGCAGCCATCTGCAGCCAGGGCTGCTTGAGCAGGCTGAGAAACTTTGTGCAAGCAGCTCCTTTCTCTCTAAAGGACAATTCAGCTATTCAAAATTAAAGGTTTCTCAGACAGTATGTACTTGAGTTTAAAAAAAAAAACAACTGATTTTTGTGGCTACAGTGCACCCCATTTTGTTAGCAAGCTGCATCTTAGACGTTAAGAAGTCATTTCCAAGTCAATAACAGACAAACATACAGCAGAATTCAGCTCCCACAAAAGAAAAACAAAGAAAAGTTACATTCCCATCTATAGCTGGGTTTCTTTCAAAGCATGTACATAAAGATTCAACAAATACACAGTAAATACCATAAGAACATTCCTTGAGAAGTAGAGGTCATGCACGTGGGTATAAACCATGATTCCAGGCAACCTGTGTCCAACCAGCGGTCTAAGAGTAGATTAACCATTCAGTTACCCCTCAAACTCACCCAGAACAGGAGCCAAACATAAACCATCATTGAATTTTGACCAGAAGGGAAGCCTGATTTAACACTTCATTTTCTTTCTCTAGGTATGCTTTGAAGTGAACTCTCCTTGACAGGCCAACAACTAGCACAGTTTGGTACTAACCAACATCTGGTGACACGAAGCACTAGTCTTTCCAAAGCCTCTCTTTGCTCCAAAGTGAAAGCAGATGGTTATTGCTCCTGCAGCCAGGGCCCCATGGACGAACCAGTTTCACCCGCAGGCCAGGGTCAGTGAGGAATTGGCAGACATCCCCCGGGGGCCCAGTGTCAGCAGCAGGTCAGCTTTCACACAGTCTCAGAAGCCAGCTATTATTTAGGCTTTTAGAATTAAAACAGAGCAGAAAAGGGAACAGTGAAAAAGCAGCTCAAAAGCACGTTTCCCTTACCTGAAGGCTGTCATTCTTCCAGAGAAGAGCCTGTTCTCCTCTTCCCAGCCCCAACTCCCCACCAGGAAGGAGCCACTTTACTTCCTCAGCTTTATACACCAATGGGGTCCATATGTGCCCTCTTTATCCCTGATGAGTCTCACCTGGCCTCCCACTAATCAACAACACCTGCAGGGCACCCAGCCTGGGTCTGTGCCCAAGCTGGGAGGAGGGTTGTTAGCTGCTGGCCTGCTCCACCATCCCCACAGCTGGGCTGCTTTAGAATTCAAACCATTTTTTTTTTTTTTACTTACTCTCAGCAGTCCCACATCGTTTCAGAGGCTTTCCATGACGTTTCTGTTATACCACCTGTAGTAAACTCACGAAAAGGCCTGGGTTGGGTTGTATCCTGGAAACCTGCAAATAGTGTTGGCCTCAGCTCCACTCTTGCCCACGTGAGCCCGCCCCCACAAAAGCCCCATATGCATTTACAAAATCCATGTGCATACATAACACATGGAAGATTCACTTTCTCTCAGTACCTTGGCAAAACCCTGCCTCTCTTTTTCCTTAGGTCCACCCTCACCTGGCCTGCCTGCAGCCTGCACCCATGGCCCTCGCCCACGGTCCGTAACCCTGTCCAGAAAGCTGCAGCCTGCCAGCTGTCACCCAACAGACACCATACACATCCTTCAGCAAAATCCTGAGCGCCAGGAGCAAGCGCAGCTGCCTCCAGTAGCAGACCAGCATAGACAGCAAAACAGCTGTGGCCCTACCGCTTCTTTTGCCTAAACCAGAGCAGCATGCTGGGAAGCTGGCCCCAGTGCACCTGATGCCTCCAGGAAGGAACTAACACCAGGTAGACAGACTATCTAAGCAGCAGCAGAAGTATGGTGAAAGTCATCAAAATGAAAGTATTAAGAGATGTGGTTGAAGAGACTTCTAGGCTTGGTTAATTTTGAAATGGTGGGGAAACTCAGAGGTTGAACAAAAAATTGACAATAAGAAAAAAAAATTAAGTAAATGCAACTACAGCTTGGCTAGCTGGCCCACAGTTCTGGATATGATATGGAAAGGCAGTGATGGTCTTAACCTCTCTCCAAACCAAATAATGTGTTTTGACCATTAACAGCACCCACTTGAGGGTTGCTATAGCAATAGGACCATATCCCCTTTTCTCATTCAAAGCTTCAGCAGCAGAGAACAAACAGCACACTACCTGAACCAGACTCAGGGCTAATTCTACAAAACTGTACAGGAATCAAAGAGCCATTTATAGCAGAGTTCTGCTTTCTTCATCACTCTTAAATAGCAAAATCAAACGTTCACTAACCATCCTTTCTTAGCCTTGGAAAACAAAAAAAAAAGCTACTGATTTTCTGCACATTTTTGTGTGCTGACTTCTTGCTCCCATTAAAAAGCCTGCAGAGAGGCAAAAGGTTTCCTACTGAGTTTGTGTCCATTGTGAGTTTGTATGGAAACATTCATGAAGAGTAATAAAAGCCAATAAATGATATGTGACAGGATTTGCAAAATGTCAGCTCAAGTGGCTTCTGTTACTTCCGTCTTCTCCCAGAAGATGGAGCCAAATGACCAAGTGTCTGTGGCCCCTGGCAAGCCACACAGAGACACTACCAGTCAGAACCCTTTCTGATGTAGGTACAGTTACTATCACTCAACCTGTTGCTGTGGTTGGCTGGGAAGGCAGTCAGGTTTCTTGCATACATTTTTTTTGCAAGTCACAGCTGTTTATAGGCCTTTGAGAAGAAAGCAAGCCAATAAGATCAAGATGAGAAGACTACATTTTAGTAAAGCCAAATAAAAGGCAAAAAACAAAACAAAAAAATACCCCCAACATAGAAAAAAAGAAAAAATAGAAAAAAAGAAAAAAAAATACCCCCCCCAACTTTTACTTCTGAGGGCCTGCATCAACCACCTATTTAGTATCCTCGTAAAATGAGTTTCCAAGCCTAAACTATTACCCTCCCTCAGAATGACTGCTATTTACAGTAACTAAAAAGTCAGGAAAAAAGGCTAGAAGGAGGAACTTTCTATAGATGTTTAAAAATTGATGGGCACACCCCGTACTCATATTATGTGATCTCCCACTGGGTGCAATTGAAAAAGCCATATTGCAAGAGTAGACTGGCTGGAACGGCTTTTAGGTTTGACCTGAAGTCATTCCAAAGGACCTCACTTTGTACAACATGTGCCAATCCTGTTTTTGAGGATGAGGGGAGACTAGTGGGGGAAACCAAGCAATCATAATTAGCACCACGAAACGCTTTCTGAACACCTCACGCAGACCACTGAAGAGGAGGCTTCCTCCATTTGGCTGGGAAGCCACGTGAGGTCTGGCCTGACCCCCAATGTTCTCGGAGGAAGGCTTGCTACTGAATTCACTGATCACTGAGCTGGGCCCTTATGGCCAGTCCTGCTTTGACTGATTCTGTTCTCTTGCACTGTCATGTTGTTCTCAGTGTAACGACCCTAAGCCAAATCCTCTCACGTAGGAACAACTCCTCTCATCTCCACTGATGATACCGAGTTATTCAGAAGAGGAAGCGTGAGAGCTGCCCGAGGAACCACGGGAAGACCGTCCAGGACTCAGTGAATAGGAAGGCAGATGAAATTCTATGCAGACTGCAAAACACTGCACGTGGGGAAGAAAGCAATCGTAATTTAACGCATAAAAGCCAGTTTGCCAGCGGACTCCATTTTATGCCCAAGTTCTGCAGCATGCAGAAAAGCCCCAGCTACACAGCAGGACGGGGCACAGTTGGGTTAACTTTACACCTACAAGTTCAGCAGATCTTAATAATTAGACTGGTTGTGGACCATTAAAGGGTAGCAAGAAGGCTGCAGCTTGGAATCAACTGTACCCAAGTATTTCGTCCTCGCTGAAAAGGTCCCACAGTGCAGCTGTATTCCTCTCACAGGAAAGAAAGAAGTTACAGCTTCTGTCAAACATGAGTACTACATAACAGGACATGGATAACTACAGGCAAGACCATTTGAAACCTGGATGAACACTGTAGCGAAAAAGTAGTAAATCTTCTCTCCTTCGCCCCCTCAGCTGGATCACGTTTATCCCATTATTTTCAGCAGCCAAAACCCAAACGGGTTGGGGGATTCAATTGCCAAAACCTGTTTTCAAAATACTGTTCTCTCTGCTTTTCAATGAAATATTAAAAAAATTTAAGTGGCAATTTAAAAAACCTATTTTTTTCCCCTCAAGCAATCAAATGAATACACTGTTCAGCCGTATGGCCCCAAACCTTCGCAGTCTCAAATACCACACTTAGGATCAGTTTTTTCAAAAGCGTACTCCTCATCCCTCTTAGCAGCAACGTAAGGATGGAGGACGGCTTTCTAATGGGGTTACCACCTGCACAACATCTGTTTGCCAAAACAAGAGCTGAGCTCTTTTAAAATCTCTTGGCCCCTTCTTTGGGAGAGTACAGGCCAGAGGCTTGCTTTGTAGTTAACTGTCATCCGAACAACAGTGTACCTTTTAAGGAAAACAAAACACAATCTAGATTTAAAAACAATGACGACAAACCTTACCACAACTTTACTGCTCCAACAGTCAGTTAACCACAGGGTTAAACATTTGTATCTGATTTCCACTGCAAATTTCAATTTCCAGTTACTGGATTCTGTTATTTCCGAGGGTCAAGCTCAAAGCTTTCAATTATCAATGTTTTTGCTCCCCTTAGAGGTAATTATAGGCTACAAGGAAGTTGCTCATTTATCTTTGCTTTGATGAGACAAAGAGAGAGCGCTCCTCATGCCACTCAGTATAATGCATTATTTTTCCAGCCCATTTAACCATATGTGTATTCTTCAAACATCCTCCAGCCTCACAAAGCTTCTTGAAATATGAAGGCTAGAACCAGACTCAGTGTTACAAAGGTGTTCCAAGATGAGAACAAGTACGGGACTGATGGTGTCCCACACAACGCTGAAGAAGCGAGCCCCAGACTAGCATGGTTAGTACAGGGTTACATACTGAGTCAAATCCCCCTATATGAAGAGGTACTCTCATGAAGTCAGGGAGGCCGCTCACAAAGATATCAGATATACTTTTGCACAGTAGAGACGTTTACTCCCACTGCCAGAACGTGGCGTGAGCATCCACAGGAGAACCTGGTGAACAGCACGATTTTATGCACAGCTACTTTAAAGTAAAGTCATTCTGCCTGGCAGGATTCCAGTTCAGCTCTTTCAAATTATCAGATGGAAGTTTTGAAGGAGAAATACTTGAGATTCACGGAAAAAGGAAAAAAAATCCAACAGCTTCGGGTCAGTAGCTAGAGCTTAGTGCTCCTTCATGGCCTCTCCTTTGCAATTGTGGGTGTCACGCAGCTTTCTCCACAAGAAAAGGAGGGAGTAAAAAAAGCACATCAAACCTATTCCTGATGAATATTACCTCCTTTAAATAGAGGTGATGCCTTATGAATCCTTAAACAATGACTCACACAGCACACAGTTATTTGGCACTAAAATCCACCCATGGCTGGCACTGCTGGCATGATGTTCCAGTGGTGTTATGTGGAGAGGAGCTCTTCATCGCAACGATGATGCAGCATATGCAGAGCATAAGCGTGCTCTGACCGAGACCCAGGCCCGGAGCAGCCTCAATTACACATCAGGAGTTACTGAAGGATCAGGGCCTGTGTTTAATACATCTCCTGGCACACACTGCTTCAGTTTTGCAGATGAGATTATCTGGACATAGTCTGGGAAGGAATTTCAGCCTCAGTTCTTATCTAAAGCTTTTGATACACATTTTTAATGGCTAGATAAAAAATGCCTTGGCTACGAAAGTGATTCTTTTCTGTCAGATCTGGGAATTAGTGATAAATTCTTATACAGAACCATAAATAACTGTTTCCATTTAATGATGCTGAGCATGTTAGGCTATGTCAATCATCCCTTAGAAATGAACAGGAGATGTGATTTGAAATGGCAAGCTGCGGGTGTCTAATCAATAATCCCATTATGTGGCAAGCAAACTAAATTTGATTATCACAGAGCAGCTACAGTCCACCACGGCGAAGCTGCAGCTCAGTTGCCATTCAAACTTCCATTCTCACATCCAGCAGGCTGAACTGGTGGAAGATCACTTAGCTTCCAAATGTGGAGAGAGTGAGCTGGATGAAGGGTTTGAGAGTGCAGTCCCATAGCTGTTGCAAACCACAGGAGATTCTACCCTCTAGTGGGAAAAAGGCAAAAATGCTAATGTTTCCTTCTCTTAAAAATCCCCAGCTTCCCACCATCCCTTGAGATACCGCTTCCTCTCCATGTCCCTCAGTGGATCCTTGTACCTCTAAGACCTTTGAATTACAACTGGCTCCAGACCTTAGGGAGACATGTTACATGTCCTATAACATCAGGATTATTCAACCCTTCTAGCTTTGCTCTTCCTAGCTCTATAGCACAGCCCACCTGGTAGATTGCTCTTTTGCATTAATCTAGTCTGCCTTGCTTTTCAACCATACAACTAGAAAAACAATGGAGCTGCACAGTGGAAAAGCTGGAAAGTGAAGGAGGTTGCAAGCACCAACAGTATACTCCTACTGGGGGTCTCCAAGACTTCGTGACATCAGCCCAGTCTCCACGTTCACAAGAACGTCAGTTGGAAGCAGAGTTCTGCTTACTCAATATACACACATACTCTGCTGACGCTGGACCCCTTGGGAGAGGTAAATTTAGCAGTTAGGTCAACACCACTGTGAAGCATCCTTACACAAGTAGCAGTTAGGATCCATTTCGATTCCATCTGAGTCGGTAAGAAAACAGATTTTGCTGCCAGCTACATTCGTAGTGAATCTCTATTAAAAATAATGCTACAAATTGCACTAAATAGTGTGCCCAGACCTAGCTCTAGGCTGGTTTCAATGAACACATGGTCTCTTTGGAAGTGATAATAGAATTATTTTTCTCCTCTTCTGTAGTGGCAACATGGTGAGAGGTTTGTGAAGATCAAGGGATAAAGTGGGCTCATTTACATTTCAGACTCCAGCTGGAAGTGTTTCCTGTCTGTGAAACAGCAACACTGTTTATAACCCTGCGATTAAGTTTTCTTATGCCTTATGTAAAGCATAAAAAAAAGCTCTGACCTTTATTTACTAAATTAAAATTCTAATACTGAAGGTTTTTACCCTCAGATAAGTAATTGTCTATTAAATTAGACCCAAGATTTTAAAGAGGTGATGACTAACAGTACTTTGCCATATATTATATCAATTCCATTTCAGTCATGCGCACTAAAAATAAGTGCTCCACGATGTGTTTTTGCAAGCGCAAGATTACTGGCAATGCTGTCAAGCATCTGCACTGGATCATGATACCAGGGAGCTCGGAGCCAGATTTCACACCATAATCACACGCAGGCTGGGTGTTTTTAGAGAGCTCCAGTCCCAGTCAGGTGTACCTAAAGACAAGTACTAGAACATCCAACAGCTTTTCTCTCCTCTTCCTTTGTGGAAAAACATGTTGCCACCACTGCTGAATGCCAAAGCAGGAATCTCTGGCCTGCTGCAGAGGCTACAACCAGCCAGCAGCAAGGAGATGGCCACATGCCCCTTCCTCAGAGCCCTCAAACACAAGTCTTAACATTGTTAGTCTCTTCTTGGTAGGGTTGACAGGCGAAGTACCCCTTGATCCTTCTCCCCGCCCGCTGAGCTCTGTCATGGTCTCGGCCCTCCTCACAACGTAGCCAGAAGACCGCGTGGAAGGGCAGGCCTTAAGCTCAGCTGTACTTCTCCTGTGCCTTGCAGTACGTTTTGTTCCTGTTGCCGTTTGGTTTTTAAAAGTTCTCCCATCTCTCAGCTAAGACCTCATGAGGTTTTTTTTCCCCCTTCATCAGAATGGACATTTTCTTATTACTTTCTGAAATAAGGCCCCAGCTTATTTCAGCTGCTGAAGGCGCCAGTTGCCCCCAGGAAAGCAAAGAGTTGTCTCATTTTGTTTGTGAGAGGTGAAGCTGCCCTTCAGAACCAGCAGTACAAAGAAGGGGCCGCGTGTAGGTGTCACTTCAATCCATATCTTTCCCCATAACCCTAGTTAGATCCTGAGCCCGCATCCTTTATCCCTCGTCCTCTTTCCCTTTCCTAGCAACCTAGATATAAAAACTTTAGTTAAAGCCTAAAAGGCCTGAGCAGGATTCACGTTGTGGCTCCAGTTTGGCGACGCTGGCCAGAGCAGTAGGTAAGAGCTGCTTAGGGAGCGAAATGTGCATTGCGCACAAGTCAAAGTGCATCTGCCCTGCTGCGTTTTCACAGAAAACAGATAACTGCCTTTAAAAAGCCTATATACATTGATTTCCCAAATAGCAGCACTCAGGACATCACGCTTTTCCTTTGCTAGGTATAGAAAAGAGGGCAAGACCTGACTGCTATGAAGTAAACAGTCTTTTCCTATTAACATCAGTAGGAATCTGGACTTAAGCCATATTATTACACCTCTGTTGTACATACTGGTGATATCGATAGCATTTTCATTTCCCTCAGACTAAAAATTGTCTTTTTCAAGGAGCGCTAACACCACTTACTCTTCCCTAAGCAATGGCCCCATATGATGGGCATAGCATTTAATTCAAATTCCTCCACAAGCCTGACTGATTAAACTTTTTTTCAGGCTCAGTCTGAGCAAGTACTCTAATATTAGAGTCAAAAGCAACAGAAGCTCTGCACTTTCCTCATGCCGTCTTCATCACAAAGATCTTCATTCAGCAAAGCACCTCCCAGCTAACAGTGCATGAAGAAGCCCATTGAAGCTAGCAGGATTATTCCAAGCTGGTAGGGCACATGAAAATGTACCTTGCTGAACCTTAAATGAGACACACCGTGACTGAAAAGTCTCCGGAGAAAGCGTAGTTTGATCAGATGGCATTTGAGCTACAGTCAGACTCAAATACAACACACTCGCTCCGGTTTGTACTGCAGGACCATGTGATGGAGGCATGTTACTCGCATATGAAGTCAAGCTAAAAAGAGTATGTCAGCAAGCGTGGTCACACGTCCAGCAAGGGCCTGGCTCTTTACTGAGCCACTTAAAGGGCTTCCCAGAGAAGAGTCTACTGGGATGATTCTCCCATGCCACACAGTACGAAGAGCTTGGGCATCTTCTTTCACATCACCTGCCTTTCTCGCTCTCCAATTGCCATTCAACCCCCCCCCCCACCCAGTCTTCCTCAGCAAGGCACCTGTTGAGACAGATTGTCTGAAAATGCTGTGGAGAAACTCTCCAGAACAAACCAGATCGTTGGCAGATCTCTAGCACGCTCACCTCATACCAGCGAGTACAGAAAGAGCTGTTGTCCCTAAGTAAAAGGAAGCCGGGTACAACGGAAGCTGTATTCCAGGCCCTGCAGTGCTATCTCCCTGAGCGCTGATCCCACAGCACAACGCTCCCACTGTGCATCAGCAAAGCAGGTGAGGAGGTGGCGATGACATCGTTAACGAATTGTCCTGGGGCAAAAGGAATTTGAGCTGATGGTTCATTAGTAGCACCCTTCTCCCTACATCAAGGTAGGTGCATGAGAAACGCTGTCCTGCAGGCCTCTCGAGGTCCTCTAGACCACCAGTGGTCAGTATGTGGCCTGACAGCACTTCCCAACACGGAGGAAGAATTTGGACTTTCTAGAAAAATTCTAACATTGGGAAACTTGTCATTCTAACTTTTGCACTTTTTCTATGACACTTCACATGCCCTGTGCTCAGCTCTGTTGCAAAGGTACTGGCAACCTAGACACACTACAGGACAGTTAGCTTACCCTTAATGTCTTCTTAAATTAAGAGCTCTGTGCTTTTTAGTGCCAATTCTAGTGTTGCCAAACAGGGACTAAAACACATTCTCAGATATTTTCATAAAAACTGTTGCAGGGGTAAGATTTATACTCCATTGTATTCAGTACGCTTCGGAAACGCCTAATCCTATTCATTGATAGCTTTGCATTATCATCTTAAAATAGGTTCTCACACACCAGGTGTCTCCAGTATCTGAATATCAAAATTGCAGAGTACGTATATACATTATTAACGCTTCTAGGAATAGACATAGCACTTCATAAAACATAAGGAGTAAGATTTCAAGGTGGTGGCACAACTTGCATTTAACAGGAGTGCAAAAAACCATATCCAAGAATCTAAAACAGCTTAATGCTCTACTGAGCAGAGAGAGGTGGCAAGCTAAGCTATATAGAACATGGCACTATCCCAAGACACACTGGAGTAAAGAAGCCAAACATTCTGTTGGGAAACTCTGCAGTTACAGCTAAACAAAATACACAATGCCCAGAAACATGAATGAAGAATCTTCACTAAGACCTTCTACCTCCTCAACAGGCTTTCAAGTTACTCTGGCTAAGTCCCACACCCACAAAGCTTAACTTCCACTCGGTGGAATTTCACTTCAGTGCAAGGAAAAGTCTCTCAGAAGCTGAGGTCAGGTTTGCTGTTGTGCCAGTGGAATGAAGTTGGTCCCTCTTTATAGCAGCTTATTAAATCCTTAAAGTAATTAAGAGTGATGATTCCGTCCCAGAGTCCAAGGCAAGTGCCTCTCCTACATGATGATTTTTCTAATCAGAAGCAGCCCAGTAACTCACCTTATATTACAAGTCTGCCCGTCAATCTCATCAAATGTTGCTTTTTGCTCTCCTATCTAAGGAGGTCTGTATCTCTCACTTGAACGCTGCCATCTTCCTCTCTGCTAAAAAAATTTCCAACGTTATTCTAAGATACCAAGAAGTCACGGTGAATTATTTTATAACGGCTAGATGCCACAGTTGTTTTTAGTGCATTTGGCGCACAGTCCATTTTATGTTGTAACCCATGTTTTTAATTGGTAAGAAAGTTTAAAACTGCGAATCTCTAATTCTCCTGCAGGTGAATCCCATCAGTGAATCCCAACTCCACTTTCAGTGGAGTTATTTACTGTCGTTGGAATAATTTGCTCTATGTTGAAGTTGCATGGAAAATAAATCAAACAAGCTGTTCAAATGAGCAGTGAAGGTTGGCATCCTGCACCTGTAGGGTGTGTGCCGCACGACGGGAACTCCTGCACATCCCCCGTGTCCCTTTTCTCTTGGGCAACCCTGCCTGGTAGGAGCTACTGTGTGCAATAGCTAATCTAGAGCAAAGCTCACGTTGATTACGCTAGCCAGTATCGGCAAGCCAGCTGTCCAGCTAGCTGTTGCCTGACAATTTATGACCAAGTTTAGTGTCCTGCCTTCAGAGAGGGCACCAATCTACACAGCTCCTTTCTTCCAGCCACTAATTTTCATGAAACATGTAGGAACAAAACTACCTTAAATACCCCTTCTTCAGACGGAGGCAGGAGATTTTTAAAAGTATTGGGGGAGTTGCCTAACCATGTCATTGTCCAAGTCTCCCCCGAGAAAAGAGAGGTTAAAAAAAAAAAGAGGACTAAGGCCCTAGACGTCATAGCTACCTAAGAACCTACTGATGTCACATCTTTTCTTCCTACAAATCAACCTATCAGCCCTTCATCATCTATTAATAGATACACGCATACACACACATTCACTTTACTGGCATGTTGATTCTTCAGTCACGCCTCTTCATTGCTGTTACCATATGAATCCTTCTATATGGTTATAGCTTAGAATACAGAAACTTCCAAACTGAAAAACTATTTGCTTTTCTAGAACAGCAGAATATATTTGAAGTGAGCAACAGGGAAAATAAAAATACATGCATTTAGCAACTGATAACCATGGCAGTTTTCTTTTTCCAATAGAAGAAAGGAAAGCCTCTGAACAAGATAAATATATCAAACACAAGTGATAACTGATTACAAGATCTTTTTTTGTGACTGCATTTGGGGCTGAGGAAAAGATCCTGAGGGAGCAGGGAAGGTTGAAAAAGAATGCATTAACACAAATGCAATAATAGAAAGGTAGGGGCATTATCACAGCAGATAAGGCATGGAACAATTAACTGGAAGGAAAATTAAAAGGGAAAGCCTCTGTTTGGATCTAGAAGAAGCTGAAGAAGGCCCAAACTAGGACAACCCCTCTGAATGACCAGGAAAGAGCCTGAGGGACGGACAGGAGATGGTTCTGTGCCCCCAGCTCCACGTAAGGGCTGCATATCAGCTTGTTCCCAGACTGCCTTCAGCCTCCCTACACAACATGAACAGCTTCCAAAGAGGTCTCTTCAATTGCTGTGAGGGAATGGATGGTCTATGCAGGGAGTTACCCTTATTACTGCAAACCAGTTCCTTAAATATTTTTAGAAAACATCCAATTCCTTTCTTTTCCCCTCCACTTTCAATTTCCGGTTCGCTTTCTCCAAGCAGAAAAACGTGCCTTCAAGCACTGCCATCCCTCAGGAAGGAAGACTATTCCACTTATGTTCCTAGCAGCATATAGGTGTAAGCTACGAAGAAGGAACCAGTGCTTTGTTGCCTGACAACTCAAAGAATCAATAATAAGACATGCCAGGTAAATTTTTCAAAAGCACCTGCCTTAGGAGCTTAAGCTCTATCGGCATAAGTCACTTAGGAGTCTAAATTCTACTGAAGACTATTTGATAAATGTCTTTAAGTGGTTCCTAATCTCAGGCAGTGATTGAAATGTGGGCTTTGGGCTAACATGGACACATAACTGGGAATAGAGTAGGATTTTCCAAAGCATCTGACCCACTTCTGTGCATGTCTTCAGCCATCTAGCTGCATCCTTTCTTTATAAAGCCTGCTCTCCAGACTCTTATTGACAGAGGCTCGCCTGAAAATTGTATCCCCTTGTCCTTGGAGTCAAATAGAGTATCGGTACAACAAACTTCAGCTTGATTTGATTTTGTTTTTGCGTTGGATGAAAGCAGAGGTTTAAGGAAGCTGAACAGAGTATCTTCTGACATGCCGATACATGACAGCTGGCTCCTGGTAAAACAATTCATCAGGTCCTTGCTTGTGCCCATTTGCAGAGACTGAAAAGACAGTGATGAGTTTCCAAAACACAGCATGTGGCTTTAAAGCTGTGAAATCCACTCTCCTGCTCTATACTGAGTGTGCTGCAGGCATGCAGATACGTCAATTATTTTCCCCAAACAGCTCATGAAACAAACCATAATCCCTGAAACACTGACACTGTACCTACAGGGTTCCCGCTACACAGGGGACAGCCAGGAAGATATTATATATTACCTTCCTACATACCAGCTTACGTATAGCATAATTGGCAGAGTTCAGCTATTACGAGAATAAAAGTGAAGAATATGCAAATCAGTTTCACTTCCCTAAACATGAGGATCTCCTCCCGACTGCCAAAGTATCTGCAGTACAATGGATTCAAACAGCTGGGACCATCCACTAAATTTCAGCAAGTAGCAGGTACCATTTGGGCATCTCAGTGACATGGAAGACTCTCTGAATGGCAAATGACAGGCCAAGAGGGCAGCTGGGCAGGACCTGATTTCTAATTCCCATACTGGAGCAGCTGAGAATAAAGAAAGCAGCAAGTCTGATGCCTACCCTGCCTACAAAGCTAAGTGTTTTACCCAGGTCTATCAAGACCTGCTTTAGTTTTAAGTTCAGTTTAACACAGAATCTTATCTGAGAGCAAACTGTCCACGTGCATACATTACAGACAGGAAGGCAAGAGTTGCCTGCTAGCTAGAGCCCGCAGTGGGCCTCATACTGCCTACCAGTGCAAACAAGTTATGCAAGGGCTGTGTAAATGCACAAGTAGGAATTATTTTTCAACAGACTTCTAACACTATCTCTGGCCCTATGATCCTCATGTAGTTTTTAAGAAGGATTTAGCTCTCATATTTAAGCCTACATCTCAAACAGTCCTGAAGGCAGAAGGGCGGGATATAGTCAGAGTTTAATTAACAGTGGAGGAAAAAAAATGATGCCAAAATTTAGCCTACTGTTCATTAAAGTATCCAGTTGCAGTGAATTTTTCTTCTTTTGCTGGAGCTGAAAAACATACAACAACGCACCTTAAAAACAAGCATATCTCCTTCCCTATCTAGCCTGGCATCTACACACAGCTGCAAAGATAGATAGCAAGACCTCTGTGAAGGTAGCTTACATAGCTAAGATACCTTCGACCTCGCTGGCAGAAGTGTCAGATCTTTCAGCTCCGTACCTCTATTATACCAAACGCAAGCAGCATCAGCTCCTAGCTGTAACAGTCCTCGGGAAATGCAAGTATTGGGGTGGCGAGCAACGGGATAGATCTAAGCCTGAGCATGGCTGCAGAAATGACAAGGAAGCAGGGAAAAGGAGGAGCCAGGAGTAATTTTAAAAGCTTGCCTTCACTATGTATCACCAGCCATCGTGGTTCTCTCTCCATGTACATCTGCCTGATCTCAAGATGACCGGCAGCTGCTTTCCGGGCTCTTTATTGTCGGACACCACATTAACCCCCTTCTTCCAACTACAGAGGACTCAGGTATCACATCTGCCCTCACACAGAGACTGGGCAAGAACACCTGCCCGTCTGTTATCTGAACTGCCCTTAAAACCGTGACTTGTGCAAAGCTGCTTTCTTCACCGCTGCTGGAATCAACACCACAGCACATGTCCCCAGACACAGGCCGGGGTGAACAATCTGGGAAGAACTGAAAGTGTTGCCCCCCCGCCCCCCCCTTTGATATTTGGAAATAGAGTCTACAGCCTTCAGAAGAAGTCCATTTGGGCTCAAAATGTACCACCTCCAATACTCAACAAGACAGGCTGATTCTCTCTTCTGCTTTTAACCTGCTTGCAGTGGCTCCTTAATACAGAGCGCACGTGAAAGCAATAACCCTAGGGGCAAGACTCTTCCAGGGATTGCTGTTCCCTCAGAGAGGCCACTTTGACCTGCAGGACCATGGCAGGCACATTCCCTGAGGAAGCTGGCACTTTAATTCTTGGTGCATTGGCCGTTAAGGCAGAGACTTGCTGTAAAGGTAAGAGTTTTCTTGGCAGTTGGCTAATACCTATGAAACTCCCCGCTAAAACCAGCTAGAAAGACCATGAGCTCCAACTTGTTCAGGAAACAACGAACAGTTCATTTCATCGGTGCTCTCCCACACTAAAAATTAAGAGCTAAAAAACAAGGATTTGGGGGTGGCCCAAACGAGCTGAGAGAGGGACCAAAATGAAGAGCATTCACATGGAGCTTCTGCCTGAAAGGTCACAGAGTACGACAGCGCTCTGAGGAGGGTACCGACAGCTTGACAAGTATTAGTTTTCAATCCAGCCTGAAACTAGAAGAGCTTTATTTTCCTGAAACCCTGGCTAGAGCTATAAGCAAAAGGTAAAAACCACTTCACAAGCAAATTGTTTCTTGATATGTAGTTTTGTTCCTGTTCCAAACATCGACATCATCTATGCAACAAAGAGCCACAGTCCATGCATTTTTGAACATACGCTCCCCAATCCAGCACAGAACCCGGGAAGCCTGGAAAGCCTAACCTCAGGGGTGATTTTGCCCATTTCACCATGGCCCAATAGATCTCCAATCCCCATGCTGCCAGGACCACAGAGCTAAAACGTGATGACTCAAACCACAGGCTTGTGGGAGCCCTTGCAAACACCAGAAACCACTCCAGGTTTTACCTGACAGAGAATTCGTATGCCCTGAGAGTCCCTATGACTGGCTTTCACAGAGATACTGAGCCTAGAGGATTCAGACAGGCTGTCAAGGAAAAGGGCTGAAAAGGAAAAAGACAATCGTTGGAAAGTTTAAATTGTATAAATCTGAACGCAGCGAAGCTCTGGGAGTGGATTCTCCTAACCAGCTCTAGATCTCATCTCAGACTGTGCTGCTGTGACCAAGCATTTCACTTTCAAGTTGTCTTCTAGCGGCTGCAAAGAGCCATCTTCTCAGCACAAAACTCCCAGGAAGACTGACACTGCTTGGACTCAGTTCAAAGACTAGAGAAGAATAGAGACTCAGCTTTCTCCTGCTCCATATGGTCTTTCCAGATTGCAGAGAGGCATACTCCTCAAATGGCGTATGGGAAGCTGCTCATCTGCTGCCAAAGGTGTTCTGTAAATTGGCAGCGAGCATCACTTCAGAGAAGCTGAGTCCTGGAGCAGTAGAAAATTGTGCTTTGAGAGCAACTGGTCGTTGGTCCAAATCCCTCTTTTCGAATGACTGATGATGCTATGAGTACCGTTTCATTTCCTCCATATTAATTCAAAAACAAAGACTTAGAGGCCTTAAACTGTTCTGTATTCCTTCACGTAAACTGAGAGTAAGAGAGACAATAAAATGTCAGTGTATTTCACTATACAGCCATGAAGAGAAATAAATGAACACAATGATTCTCTGGAAATCATATTGATCTATAAAGTTGCTTAAAGAGCTTCAAGGCCTTTTTATAAAAACAATATTAGCTGCAGAAGTCTTCTGACCCCAAATTTTGTACACAATTCTATGTCCTCGGAGAAAAGCACATCTGTCAACAAGTGCAGATCTCATGCCATCTGAGACTTGCATTTAGGTTACTTGCAAAACAGGATGGTCCTTCTACTTTATTTTCTAGGGCAGGCATTCCCGACACATAGGAAAAGTAAAATGTGGTTCTCACTGGAGAGGTGCTCGTTTGCATTCCTCAGTACGACCAGATACTGCCCTCTCATGAATTCCCGAAATGGAGCACCCAGGAAGAGATTTTCAAGGTGAAATCCCATTTGCACTCTTCCCAGTTGGAGTTAATTCAAACCGACTGTCTGCAACATCTTACAAATTTTCAGCCTTTTCTGTAGGAAGCGCCACTGAGACTCCAGAACAATCTCCTCTCCAGAAACAACCAACTTTACTCAAAACGGTGCGAGGCACTCAACCTCTGTGCACATTGCCTGACAGCTGTGTTTTAAGATGGAGAAGTTTTACTTAAAGCTAACTTTCTCTTCAGCAGGCTGTTGCTAGAGCAGCATGACAGCCAAGATTAAGGAATCACTGCGCAACCCCCTCAGAGGGGCCCAAGAGAAACACTTCTAGAGAAATACGATGAAACAGAACCAGAACAGCAACACTCAAAACAAACCTCGCACTGTTTGCAAAAAGGACTAGTGCTTTCTTATTTACTGGATAAACATATCCCGATCTCCTCATCTGTAAATATACACAAGCTTTTTCAAAAAGAGAAAAATAATCCTCTGTACTTACCCGTATCTAGTTGATCCCTACCCATAGGGACTGTACACATCTCCCTCAGCTACCGACCCATGGCCTCACAGTAAAAAGGAATTTAACAGTGAGTTCATAATATTTCAGACCAAGGCCAGAAGCAATCATGCAAGAGCAGGGTACAACTGGAATTATACCCAACAAGCCAGTTATTAATATGACACCAGCAGATTACTGGAGCAGGTGATTAGAGAGGTAGACAAGTATTCTTGTCCATCCCTCGCATACTTTAAAACTTATCTGAAAAATGCAGCCTTTCCTCCACATCTGTATTTGTAAATGTCTCTTCCTCCTATTATTTGGAAGTTAATGGTGCTTATATACTTAGTATCACGCAAAGCACAGCCTTTCCAAAATATATGCACTTTTTTTAAACTTAATTGAAAGGCTGCCTCTGAATTAGCAGCTTTCTCCTCCGGTAAAATGAAATTCATCCACACACGCATGCAGGATGCCTTCATCTCTACTGAATCCAAATGCAACCTTCCCAGCCAAGGATTCTCAGGCTGGAAATTAAGACTTAAATATAAACGGCTTGAGAGGCTCATAAGCATCCTCTACTTGATTGTGAGGCAAAAGGAGGCCTCTGCCTCGTTGGGCCACTAAGACCTATTTTGGGAAGCATTAGAAGACCCCTCTCCTAACCTCCTGAAATATCCCTACTGCAACTCTTTTTGAGGCTTCGTTGAGTTACTTCAAAACCCAAACCTTAAACTCTGCTGGTGTTTGAAGATCTCAACATTTTATACCTTTGACCTTTTATTCCCTGCATTTCTTAGTGAGTATTAAATGCTTTTCAATCAGATTTAAATTTACTTCTAACATCATCTAGACCCTAACAAAATTAGCTGCCACTGCCTTAACTTAATATTCAAGCACAAAGCTATTTTAATAAATGTCAACGAGCAAATTAAATATTTGAATTTTGATGCTGGTCTCCAGAAGCAGAAGAGATTTAACGCTCCTCTAAGGAAAACCACGATTAACATTCAGGTCAGACTCAGCCAACAAAACCTGCTGAGTGTTCACCGCTGACACATTCCTAGTGACTTTTGGAAGTGCTAGTCATAAGGTCTGTTTGCATATAAACATATGTGACAAAACTGACAAGCCAATCATGTATAATTTAAACATTTGCAGATTATTACAAAGCGGTTATCATTCACAGCATTTGTGACATGGATGCTCCCGCTGTGGGAGCTGGACTGATGTTTATATAATGCAGGATGCGTTTGTCCTACCATGCAAGTCAAAGTCTGTGCCAGGTTGCTCTACAGCAGTCAAGCTCTACGTTTCATTTGGTTTTGGCCAAATTCTGTTCAGGGCATAAAAGAAAACAAGGTCTGCCTTTGCTCCCTATACAGGCTCTGCAAATGGGTTACAATAGCTTGGATGATTCACCAGTATATGGTGGGTGGCAGCATGCCCTATCCAACAGCTTTCTTCAGCAGGTCCAATCAGGATATTCCCGGCTCACCTGGACCCTTTGACATCTGGCTGTGCATTACAGACTAGCTGTATTTAGAAACACCTGTTCTGGGATTCTGGGTAGCCCACAGCCTGGGCAGAAGGGGAGAAGATTGCTAATACAGCAGAACGGGGCCACCCAGATCAGTGGTGCTGGCTAGCATTACCCAGTCGTCATCACACACAACAATGAGCAGAGGCAACTACATTTGAGCGCCACCACACGCAGGGAAGAGGGCCTGCAAGTCCAGAGCCGTAGGATAAATAGGGGACAGGAGACAGAAGGAAAACATGTTTGGGGTGGAGTTTGTCACATCATGCAGTATACACAGACCTCACTTTGCCTAACAGAACAGCCCTTCGGCAGTAGTCTCTGTACTACCAACATTTACCAGCAACCTCAATGTCAGAGGGGTAGATTTGATCGTTCTTGATTGCCATCGATAGGAGACTGCAAATAGACCTGAGTCAAGCTAAAACAAGGATGTGATTGATACTGTAAACAAGTAAGAGACAGGAGCACTGCAGATGCAGAATTCCATTTGTGAAGTTAATAAGTAAAAAAAAAAAAAAAACCCTCCGTTCTACCTGGATTCTTCCATGACTAAGGCAAATAAACATAGTCATGTGGATGTTAATATTGTATTCTGAAAGCAAAAAAGCAATCAGAAGAAAAGCTGAGCACTAGACAGGTACTGGCAACCAGAGCACCAACATGCCAAATCCACCCCCTATATGAATCCCTTATAAAATGGCATGGAGTCTTGACAGCTACTGCTGTTACTGTTTGTCCATACCGCTACCCCAGTGATCTATCAGGGGGAAGCGGCTGTGGTGGTGACAAGCAGCTGGACAGTGCTGAAGCCAGAGGAAGCTCTGGACACAAGCCCTTAGGAATAGTAGCACTGAAACAACCAAGAATGAAATAAACGCAAGCCCTGGCCAACATCTCCACTCGAAAGAAAGAAAAATCCTACCCACAAAGAAGCTGCTTTGAATTCATCCCTGGTTATTAACAGGATCACCCTGAATCTCAGTTACTGTAATTCACCATTCAAACACAGCAGACATGTACAGAGGGAAAGGAATCCTGTGACTACAGCAAACGTTTGCTTTACGTCCTCAGCTGATCCTACCAACATGTCACTGATGTCAGTGCCTCAGAAAATTCTGAATTTTCCCTTAGCGCTAATATCGTGGGCTCTGGGGTCAACTTGTGCTCTCTGTTAAGAGTGTAAATTCAAAGACTTCAGTGAAGTCACCTCATATTTATAAAGGCACATCTGGCCTCGTGGCTCCCTGAACTTAACGCTAATTGAGATAATTTTGTGCCTTAAAAAAAGAGAGAAGCTATGTTATGAGCATTTCAACACCAATTTGTTTGAGAACAACCCTAAAATGAAGTCTTCAAAGAATACTATTAAGACAGTATTAAAGGAGCTGAGGCATGAAAAAGGAAATAAAGAGTTGAAGGGCGCACGATGAAGAAGGCATTCCAAAAACAGGCTTGGTTACGAGCCACCACTGATAGATTCTATTGGACCTAACCGGTAGGGAAGACTCTTCAAAAAAAGGGGGAACAGCGGAGCCAGAAAACAGATGCAAACAGTTTTACTATTAACTTTAATTCACTGTGCAGAGTTTTAATTGAGGTGCTAAGTCAAGTTTAAGCAACTGTACCTCCTAGCCTCCCAGAATGAGAAGCGCCCCAATGCTTCAACCTCAGAAATAAGAGGAAACAAAGTTAAAAACAGTGAAAAGCTGAGAAACAGGATGGAGAAAATACAAGCAAACTCTCATGTCGTATGTCTGAACAGCCTGAGATCTATCCCACCTGAGCAGTGCCAAGTGACCGTAACACTCTAGTTTTCCGCCAGAAACAGAAAACATGAAAACCACACAGGCTTATCACATGGGAAACACTAGATCAGCTTCAGTTGGGTCTCCATGCGTTTTACCCGCTCCTGATGTTACATCATGTGAATGCTGGAGACACCACCTTCATTCAGTATTTCTCCTGCCAGAGATCTGGAGGTGCCAGCTTGAGATGCCCAGGGACCATGCGTTCGGGGTCCAGAACAGGGGACCACTGATTTCCCAGACTGCAGAAACCACTGGGATGTCCTCGTTTTTGCAGCAGTTCCCTGCCCAACCACTGAAGACTTCTCAGCTGTTGCGATAAACAAGCCAGAAGTCCCCATTAGCAGGCTGGCTTGCAATCCAAGAGATCAGGAGATAACACAAAGCCCCCCTTTACCACCTGGTATTTAACCGGTAGAGTTGAGCTTGATCCCAGCCCAAGACTAGGAATTCGAAGGTCACAAAGAACCTGGTTACGGAGAATATAAATTCAGCTTCCTTCTTGGACCCTAATAAACAGAAAAGAAAACACATCCAAGATTTCTGGGTCTGATTCACCAAAAAAATTGCAAAGCTTGTTCCCACCCATTTAGGTAGCATTACATTTAAGACACCTTGAAATTCATGCGCCTTTTCAAATGAACTCACCTATATAATAGGCCAAACATGTCAGCTGCTGGGAGAGCTTGCAAAGTTCTGCCTGTTTTTACTTCTTCTAGTATCCTTACTAATTTAAAATGCCATCACCAAAATAACATATTGCTCAAATCTTAGCAAGAACAACCCTCTCAGAGGCTAGTATTTGGTAAGATTCTGTATCATACACAATTCAGTTGACTGGAACAGCAATGATTACTTCCAGGACCAAGGGTCTGGCAAGAAGAAATTCAAAATGGGGTTGTAACTGCTTGCGTTTGTTACCAAATGACTGATGCCCTTACAGTTGGCTTATTTTTAACTCAAAACAGTAAATTTCCATCTGAATATTTTCTTGCTAGAGGAAAGCGTCCCTGAGCAGGGTGTTTAATACACTTGAATCGGTTGATCTGTGATTTGTTATTCTCCTTCTTTGCATCCTAAACTTCTCTGCCTACTGATGCATTACCTCCCGGTGGGCAACGCCCACCGAGTACATAAAGCTATGGTTCAAAATACCCGAAAAATTTTAGTTTGATCCCAGGATATTTGTTTGAAACACCTGCCACATAAAAATAATTTGCATCTTTTTCGGATGCCAGAAAGAGATCTGTTACCCCGGAAGCTGAAGTTAGCCAACCTAGACACACCGAGTTCAGCTTAGGAACAGCAAGACAGAGTTAAGTTAAAACGATATCTGCTCATTTTGACTGAGAACAAAAAGCTTTGGACCTCTTCTTCTGAGTCCTTAGCCCTTTAAATGTTCCAGGTGTGGCCAGCAAGAGCTGCAGTACAATTAGCTGCAGTACAGTTTGGCATGGTACTCGCACATGCTAATGCAAGTTGCGGCGTCAGCATCAATCTCTTCTGACTTTATTCGTCTGAAATAATCCCAAATTTCCAAAACATTCTTAAGGGACCACTCCTTTCACGGCAGCGTTATGGATGAGGGGCCAGATTTTAAAGGTATCTAGGAGCCTACAGATGCTAACAGATACCTAATAGGATCTTCAAAGGCACTGAAAAGCCTAATTCACACTGGTCTCAACCTTCTGAGTATTAGAGTGAGAGAATCCCGTCCCCAAAGACCTCACAGTCTCAGTAAGATAGAGAGCAAAAAGCATAGCCACCTGCGTCAGGGCCACATCAGAAACCCAGACACAAAGATTTGGGGCCAGATTTAGGGTATTCAGGCACCTAACTGCCAGTGCTTTTGAACTAAAGGATTTGCCAGGGTCTCAAAGGAATTATGCAGGAGACCCATCAGTCAAATACCACACCTTCTCAGATCCAACCCCATGCTATAACCTCAAGACTGGTCCTTCCTCCGAGCTTCTGGTCAAATCTTCAGTTTGAGTCACACCAGTGTGCCTACGTATGAACCACCCTTACCACGTATCCTCCACACGCACCACGAAAGGAAGCCTTCCAGGAGGTGGCTGGCATTTCCCCCAGCACTACTACTATCTGTATCAGACACTGTCCATCTGAAGAGCTGAAGAGGATTTTTGGTTTCCAGTTGAAATTAGTTGTGGTTTAAATATAAAGATGAAAACACGGAACATGCTTATACTGTGCCGCATTTAAGAGAACTGTCTTCACGGGACAAAATATTGCAGCACAGCACTTATATTTACTATTGGCTTTTAGTTTTTCTAGGGTTTTTTTAATCTTTCATCAGGCTCCGTCAGGAAGAAAATTCTTAACATTTGGCACTTCACATAGGTCATCATTTACCGATTTTCTAAGGCAAAGTCAATGGCTATCATTTCCTAATCAGCTATTCTAACGCTCATCTCTGTGGCAAAGGAAAAAACCAGGAGAATTCCAGCCTCCATCGAATTTCTTCATGTCCCGAGACTTCTGAATATTACCAGTGAACTGTAAAACGCAAGTGGCCAAAAACTAGATCCTTTAGTCTGAATGCTTCTGAACTGTAGCTAACACTGAGGTGGCCCTGGTCAAGCCACCATCTACAAAGCTTTCCAAAAGCCATTAAATAGACTCCATATACCAGATGGCAAAACTTTTAAATTTATTCTGTTTGCATTATACTATGTTATGCTTTGCTGCAAAAGCTGTGGCTGGGGAGAAGGGAACAAAGTACCTATTTGCTTTTTGCTGACTACTGCTCTCTAGGTAAGGCAGATCCATCTGAAGGGCAGGCATCGCTTCTTTGAAAAGGAGTCGAGCGCCGCTCGCACACACGCTGGTCATTGCCTCCAGATGATCAGCACCTCTCTCACCGCCGTACGCCGAGACAGCGTGAGACGAGATCCCCCTGTACGATGTTGGCCAAGTTTCCCCCATTCCTGCTCAGTGTCCTGACAACAGGCCACTAAAAATTAGACTTTCCTAATCTGTCCAACACCCAAAGTGAGGCAGCCATTCGTCTGCTGGTTAGGGTATTAGCGTGGGATGTCATATGCTCTAATTTATATCTCAGGCTGAGCTAGAGCGGGACCTGAACCAACATCTCCCCATCCCTGTTAGATCCTCAGGCTCCGGGCAGCTGACTGGTTCAGCAAAGAGCTCCCTCTTCTAGCCCTGCTGGAAAATTCGCCCCAGCTGGAAAACATTTCCTGAAAAGGCTTCTGTCACAGAAATTACACGTCTATCAAAAAGTATTGTTTGCTTTTTCTGTGCAGAAAGATTCCCAGCAATATGATCTAGTCTGTCCAACTGAAAGATTCACCTTGCCCATCTTCTCATCTATTTCATACTGCTGATTTCTGAAAGTCTCTCATTGCCAGTATTTCCCGCTTCCAGATGGTCGGTAAATAGCACATAAACAAAATAACCCTTGAATTTTCACATTTCCATCTCCAGCAACTATTTATCTTGTGTATCAAACACATCTTTGATTGCATTCTCAGTGGGACAATAAAATTACTGCCTCTTATTAAAATCTGATGATGTACCCAGGGAAAAAAGTTACAATTGCACAGCGTATCTGTTCAAGAACTATAATGACATCTGTGATGACTTCCAAATAAAGAGAACTTAGTTCCTGAAGGTGGAAAAACAGCTCTAAGTTGCCATTAAGAGCGATTTGACTTGTAGCAAGCTACCTTTAAGAGCAGTAGGCTACTACACTGAATACTGATCGTTGCCCATGTTCTTTTTTTTAGGAAAAAAATTGTGCTCCATCTGGAGCAATATATTTCTTTCGCCTCAAACATTAAACCTTTTTTAATCCTACAGACTAAACAACAGGTGGTAGATTATTTTTCAGAATTAGCAGCCAACTGCTAGAGCAATTCTCAGTCCAATTACTTTGGTTTGAGGTTTAAATTTCATAGCTTAATGTCTACATTTCTTACCAGTAGAAGGCAAAGCCAGTCCCCAAAGACATATGTTCCCCTTTCCCCAGTCCCTCCAAAGTGAAGAAAGCGTCATAGCCCCTTGTTTCAAAGCAAAACTCACATCCCAGCATTACAGCACTAAGCGCAGTAGTACTGCCGTTGCAACGCTCAGGCAAGATTTTCAAAAGCATTCCAAACTACCCTAACGTTTTCTCCTCCTGGGCTGCAAGAAATTTATCCTTGCACCAAAAGGGAACAAGTTTAGACCAGCCCTCAACAGAGACAGATGGGACCTTTTTCCTGCCCAGGAGAATATGCAAAATATGAAAAACAATTTCCCTCTGTCAAGTTAAATTGAAGACTGAAAGTGTAAAAACACAAAACCTACTTCAAATTAAACCAATAGCGCAACGTCAGCTCAAGTCCGTTCAGCATTTCAGGCGATTCTAAACGTTTTGTTCTAAAGTAGATGAGTAAGCAAAATAAAAATGGCCAAAGTAACACATGCTTTTAAAAATCCTTTCAGGGTAGAAGACAGGAATTTTTTGTTCAACATCTGTTATCATGAAAACGCCTTAATTTTAGAGACTTAATTTTGTAGTAGAATCTTCTTGAAAACAGATCTTTTCCTGCAAATTTCCTGTTTCAATAAGCTGGCATCTTCTGATTAGAAATTTTTTTTTTTCTGAGAAAATCCTGACAACCTCTAACGCTAAGTGCGTCTGAAAATTCCAATACCAAGTGATTTAAACCATTATCCCCAAGTAGCATCAGGTGTATATTTTTAGAAGCAGCACTTTTACATAAATGACCATTACGGGGGCTGCCATGGGAACAGCATAGCAGCAGGCTATCATTAGGCATTTCGGGGCCTAGGCACCAGCTAAGCCACGGGCATCTCCGCTTTCACTCATCCGTATGTATCTCACAGTTAAGCGATCTGTTCAAGGTAGTTGCCTCGTTCATCCCCACCAAGAGCAGGCACCTCCAGAAGGCAATTCATCCCATCTTTCAAATACTGATCGCATGATGGGATTATTCAGGCTCCTCCGCATTAGCTACAGAAGGAGCACAGCCGCCTCCTCCAAGTGAACTGCTGTAATGCCTCTTCAGTTCAAGGCAGAGGATGTGGATCATGGCACGGGTAATTTGCAGAACTGTCTGGTGAAGGCCATCGCGCTCTCTTCTGGACTAGTTGCCGCCATAGCTAGTTTTAGGACAACTGCTTGAAAAGCCTCCATGTGAGATTACAGTGAAGCTAATGAAAGATGCTGGGAAGAGCCTAGCCTAGCTAAGCCCCAAGATTTTCAGCCAGCGCCACATTGCCATAAAGGCCACCCCTCAGTTTCATTTAAAACTACCTCCAGCCTGTCTTTGAAAATAAAGAGAACCATCTGCCTTTTAAAGTTCACCTCCACACTTAGATTTATTTTAAGTCTATTTAGACAAAAATAATTAAGGCACCGCTATATATTGAGTACATTAATAGAAGAGTCAGGGACTACGCACTTAACTTTAATTAGCAACTGTTCAGTATTTACTTCGGAGCTTGTCATGCTAGAACTTGTTTAGCTTGCTGCCAAAGATATCTTTGCCATGCATATTTTCTACATTGGTTTAAAATAAGGGGAGGATGTGGCAAATTGCACAAGAATATGTACATAAACATAGTGGGCATAATTTTTTGCATGATTCTAGAGAAGAGCAGTAATGAAGGTGCCATGATTATTTTTGCTCAGCTCAAGCACGTACTAGACTCCAGTCCTTACTATGGCTGTTCCCAGAACACATTCAACCTCTCCTCCCTCTCCAGCCTCCTCAAGCTCTCAAGCTGGTGCAATAATCAGGCCACGTCCAGAGCTCATTCCAGTCTGGACCCATCCAGCAAGCTACTGCTGCTGGTCGGCCCTCCTGGCTTGCTGCGCTGGCAGTCCCCAGGCCACCGCCTCTTTGCGCCCCTGCTGTATGGGGGGGCTGATCCTCCTCTGCCATGCAGGTTGCTCAACTTTTACTCGCACTTCCCTACCAGTCTTAGGGTCCTGTGAACCCCATACATGATGATGCGTTTTACTTAGGCTGAAAGCCTACCAACCAGTATCTAATGCTTTGATTATATACGCAGAGAGCTGCCTGCTTCTTCTGTTTAGTTCTGGTTTTCATACTACTGCAATTTTCTCCCTCTTTCTTCTCCCTCTCCAAGCATCTGGCGCTCCTGTTGCCCCCTGTCCATCACCATTACTCAGGGTTAGCGTTATAAGAGCCTCCGTTCTTTTAACACTTGCTTTAGCTACTCAGCTCCAGATTTATCAGAGCTGTGCTTGTTCCTGTGACTATGCAAGGCTTATTTCTCTTTTTCACTCCATGGGTGAGAGTTAATGGGCACCATCTGATACGCTTTCTACCAGGATTCAGCAGACCAGAGCTGTTCTTCCTATAGAATAAAGCAAACTGCAAGAAGGGAGACGAAGGAAAAGCACTGATTATTTCCCATACGTGCTCTCTCCCAGGCCTTGCTACAGGTAACATCAGAGAGCTGCCAATTAGCAGCATATTAACAGAGCTTGATACATAATTTTCACTTGATACACTAATTTCAACAGTGAGGCAGGGCCATAAATTCTCCAGTTTTAACAGTCTTATAGCCTATTCTGACATCTGCAATGTGCAAAGTCAGAAGTAACAGAGGTCACACTCCTAAGTCAGAGCTCCAGAGTTACAACCTTTCATTTGCACAGCCAATTCTCCCAGAACATCTGCCCTTAGATGACTTGTGTGTATTATTTAAAACATAACTGCCACAAAGACACAATAATTAATTCAGCACCTGCTTCTTTAGAGCCTGTGCTTTGTCTGTGATATTTCTAGACAATACTAATACACTTTTCAATTTTAACCTTAGCAAGAGCAAAAGACAACAATAACGTTAAAAACTGAACACAAAAACCCACAAGCACAATTTTGTTGTATTAAGTGCCGCCCCATTTGTTTTCTTTGATTCTTGACGGCTCAAAACTCTACAGAAGAGAAAAAAGCGTTCCTCGGTGAACGTTTTGTAGAGGCAAACGTAATCTACTGGCTTTTTCCTTTCTGAAGGGGACATTGTTTTCTGGCAGCCAGCATTTGCAAGAACGCTATCATTAATTTCTAAAATGCAGCCTCCATCATCTCCCCCTCTCTTTTGGGGGGAACGCAAAGAAAAGACGGTGCTTGCTCAAAATGAAATCAGCCTAGGAGAATTTTAAGACTTCCAGGACACGTAAAGAGTATGTGCTCCAGACGTGCAGAAGTTGCGCAGAACATGAAGCAGAAAAGGGTACGGAAGGTTTAATCTACAGAAATTGAGAAGACCGCATCTCAGCGGCATCTTCTGTCTTGTTACTACTAGTGAGGAGAAGGAGTACCTTCCCTGGGCTACATGCACATAGGAAACAGCAGGCAGTGCAGCCCTGTTTGAAGGGGAAAGAGTAGGCTGGTGGCAGTGAAAGAGCACTGAGCAATACACAGGACAAGCTAGCGTGGCCGCTCAAGATTGCTACAAGGATAATGCTTTCAGCCACCACCTTTGAGCCAGCACAAGAGAAATCATCAGTCATGTAATGGATTTCGCCACATCCCTTCCCAAGGGACTACTCAATATCGGCCTTACAGCCCCATATGCTTAACCAAGTACAATTTTGAAACTGAAGCTCTAATAGGCCTACTTAGGACCCAAATATCAGAAAGAGATTTGGATGCTTTCACTGCCCTAGTAGTAAACAGTCTCTTTTGCTACTCCTACTGCTATATGCACACTTTCAGGTGAGGATTTGTATTGCCATTATGTATCCTTATTACCTTCTTTGAGAGAAGCTATTGGCCTTGTAATTATCCATTACTGGTAGCCGGACACATTTCCTGAGGGAAGCTTTCCACTAGAAGACTAATTCATACTCCTGTCGTGTTTGCTGCATAGCATCTAATGTCCTTTTTCTAAATTAGATAAATAAAATATTTATATTCGGTGACCTTGAAAAGAAACGTGGACCAGTAGCTCAGGATGAATTTCCTTGAATTCAATAAATATTAATAGAATACAACAAGCACCAGAGCAGAAAAGGAACAACTGAAATACTCCTAATGAGTGTGGTGGCATTTATTATTTAAATGACCATTAGAAACACTCTTAGCCTTTTGAGGAATTCAAGCATAGTAGCAGACAGATGCTCCTGTGTGCAGGAGATTAATCATTTGCTATGTGCAAAGCAGGACCAACTCATTGGGGCATTTTTCCAGTAAAGAAAAGTAAATTCAAATTAAAACCTGAATCTTTTCCGAGGTGCCTAGCTTGCACACCAGCAAATACTGTTGTGGCTTCTGGGTAGAAGGTGGCAGCTTCCCACAGAAACTCTTGTAGCCTGGCTACACCGCTCTCTTGATCCTTGCAACCAATCCATAGTTCAGAGGCTAGAGGACAGGCATGCTAGAGAAGAATAAAAAGTCTTTCTACCTGCTTGCGCCAGAAACTTCATTTCTGGACAGGAACGGAAGCTGCTGGGTTTTAGTAGCCCTCATGAACAATACGAAAGAGATCCAGAGGACTGGCTTTAAGACACTCAAGTTCCATCATTCGGGGGCCCAGGTAACATAAGCTACCATCACTGGAGTGAAATCAATAGAGCCATGCTGATATACAAACCAACACCAGGGCAGCCCGCTGCAAATGTTGCAATGCAAAGGGATGGTAATATACAGCATAATTCTTCCCTTCGCAATCTACAACTGGTGCCACCACACCATGAACCTCAGGTGACCCCATCCCATTCTCTGGTCAAGATGGGCCGAGTTACTCTGTCCTTGGCCTACTGCAGATCTCCTGCAGCAGCAGCAAAGTGTTAGGAGAGTTGCTTACAGGTTCTGTGCCCCACCTCCAAAACTTGGAATTTGGAGAACGGCATTACCAGCCATGCAACAACAGGTCAGAGGAAAGTGTATCAAGTTAGCATTGGCATAAACTGACCTTGAAGTCAGACAAAGGGTGTTAAGTTGCACATTGTACATTTTGCATTAGATTGAACAATTGCACATTTGTCTCAATGAAGTTCTGATGCTGGTTTCAATGCAATTCTGGTTATTGCCAAGAAAAGTTGGAGATGAAAACAGAAATGAAATAAATCATGTCAAATATCATGCTTACTGAGATGTAAGGCAAATTAGGAAAAAAAAAAATCAATGTAATCCAATGATACAATCGAAATTGCTTGGCATCTCAAGAAATGTCTTCCAAAATGAGAAGCTGCTCTTTAAAATACAAGTTTTTCAAATCAGGTTGAGTGAAAGTGGAAGCAAAAATTAGTATTTTTGCATATGTAATGCAACAGCACTAAAGGTTTAGTGCCACTGTTCCTGGTAAATCTTTGTGAAAGGTAACAGAAAGCTGAAGCTTTGGGGCATTCTCCTCTTAAACACAGAAGAGGCACGTTTCTTATTTCTTGGTATTGCATCTTCTTAGGTACACACCTCGATCTGTTGGCTGTTAAATAAAGGGAGCTCTTACTTTGTGGCTGGCTTGTAAGACTTTGAAAAGGTTTTGAAAGGTTATGAAATGTTGAGTAGCCTGAATCTGTTTAGATAAGGCTCAGATAAAAGGTAAGGTGTTCCACCTTGTCTTTCCCTTCCCCTGTAGAGTGCACCTTACATGTAGATACCTCTTGGAAGGCTGGAGAGAGGGAGGTCTCCAGTCCCACCCGGGTCCACGAATAGCTACTGTTCGTTTCGGTCCTGCTTGCTCAGTGGCATCTGCAACACGGGAATCAAGACATGGGATTTCTAACATCTTTTGAGGGTTTTCTGGGTGATAAAGGTAAACCTGCAAAATTTTTTTTGTTCTAAACTTTAGAGAGCTTAAAAGCTAGACCCTCAGTTGGTGTAATCAGCAAAGCGGCTCTGATTTTCGCAGAACTATTTCAACAAAGATTAGGTGGAGAAATCACCAAGTGGAGGGTAGCTGGGTAGCAGAGGAATGGAGGCTCGCAGAGAGCACGACATTTGATTTTTCAGGCTACTTTTGTAAGGGTCAGGTCTCTAGATGCCTGTGCATTACATCACACTGGTTGAGGATCAAGTCACTCACAACTGCTTGGATAAAGTCAGATGTCAGATCGTCTGCTTGAAAGTGACCGAAAAAATATCATGTGCTGATATGTCTGTTGTAAAAATAACATTGCAGCGGAGAGATTCCTCCTTCTTCCCACTCCCCCACCCCACTCAAAAAGGTTTATGTGAATTTAGTGTTAAGGAAAGGTACAGACTACAATCTCCAAAGACTGAATAAGTGAATCCATTATCAGAACAAAGAGTACAGGTGGGAGCTGGACAGCTCCAAGGACACCTTCTCAGCATTTTCCACAATGCCACAACACAACCATACTGACAGACAAGAAAACTACTAATACCCGCTGATATTTAAACTTCTTGCTGCCGTGCACCACCAGAACCTGACAGCCACTCTTCGTTCCTACGCAAGGCTACATTTACGCAAGCATTTTTAACAAGCGTTCACAGTCCAGTGACTTCAGTACTTACAGTCTCCACACATTCACAATCAAGACCATTTTAGGTTTTGTAGCATGGGGCAGAAGCTGGTAGCTTGGTGCCAAACATTTACACATGGGACTCTAGGCAGTTCCTGCACAGGACAGAAGCACTCTAAAGACTCTGCTACAGACCCAAAAGTCATTAAACAGAAGGCAGTAAAGTGGCAGAGAGATTAGTGTGTTGGCATGGGTTCAATTCCTGTTCTGCCACTCACCTCCTCTGATTTCAGACGTGTGATGTAAGATAACGGCGTGCCTTTGCTTCCCACAGACATCACAAGAGGCACAGATGAAGTGGTGACTGGAGATCTTATCACCTCCTACAAAGAGCTGATAGGTCATCTCTGCATCTGCAATTAAGAGCTGTCCTGGGGAACATAAGGACACGAAAGGAAAGTGTGCCCAAGTGCTATGTCCTAAACCTAAAGTAATCTTTTCATATGACTGAATCACCTTGGTGTTTTCACAGAGCACAAAAGAAAGTCTTGCCAAATATAGACATAACTCCCTCTATTAATAAAGAGATTCATATGAGACAGCAAACATCATTCATCCTGCTTCAAACCAGAGTGTATTTTAGGAACTCAAAGGCAGATTAGAAGGAGAATTAACAGTTAAGCATCCACCTAGTTAAACAAACGCAAAAATATCAACTTTTAAGCATGACGTATTCCCATCCCATTACGTCTTTTAGTAGTATCATTTGTCTATAATGCACACTGACATTTGTGCATCTTATGACTAAAGCAACAAAAATGCCCATATACCTTTCGAAGAGCAAAGAACCTCTGTGCCTATTAGCCCTTAGTCATGAGCACAGTTGTGCAGAAACAAGAATGCCTCTGAATTTGACAGAGCTTACACCCTTGGTATCACTCCATGTGCTCCTCTACAATGGACTGTTCCAAACTTGCAACAGGCTTTATTGCTAGCGCAAATCTTTCTAACCAGATAAAAGGACATTCAAGTCCTCACTCACAGTTTAGTCACAGCAAGAGAATTAGTGGCTGAACCACTTTCAAATAAAGCAGGATGCCCTTAAATTTCTCTGTGGACTAGTCCAGGCTTCGCTACCATGGCTTCGAGAACACACCATTCGGTCTCTAAACCAACACGGCCATTCAGGTTAGTGTGTACCTGCACGTAAGAACTCTCTGGCATCTGTTACAAAAGAAACAACCGGGACCAACTTCCACTGACGCTCTGAGCAACCAGTTTTGCTCAGAATGCAACGTTCTCATTTCTAATACAGTGATTTTTTTTTTTCACCATGGACTCAGAATCCATGAATTGGCGACTAAGAAGTCCAGAGGCTAGGTAGTCCTCAACACAGGAACTTTCCAAATGGGTCTGCAGCAACTGGAAAACATTTAGGTGTCCAGCAGCGTTGAAAACACCTGCCCAGTATCAGGAGTGCTACAAATAGAGCAGCAGTGTCTGCAGGAAGAGCATTTTGTACCTCTACTGCTCTGGCTGGTCTATGTCAAACCAGACTACTAACCACCAGTTTCCTGAATGCTTCTGGTAAAGATACCCGGTCTTGCATTCACAAAGCACAAGCCCATTCACCACTGGCACTAGAGCCACAAAAGTGCCCTTGATGCACTCCTTCCAGATACTGCAGTTGGTCAGTTCACCTTTCTTCCGAGTAACCAAAAGGCCTACACTTCACTACACACACCTGCTGCAGCAATGAAGTGCGCAGACTGTCTTGGACCATGACATACGCCACCCAACAGCAGAGAACGTATCAACAGAAGCCGTAGAGTTGCACACCAGCTCTACCAAACCAGGCAGCACAAAGTCAGCTTAAGAGAAAAAGCACTTTAGTCACACTGGCACCTAATTTTGCTCACTCTAATACTCTCAAGTCAACCAATGGACACGTCCCACCCCAACAGCTAGAACAGAATGACCCTTACTGAAGGTCTCATGTATCGCCATGCATATGATGCTAGCTGTCACCGGAAAGAGGGAGAATATCATTCCCTATCAGTTGTTCTTTTCCGAAGCAATTGTCTCAGATGCACAGGAGTTAAAATCCCTTAACATTGCTGCTCCCTCATACTGTTTTGTGGAGTTCCCTCAGACACCAGAGCAGCAATATCCCTTTTCTTGCAATGTCACTTTTACCTGTCTCCTTCTCAATAAATGTGAAGATCAACTTCAAAAAATCCAAACATATGACCCAAAGCTTAACTGTTTTTTTTCTAGTATAAAATTTGAAATAATTCCCTGTACAGAAGAGGCAGAAAAAATGTCTAGAAGGTGATTCAGAATCATGAGAATGTATGCATGCTTCAGATGTTTTTTAACATTCTGTGAAAGATCAGGAGTAATATACAGATTTTTCCTGTAATCACGTCCATGTTCTAGAAGAGGTTAGTCCTTGTCATACTCCACTGGATAAGGCACTAAGTTACAGGCAAACATGTTGTATTGCGGAGTAGGCCATTTAAAACCTTTCTTTTTTTTTTTTTTTTAAAAAAAAAATCATCCTTGATTGAAGCATCCATGATTTGGTTTATGCAGGTGATACTAAAAACAGTTTCCTGATGAACATAGCTATTTGCACAATTATTTATTTCAAAGCTGTATGACTGAACTGGGTTTTGAAAGGAATTGGGTGAAACATACATTTAAGCTTTTGACTCACTCCTAAAAGATCATTTTCATCTACAGTGAATTGAAATGCAGTTGAAGAAAAGCCATTACTCAAGCTGGAAGCACACTTCCTGCTTTAAAGAGGTCATACACAAGGAAAAAAAATCCCTCCCCTTTCTGAAAAGCGAGCATTACATATAGCCTACCTCTTGTCTCAACAACCCTAATTAAACATTTGTTTAAGTGCATTGTTTAAAGATATCCCTGTTTAGTAAAGGCAGAAGAGGCGTCTTACTGAATTTAAGGATGTAACGCTAAGCATACCACCACAATGCTTCGAAGAACTGCTTTTTATTTGGTGGAGAAGAAATTTCAGAGGGAAAAGAAAAAGACTATCTCCGAGTTCTTATATTGAATTCTGTATGTGATTTCTGATTTACTAGAACAGACTCCATCTGCAGTGCTTAATTTCTAACAAAGGAGCTCTGTAACTACCCCTTGGAGCTTGCCAGTGTAAACACAGCAGAACCCAAGAAGTTGCTTTGCAAATGCGGGTTAATGCATCCTATGATATACCATATAGGACTGGACAGCACTAAACAAAGGTTAATACTCAGCAGCAACTCTCTTTATCCAATACCCTAACAGCAAAGGAAAAGAGCATTGCTTCTCAGATACTTCATTATCCTCAATGTATATGCAAATACCCAGAATTTGATGAGGTCTTTGCTTTTCACCTTTCAGCACCACATAAGTAATTCATGAAGCCACTACTAACACTGCTGTTGAGTGCAAGCAGCAGTGAAAATTAAGCACTAATGATTTCAAAGGTAGGGTACCCACAAAAGTAGATGCCTTTGAGGTCATCGGTACCATGTGAGCCAGGTGACTGAAGACTGTATCGGCTCAGCATTCTGTCCGCTGCGTATCTGTGAAAGCACCTCTCACGCCAAGGGTGCTTACACAGGCAACAGGTGACTTGCTGGAAATGAAGCTTTGCACCACCAATACCAAGAAGATCCCCAAGCACTTACTGGCCCTAAAAACCATCAACTCCTGTGACCGCACTTCAATAAGGCTGCAGAAGCAAAACAACACGCTACTGGGGAGATGGGGTTCACAGGCCTGAACACCACGACCACTTTGACTTCATAACTTTTTTGAGGAGGAATGACGCAAGCTGTACAATTGCTTCCACGGTTGTTGGGTTTTTGGGGCCACCTGTAAAGTCTCAGCCCCAAAGAGCAACCAGTCAGGGTCAAAACACACAGCAGCAAATAACATGCTTGTTAAACTACAGATGCCACAAGAAATTCACTAGACTTTCAAGTTATCCAAACATGCATATATTGATGTAAACATCATGGAAAGTGTAGTCCTGAGAACCAACAATATTTTACACATTATTAGACAGGAGAAAACACTGAATTTACTAATTACAAAATAAAGTTTATTTTGCAGCGAAGGATGCATTAGTAAATTGTTTGCTGGCATAACAGTAATTCAGCTTCCTACTAAGATACAGTTCTAGCCCAACTCATTTTCCATCTTAGCACGCTTTCAGTGTTTTATCCCAAAAAGAACACGGGAAACAAAATTTAGTATAAACAACCTAGAAAGGATGAACTGATGGACCCAGGGTTTCCACAGTCTTGAATTATTTAAGTACCATTTGAGCTGAATTATTCCAATTTACAGATATGCCTGAAAACATGCTGCCCTGGAAGATCACACAGACTCTGTTGGTGTCAGTTTGAATATCCCATGGAGCTGCAGTGAGCCATACTCATGGAGGATCTGCTCTAGACCAAGAATAGACAGGAGAGATTCGATTTTTAAAGCAATACCTCCACAAAAATTGAGTTTGTAGGCCACAGGTGTATCTGGCTGCTTTGATTTTTGACAACAAGCATGTACACTAGTGGAATATATATTTAGAATCAATAACCTGAAGTCTTTGCATGGATGGGTGGCAAAGGCATACATGCCTATGTGCATTAGAAACAGGGAAATCGGTTCATTAAAAATAAAGAGGGAAAAGAGGTGAAAAAAAATTACATTTTCAAAAGTTATACTAAAGCTGTTTAAGTCGGTTCCCAACATAAAACAGATGAAAGAGCAAGTTTTTAAAAACCATCCAAATGCAGATGCTTCACAATTAGGTCAAATAGCATATATTTATTAGGAGCAAAAGAAACAGGAAGTTGCATTCTCTGCAACACTGAGATTATCATTCACTGTGGCTCTGGCAGAAAATGAGAAGGACAGGACACAAGACTGCCAGCATCAAGGTGGCACTCCCCAAATTTAACAAGGTAAAACTCCTGTTCAGCTGGAGCCTTAAATTACCAACGTCTGGGAAGCACAGGACTGAGAAAGTATAAGCAACTTGCACTATAAGACTGGTACTGTTAGAAAAACTGAGAACTCCACCTTAGCACATCTCAGAACTATGAAATCACTCATCTCACAGGAGATGAGATCTCAACCATCAGCAGAAATGAATCTCCCCCATCTCTCCCCACACCAGGCAGGAAACCAGAGGCCCGTGGGAATCTCAGGGAGCAACACAGCAGATCTGAGCATGGTACTGTAGCCAGCTACCCGGGCTTTAATGGAGCCATTTCCCACTTTACCAGACGGGCATCAGACCTGGAAAGACTTGCCCACTCTTTGCAAGGATTACTCTAGTGCTTCCCCCTACCGCAGTGCCTGCAGCTTGTGCATTTACCAGCATGACAGTGCAGCTTCCCACCTCTCCTCCCAGAGCTCGTGCATAAGAGGCTGAAGAGAGAGGATATGGGCATGGGAGAAGATACGGTGCTGCCTAGCAACTTGGAGCCTCTGCATCTCAGCAGCATCCTGCACTTGAAAGAGCACTGCAGACAAAGACACATCTGCCTGGCAGCCCCGTGCTGCAATCCTTCCACGCAAGCAAGCCAACACATCCATCACGCTGGGTGAGACACCACCCTCTTGAAAAAAAAGAATTCACACCAGGCAATGCGAAACCCAAGAGGTCTGCACAGTATTGTGCAATAGGGAGATCGTTCCTCAAGAGACCCCCTTTCACCTGCTGGGGGTGGGAGAAGAGGTATGCCAAGAAAGCAGCAGGCTCTGGTTTCCCTTGGGCATCACAAACGCTCCCAGAGTTGTTACTACTCGAGATACTAAAATACACTCAGGAAATACTTTGAGCTACCCGTGGCCAAACTGGACCCTTAGCCAGGGCCAGGACTAGCTGCACTTGCCAATCTCGATAGCCAAGTCACAACAATCAATTCCAGTTGTTTGAATTACCATGGAAATAAAGTTGAAGATCTGGATGCTGCAGGGCCAGCACACACCCCAGAAGCTGTGGAACAAGATTAGAGCTGAAATAACCAGAATCAACAGGGTCTGACATACCCAGCAACAGAGACCTATCGCAGAAATGCTGGAAAGATAACATTAGAAATAAAAATTTTGGTGAGACTGCAAATTCTGAGACTTTGACTTATAAAAAACCAGGCCTTGGTTATAGGGATCTAGGTAGGTTGTATCATAATTGCTAACCCCAGGATTTCTTTTTCTGAGGCAGCTCTGCCTATCAGCCCCACGTCGTCACTCTGCTCCCAGCCAGTCCTGCTCAGCAAGCACAGTAAAAAAAAAATCTGCTCCGTGGCATCAGCTACGCAAACAGTGCTACGCTCCTGCCTCTGCCTCCTCACAACAGGTAGATTTGTGACTAAAATGGAAACACCCTTTCCAAGGGTTACCTTGTTCCAATTTCTATTTACTGTGCTCTATTAAAACAAATCTAAAGACAGTAGCTCAAGGGTCTGGCTGACTTGCAGTCTCCTCACACTCAAATTAATGACACAACTTCAAGCTTACCAATGTCAGCAGAAGCCTTCATACACCGCCCCCCCCCCCCCCCCCCCCCGCTTTAAGAGGCACGTATTTTCTTTTTTTCCTGCAGAAGACTTTGAATAAGCAAACTTGTGAAAGAGGGGCAGCCTGGAATTTTTCACACCACCTTTCTGTTGTTTCTCACTTGTCACAGACTGTTTTAAAAAAAACCTTAATTTTAACTAAGATTTTCAGACAGATACCAACTCAGTTTAAAGTCCTCCAATTTTCTACGATACCTGGGTGCAAACACCACTTTCAGCTTATTATTGTTTTCCCTATTTGAATATTGCTTCCTGAGAAACAACCTGCAATACAGGTTCCCTCAGAACGACCAAGCAGCTACCGGAGAAATAGTCATTACTAAATAATGTTTGTCTTGCATTTCACTACTTGAAAATAGTGGCTTTCCGTATCTTTTTGGGGTGTAGCATGCTACCTTTCTCAGCTTTCCATCCCCAAAGCAGGCACTGGCATTACAAAGGGATAGGTGAGTGCATACATCTCGCCTTGATTTCTACTCCTGATAGGACATACTTTGAAATCTTGAAATTACTTCAGACTTCAAAACTGGTAAGAATAACTGCCTGTTTCTTCATATAGATATGCAGGAGAGACTCATCTTACCCACCGCTGAATGGCTAAAAGTCAGGCATCCAAGCTAAGCGAGTTACCTTAAAGAAATCAAGCATCTCACAGACAATCCACTTCTATCATACCAGAGGGAGCTCGAAACGCTACTTTAGATACTTGCCCCTCAGATGGAAAAATTAATCCTTCTCCAGGATTTCCTGCTTTGCATAGCCTAGGGTTTGCTTTTCTATCAAATTTAAAACCGTAGAACAGCAACAGTAATAAACTTGTATTTACAATCGATACATTTCAGCTACTTAGCAGAAAGAGTATTTGGCTGGTTTCAAGAGAAGCTTCTTCAGAGAGAAAGAAGCTGTTTTTCCAGAAGTGGCATTACAAAGAATTTATGTCCACAGTGTGACCTAATCACATTGAATACTTCAGAAGAAATATGACGGCTCCACAGGTGCTGTAACTACACCACTAGCCATCAAGTGTCCTGAGCATTTCATAGCGCTTGTTACTGACAGAAGAGATGGCATCATGATGGTCTATTATGTCAATAATCTGTGAGATTGAGTGTAGCAGTATACCAGAGTTATAACAAGGGACCAGAAGAAGCATCTCTGTAGCTGGTCTTTTGTGCCTATCCTTTTCACAACATCTGAGTGACAGCAGTTCAAAAGATGCAGAGTGGATAACAGAAGACTTATGACTGAGTCCGAATGAAGACCCTCACAGACCTAAAACACAGAACTGATTGTACAAATGCATCTGGTCTGCACTTCACACACAGCATTTTCTTGCTGTCCCAGAGGTTAGCTTACACCCTGTGCTGAGGAGCTACTAGAGCTGCCGTGGTTTGTATTTGGAGCTATTTGCTCTTCCCCTCCAGAAACCAAGTGGTATCTCTCTAGCATGACTCCAGTGAATTTAGCAGTATGTGGAGACGGTAATAGACCTCAGTGGTCCAGCTTTCCTAAACAATATCATTAAGAGATAGACACACTAATAGAAAAACTGCAGCAGAGCTCCATGTAAAGAAAAAGAAATTCCTCTAGGAATTCCTGGAGAAACAAATGAGAAGTAACTCAAAAAAGCTGGCATGAGCTCAACGCACGACTATTATAAAGCTCTCCACGGACACAAACCCCAGTCGTACTTTTCAGTACGGTCTGAACAGGATTTCTTTACATCTTTCAGCCAACAGCCAAGTGCAGACAGGTGGACAGAGCCAGGAGCTATGACAGCTCTTCCAGAGGAACCACAGACTGGCTAAGGCATCTGGCTTAGTTTAGTCCTCAGTCAAGTTCTGTGCTTACGGTGCTCCCAGCTGAGCCAGCTGTGCGTGGGAACCCTGCCATATGGAGCTGGGACTCAAAGATGGACAAAGCTGGGTGTCTCCCAAAGCTGGGAGACAAACTACGTACTTACTGACTAAACAGACTACATACTTACTAGCCCCATTTCTTCCAAACACGCTGCTAGCTACAGCAGCGGACAAGTCTGGATAGCTGCCTGCAGCCTGTGCTCTCAGACCTCAGTGGTGGCACCAGCTGGGAGGTGCTCTCAAAGCACACACGCAGCCAGCTCAGACACTGTTGTTCCTTGAGGCACCTCCTCTGCCCCTTCTCTCGTATTACCCCCAGCCCTCATTCACTGCAAAAGTCTTTCGTAAGTGACAGGAGAGACCATGTTGCAGGTTGCTCCTGGCTCCTTTATGCCAATCACATGATAAAGCACTCCCCTCTTCCCTCCAACCTTCAGGCAGAAGATACACTGTCCAAAACACCTCTGTTCCTGCTTTGCCCATCCGCATGGAGAATTTAAGTCTCACAAAACAACTCCAAAACACATGGGAAGGACCTGACGACCCTTCCTATCACTGCAGCTGGCATAAATGGTCTTTAAAACTCTGAGCATCGGACAAGCTGGGAAACAGATTCATTTCCCCTTGGAACAGTTATACAGTCTTCTACTGACCTCAAAGATAAACAAACCTAGCCCTCTTCCCCCTGAAAGCATACATGCTATGGCTCCAATTACCCAAGTACTTCATGGGAAACCCCAAAACATCCATTAGATCTGGGAACTACCCCACTGGGCTTTAGGGCCTGCATTCTGCACCCACAGCCAAAGCATGCAGACCTCAAAGCCTCCTGGCTGTGGCTCTCCAGGTGCTGCAGGCAGCAAAGCCGTGCTCTGGGACCAGTAAGCGCAAAGGGCAGTTCAGAGGATTCCCTGTGCTTGGCTGGCTCCAATGGGAAGCTGGTGTTTGTACAAGCAATGCTAGGAACATGGAAAGAAAGTGCCAGACATCTGGCTTGGCAGTACAGCCTAGGGAACATAACGTGTCTTCCATCTACCTAGCCAACCTCCCTAGCTAGATTCACTTAACTGGTACGCATCAGCAAAGTATCCGTCTCCCCACGGCATACCCTCTTTGCTCTCAAAGACATCACGCAACTAATCAATGCTCTGACTAACAGGGATTTACACCTAACCAGAAGAAGAACAGACCTAGCTGTAGACATAGCTGTTTTACATGTAAAGCAGTATGTAACACTTTGAACTCTTTTCTTTAAAAACAAGCAACTTGCCTCAGAATGGGTCCCGAAGCTTAACAGCCCTTATTATGCCATTAACAGGGTGCTGCTAATCTTTTTCCCCCTGCTTTAGCAAGCAGGTCTGTTATCTACACTACTGACAACAGAACAATTTCTTACACGTACACATATTGTCTCAGTCAGCTACAGACTTTTCTCTTTAGGTGAGTTTGAATTGCAGCCTCTAATAGAGCAAGGTATAACCAAGTTTTATAGGAGCACAAGTCTTTCAAGACAATACAGCCTCCCTTTCAAAAACAGCTAATTAGTTTTTTCTTTTTTTAATGTATTAGGAAGCACTGTTTCATTGAAATACTCTCTACAGAGATACCAGCATCAAGGAAACTGCCAATGGGAGCAGTTGTAAAGTTTCAGGAATGATTTTCACTCAAATGAATATCTTGATTATAGGAAACACTTCAGGAGACCTTGCCAGTAGAGAGCTCAATGGAGTGCAGTGTCTGGCACACTGGACTGGTTGACAGGAGTTCAAAGCTCTGGATTCATCAGGTTCAGCTCAAGCTGCCACACAGGCAGCGGAGACCAGCAGCCTCCAACAGTGACTTTGGGGTGACACTGGCTGAGGCCCATTGCTCACCGCAAGGGAGATCTGGGGTGATGTGACCGTGGCCTGGAGGGCTGCCACCACTCTTCCAGACACTGGGAGACTGGACAGGAAGCCTCAGAAAAATCAGAGCTGAGGCACCTGCTGGAGGGCCCAGGTATCTGTCCTTGACTAGAGAGTCAACAATGACTGGATCAATAATTTAGGTAGGAATCCTGGGCCTAAGTGATTTATACACCTCAATCATATTTTCAGAGCAGAATTTAGGGACTGATGAGCCAAATCTATTTCAGTGTCAATGAGATGTAAACCCTAAGCAGAGCTCAGGTTTCTTTTTTTTTCCATGAAAGCTGTTGTTTTAATTCAAGAATATTTGTTTTTGTCAGAACTGACAATGCTTATTGAGGAGAAAGAAACATCAAACATGAAATATTTAATCCTGTGAAAGAATTTCATATTTTATTAACTCCAGAAGAGAATGGGTCAGGATTTTCAAGTGACCTTCCCACTGTAAAGCGTTTTTAATTTTTAAACAGTCTGAAGTGAAAGAGTTACATCCAGAAGGGGATATCCAGCTAGCCTAAGAAAAAGACTTTTTTGAGTTCCACTTCATGAAAACACTTACACTTGAATTACCTTATTCCAAGGACAAAATAGGTGCAATCCCTAAGATACTGTTTGCCCATGTCACGTTCCACAGTGAGACCGGCACCTTCTAGAGACTCAGGTGACAAAACAGCCTGCTGAAAGCCAGGGGCATACGCTATCGAAACCTGAGCGCGCGTTACAATTTTGACAAAGCCTCAACTTCGTCTTCCGCAAGTTACAGGCCTTTCTAAGAGCCGTCCCTCAGACCTGGCTGAGGCATGAAAGACTGGAGGGCTTTATGAACGACCGCGCTCTAGCTGCTGCTACACAGGTTGAGAAGCGTCAGCATACGCACTTGTTTGAGACACGCCGTGAAACAAACCTCCACGTTTTACTTGCGGCAGCTCTTCTGACAGCTCTGACCACACAGGCAGAGCTGCAAGTAAGACTCTGTTTAGAAATAATGCAGCAAAAACCTCACACGTGTTATAGCTAGCTTGTAAAGACAGTACGTGCTACCTGAACCCGGTCTTCCCTGGCTAGACTACGTCTCCCACGAACCACGACAAGCTGCCTCACTGCAGCGGAGATTAATAACGGTTTGCGTCATCTGAATACACCCTGCAGCCTAATGCACTGCAAACATCTTTCTAGTAATAGCACTGCATCACGTTATCAGCTGGACTGTGTTTTGGAGCTGAAGCACCTGCTATTTTCAGATATTAAAAATACAGCGCAGCAAGAAAGTTCTTGGACAAAACAGTTTTAGGAGAAGAATCAAATCCCGGCTAGCCTATTGTTTCAACCTGACCTACGGCAGCAAAGGTCAGATGAGATACGATGTACCCTTTATAAGAGGCCTTTCAAACCCTCCAAGCGCTATACGCAGTAAATTCCATTGCTGGAGTTACGATCAAAGAGCCTAACATGGGACAAGTGCTGAAGCGAGAAGAGCGCGAGGAAATGCTAATAGTATGCCTTCAATAGCATGCTGGCTCTTCATCACAAGAGAAATGGCTTGCTAGCGCTCCAGTTGTACTATAATAACAGTTTGCTGAATTGAATGCAGAGGTATTGTTAATGCTGAGCTACTATTATGTTCTTAAGTGTGCGTGACTGTCTGAACAGTTCAGTCCACATTTGTTATTCGGGCAGCAGCAGTATAGTATATACCCTTTGCAAAGGGTATACAACTTGAATCTCCAGAATCAAGTTCTATGTGACAGCAATGCACAGGGTGCTCAAAGCCCCCTGTCAACAGAAAACAGTCTCTTTAGCCAATGCAAGGAAGCTCCTCTTCCTCCCCCTTATGTTACTCCTTCCGTTCATAAACAGAAAGTTGAAGTCATAGCAGACATTTTACAACCACTCCTAAAACATGAAAAAACCTAGAACTATGTCAAACAGTTAATCCATTTAAGCTGCAACAAGCACACATATCTAGAGAGCATGAATCTCACGGGACAGGGAGCAGGAAAACAGCATCATCTATGCACGTGCAACAGCCTGTTGTTTACTGAAGGCAGACAGAGGGAGCTGTTGGCGTTCACACAAGAGATGATGCTCCCAGACAGAAACACTTCTTATAGGATCAAGTAGTGTGAAAGATACGACTGGCTCTGAAGACCTCATTTACTGAGGTCAAAGAGAAGACGCACGTGTAATCGCCACCCCTTGCAATTTGCTTGTATGGTTTATAATACCTCTTGCAAAGAAGCGCTAACGGTAACGCAAAAGCGTTACGTAACGCAACATTAAAAGGAAACGCGTTTGTCAAGCCTGCCTCAGTTACAGCTTCTTATCAAAACCAAGTGGATCTGGCAGCACGCATCCCCGGCGGCGCCTTCGACCAGCCTAAGGGTGCGTCTGCCACTCGGCAACGCAGCGGGTTACTGGCCCAGGCAAGACGGAGCGGCACGTCCTGTGCCAGTCCAGGAGCCTGCAGACCAGCGACCCGCAGGGCTGCTACCGGTTTCCCAGATGCCCTCGCCAAGCCCCTTACCCGCCTGCACAGCTCAGGTCACGCACCCTGCGCTCCTTGCCTGCCCACCTTGGATAAACCTCTCCCAAGCTGCACGTCTATCCTCCGCATCCTCCTCCGGCAACGAGTTCCACTGGTTAAATAAGCATCACAAGGAACCAAAAAAATGTCGCTTTCAACTCTCCACCCAACGGCTTCCTCTGCTGCCTTATTTTCCTGCCTTGAGAAACGTTTTCTATCCAGCTCCTACTCTCCGCCCCACATCGTTATCGTGCAAGGTCCAACTGTGAAAGAGAAAACTACCACCAGCTACCAGTCATGACGCTAACCACCGGCCATCACTGCTGTCCTCCCAGGACAGGGGTCCCCCGAGAACGGAGGAGGAAGCCAACCCCTCAGAGTTACGGTCAGCAGACCCCAACCACAGTCGCTAAACCCCACACCTTCTCAAACTACGGGGCCAGAAATAAGATGGGCGCACAGCTCTGACAGCTTTCTTTGCACTTCACTCGCGCTTTCTAGCAGCGTTATACAATTCATTAACAGATTCCCTTACCCAGCGCAGCACTGTCCTTGGCCTTATGAAAACAGTGACAGGACTGGCAACAATTAGTCTAAATTGGGTATCTGAAGACCTTTCATTAGCAGGATCTGTAGCAAGTAGGTCACAATTGTCTTAACGATAAAGCGGGGAGCTCAGCTCCAAAAAGGAAATTCCAGGAACACAGAAAACCAAGCATTATCCTGCTGTTTCGCTTTAGCTCATATTGGCAAGAGCCTTGTCTAGAACTAATAAAGCGCACTTCATACAATATTCAAAACAAAAAACAGCCTCACCAAAATTAATGGCGCTTTTGCTAGAGCTGGATGAAGCAACCAGTAAAACAAGCGCAGGAAGCTTGAGTTTCCTTAATGTCAGTCACGTTGTTACGCTGTCCCCTGTAAACGCATCGAAGACGCACACATTTTTCGTTCTTCTGAGCAACACTAAGGTATGTGCTCCAGAGAGGGAATGCAATTTCAGAAGGTAGCCCAAAACTGTACTTTCTACCTAGTTTAATACTTTGATTTATAACCTCATTAGCATGGGAGAATAACTCCTATTAAAACTATTAAAGATAATTTTAGCAATAATATCAAAGGATATGAGTAGGTGTAATGATGGCACTAACTCTATGAATTAATAACTGCTCATTATTTTAAATCATATGTACAGTAGAAATGAATAATCAGGAAAATAAACAAGACGTTTTATACAAACTTCAAACTAGGGAGGCTGAAAGCACTGTAAATTACACTATAAATTATTGGTTGCCCACTCCAAAGTTTAATATTGCACTTTTGCAGACAGAAAAGTATACTGCAGGTAGGCCAGACTGTTAGGGAACTAGTTAGGGGCACAATGTCAAACAAACACCAGTTCACCTCTTCCATACCCGCACCCTTTGAGCCTCCCCTCCCGCCCCCAAACCCCATCCCCTCACCCCCAGAGAAGGCAGGCAGGTGTTTGGCATCTCACTTCCAGGTGCATACGAGGGACCATTGGATCAGGATGCTACGATGCTGAAAAAGCACTCAGAGTAACATTTCTTCCCTTAATCTTCCCACCTGGTCCTTTATCAGCCCTTTGGTCATGTCTGTTTAGATCACGAGCTCCTCAGCATGACTCTTCACCCTGCATCTGCCTGGAGGACAGCACAACAAGGCTTCTACAGACTTCTGCAACACCATGTCTTGGGTTAAAACCCACTTGCGGGCGGCAGTGACCAGGAGAAACCCCCACGGACATTATATAGAATTTTTACCGCTCTTGATCTGACCAGCATCTGCCCAAATTGAGCTTAACATACCTCCCAGCAGTGCGGGTAAAAAGGACCAGCTGACTCAAGGAAAAGCTTCCCACAAGAATTCTCCTGCCAAACTGACATACAGAGTGGTCGATTCTGCCAGCTTACCATTCATACCAACTTCCACTACCTTATTCAACTTAACGGGTGTGAGATTTGGTCCCAGTAAATAAAACACAGCATCTGGCATCCCACTTAAATTCTGGAGACAGCACAAGCCAAGCATCACCCACAAGTACATACCTAAAGGACACTTGCATCTTTCAGTCTTAAAGATGGAAGGATTTCTTCTCTTCTTGGAAAGAGGATGGTGGACTGTTATTCAGGTTTTGGTTATGGACGGGGGGGAAAGTAAGCAAGAAAGAGACCTCTGTCTGATCAAGTATATGGAACTGCAATTCTGTTTTTGATTACAGGTCTCCTTTAAGGTTTTATGAAAGCTTTTGCTACACATTAACTCTCCAGTGAAACTTACTACCGCCATTTGACAGCTGAAGTGATTTTATTCAAAGGATCAAAAGTAAAAGCTTAAGTTGCTATCAAAAGCTCTGTGCATGCATTACCTTAAATGCGCCCTGTCTTAACAGTGAAACAGCTGATAGTTTAAGTGTGTTGCCAGCTTACTTTTTTGGAATTTTTTTTTATCATTCCTAAACCTTCAGTAACTACACTGTTTTTCTGCAATCTCAGTATTTCCTGGAAAGGGGAAAGATGAGTGTTATGTGACCTGTAAAGAAGCATGTTTTAACTTTGTCCTCAGACAAGGGATGGTGAAAGACAAAGTGCCAGCAGAAGGCTACCAGAGATGAGCACTGCATGTCCATAAGCCCTTCCCCAGCTGACGAATCCAAGTCCCACACACGAGGTGACACCTCAGTGATGCAAACCTCTTCAAGCACGCGCAAGTCTACCACAAGTCCCATCTGCTCCCATAACAACATCTTCCACACCAGGGACTGCTTAAGTAGTCCCCAAAAGCAGAATTAATTCCCTGGGCCACCGCAAGGGACAGACACAGTTAAAAGCTGATCTTCGTTAGCTTGTCAGCCTCACTTACCTGAGGTCAGACAAATGGTTTCCCTAAGGCAAGCTACCCATGTCCCCCTTGACAGTTCCCCCCCACACCCCCCACCAGGCTTGCAGGCAACGCAGAGCCCCTTACCAACAAAACAACCAGCTTGCACCAGCAGCCAGGCCTGCCCTGTACCCATAACAGCTTTCCCCCACAGTAAGGAGGGAAAAATCCAGAGTGAAGGGCAGGGGAGACATGCCTCTTACTTACTTCTGCTTTCCACCAGAAAGGTGATCATCCACTCCCCTCACATACATGTTGGTCTGACACACAGCAAGCCATCCAGAGTAGTGATCATGAAGCCCATGTCCTATGCTTGGCGGGATGGAGGGAGGCAAAGAATTTGCAAACAGTCTGGAAAGAAACGAGAAGCAGGAGAGACCACGTCAGTTCTGCTCCCACTCTTCAGAAAGTGAACGTAAGGAGACTGTTAGTTGGGCAGTGAGGAGTCAGGGAGGGCACAATTCCTTTACAGTGCATGCAAGGGTTTTATATCTTGTGCAGCTAATGAATTTGGAAGTGTTTTGCCTCATGTGTTTTGCTTAGGTACAAAACTTGCATTTTGAAAACAGCACCGAGCTGGTTCACGAGGACCAGAGCAGCCCTTAGAGCACACAGAGAGGCTGATCACCCCAGTTTAGGGCTAACTGAGGCTCTCGCAGCTGAGATGACTGGGGTTGGCCCACCCCAGAGCCCAGGGCAGCCATCCAATCCCTCAAGAGCACCAAAGAGCACACCCAAACCCCTGCCGAGTCTTGCCACTGCCTGCACCCATCTCACTACCCCACGGAGATACCAGGTGAGACTACCCAGGGCACCTAAGGGCTAGCAGTGCCCTCAAGCCCGGATGGGGTTGCCTCTGCCCGGCTATAGTGGCTGGACAGTCATCCTTTTCCCAAAGGTGGAGTGCAGGCAGCTCTCTACTCACTGTGGCCCTGGCCTCAGAGCGCAGGTGACGGACTCTGCCATGCCAGGCTGTGTCCAGCCTAGACCTAGGGCCAGGGGTCAGCACAAGAGACAGGGCTTGTCTAGCATCACAAAATTCTCTTTTTCTCCTTTCCAGGCTTGATTTTGGTTGGTGCAGGCACTGCTGGGGGCTCTTCCACAAATCAGTGTTGACATCAGAAACATTCAGATGGATGGCAGGGGCCTTTTGAGCACAATACCCACTGATGGCAGGAGCAGCTGGCCAGATCCTGTACCCATACCAGAGGCTAGGACAAAACTGGTGAGGGAAGAGGTGACTGTCCCTCAACAAATGATCCCTTTTGGTCAGTGGCCCAGGCCGGGAGCACCACCAGAGCTGCTGGGGGTGATGCTGCTGCTTGGTGGGTTTCTGGCCAGGACCCAGCTCCTGATGCAGAAGGCTATTGGTCCCCCTGCCTCTCAGGGCCAGGGGTCCCCAAGTGGTGCCAATAAGGCAGAAGCAGGCCTTGCCCTGAGGACCCCAGCGTGGGGGTGGTGGGGGAGGCATTTTCCTGTCTGCCTGGACTGCACTTCCAAGGCTCCTTGATCAAGAGGTGAAGCAGCCCCTGCTGTAGCCCTACAGGATTCGGGGTCCAGGGATGGTCTCTGATGGTAAAGAAGAAACAAAGCCTGCATGGCCAGAGCTCAGGGATCCCTTGCAGAGAGCCACCCCACTGTGACACCGGGCAGGGACCCCCTGTGGGGAAGGGCCCCCCTCCAACCCAGTTCCCAAGCACCCCCTGTGACTGCACCGTTGGGGCCCACAGGACAGGGCTGGCGGTGGGCTGTCCTCCCTTCTGCCCCTCAAACGCCGCACACAACGCCTGGGCTGTGGCCGCAAGCGGAGACAAAATCTTGCAGTTTTGGGGATCGGAAACCAAGACTAGGTCAGCTGTTTTTCTGGCTGAAACCAGGGACTAAAAGCCCTGCATTTTGGGGGCTCAGCAATGGAGGCCGAGTTCTGCGTTTTTGAGGCTCGGAAACAGCAGCGAGTTTGGCTGTTTACAGCCCCAAAGTGGAGGCTGAGAAGGCCCCTTTTGGGGGGGGGGGAGGGGGGAGGCACAGAGGGCCAGGATGGGTGCAGAGTGTGTGGACCCTCCCTGGAGGGGCGGTCCGTCTGCAAGCGCCCCGAGGGCCGGGAGGCTGGCATGCACCAGGCTGAACCTCACACCTGAGAGAGTTTCTGGTGCAAAAGTGTTTTTTTTTTTTTTTTTGGCAGGAAAAAAACAGCAGATACCAGCTTCCAATTCCAATATTTATCCAACATTTATACAGTATTTTCAACACTTATTAACTAATTAGTCAATATATACTCAATAACTAAAGACTGATCCATGCTGACTCAATGTACATAAGCTAATAGACCGGCTTTGATTCAGTATTAAATTACAGCAAGTTATGACAGTGACTGATTTATGACTTTGTCAATAGTCCATGCTGGGCTGCTGCTGCTGGAGCGTCCCCAGCCCTGCAGCCACAGCAGCCAGAGCTGGGCAGGCGCCGCCAGCAGGTCCCAGGCATGGGCAGTCACCCCACACAGGCTTTTCCCTCTACTGTCATGGCAGCAGTAGCAAGGCAAACCTTGGGCAAAGGCAGCCACGCTTGGCCAGAGAGGAAGCTAGAACTGCTACAGTTTGGGTACTCCTGTGCCAGATCTTGGGGTGAGCTGTGGGACACCTGCAAGGGCTCTGGCCTGTTTAAAGACCTCAAAGTTGAATGGAGCAGGTCTGTAGCCCATGTGGTGAGAGGCCAAGCTGAGCAGTGGGCCCACCATGCTGCAGTTGGCTGTAGCAAGCACCAAGACAAGACAGCAGTGCCGCAGGCACGCTTTCTAGTGCGTGAGGGACGCTGCCATCTGTGGCCCTAACCCAGGGCTGGGCTGTATTAGTCCAGAGGCTCACTCTCCTCCCCAAAGGTCAGGCATCACCTTAGGGACCCAACTGGCTTCTGTCAAACAGCATTTGGCTTACCCTATCATAACCAAAATAGTTGTAAGGACAAACTCTCCACTGTAGGTTAACCTCACTGATCAAGTAGTTGCCCACGAAACTTGGGGAAACAATAACTGCTCTCACCTTGAGTGAACGAGAGCTGTAGCTCTGACCTTGGCGCTCTGACTTCAGAAACAAATGAAGGCACAGCAAAAACTCCACTAAAGAAACAACGTACGGGAAAATGAGTGGTTTGCTTGCTACTCTATGAACTTTACCCACGTAAAGTTTCCCAGTACCCGCCAAAAACAGTAAAAGGTGAGGTTTAGCAAAGCTAAGAGAAGTAGCAGTACATTCGTGAGTCAATTTTACTTTTAAATGGGTAATAAGATTGTAATTTTAAATTTAACAAACTGAAAGGCTGATTTAAATAGAATCCTTAGGTACCGTAGAACCTACCAACACAACGTAGAAACCTGAGACAGATGCAGGCTGTGATCAATGCCAGTCAAACGGCTACCCACACAATGGCTACTACTAGAGTAGAAGTAACATTGAAGGAAGATAGTATACTAAGTATTAGAGGATAATCATACCTGTCCCAAACCTGAAGCTTAACTGCCGTATTTCAAGTTTCCAGAAGTTGACCCTACCATGCATGATTATAAGCAATGCGTTTAAAACCTTTCCTGTAAAAGAAAAAAGAAAAGATGGTAAAAACCTATGCCTAATTGTAACAACAAACTTAAACTTTATCTCTTCGTCATAGGCAAGGGGCGGAATCAAGGAATAACAAATACCGCTAACAAGTGGTGAACAGCTGTTTAAGAACAATGGCTAATAAACTGAATAAAAGAGGAAAAAAAGTCTATTGACTAGACTCAGCATCACCAGGGACCCCTGTGGACGTAGACGTTCCAGCCTGAGTAATTAAGGTAATCATTAACACCAGTCTTGTGTTACTTTTCAGTGTCTTCCATAAGTATCACTTCTAGAAAAACAAGTAATACGTTCCACCCCACGGATACTGATAACTACTTGTGGCCTACCTTTGCTTCTGCTGTTCTTTGTCGTCTCATATGTATATGAGAAGACAGACATAACACTTAGCTCAATTAGCATGACTGAAATTGTAGAAAAGAGAACAAGGAACCAAATTAGATCAAATTCAAAGGTGTCCCCAAGTCATTTCTCCTCATGAGGAACCCTGTTTTCCTCCAACTACTGAAAATGACCGGAATCTGGGATGACCAGATGACCTGGGAAATATGCTCTAGAGGACCCCGCTGGAGCAGGGGGGTTGGACTAGATGATCGCCAGAGGTCCCTTCCAACCTCAACCGTTCTGTGATTCTGTAATTATCCGATCTTGAATTTATCTATGCATAAAGCGTATATATGCAAATATGTATTGACAGTGCATCTGTAAATGTGCATGTGAGTTAAAAGAAACAAGTCAATCAAATCCAAATGCTTCCCGCAGCAAATAATACTTTAACAGATTGTACATCATTAGGTATCTTTATAGCTTCTGGAGTGAGAGAACCGCACTTCTATGCATGTCAGAACACCATTACAGAAATTAATGGTCCGTCATAGACTTTAAAAAAAAAAAAAAGCACCTGGTAGGCCCGAGAGCTTCCTCAATTAGAGATGTCAGCACACTACGTGTGTGGTTATGTAGTTATGTATCAAAGTTTAATTATCAAATAACTAACTTGTAAAAACGTAATATTACAATATTCCTTTTAAGGGAAAAAGCGCATCCTTTCGTAAGTCCTCTGAACTAAGAATAATCTCCAAATCTGTACATGTGTTGTATGTGTCAGCTGTAAGACCACGTTTGGAAGTTGAAACCCACACTGTACCTGCAGTAGAACACAATCCGTCGGTGACTGGGCCCAAGTCAGTGGGACTTCTCTGACGCAGTGGAAGTTGTAAAGCATGTGTCCTTGAGAATGAAAATGGCTTCTGTCAAGTGACCCTGGGGCTCCTGGATAAATTGTAGTACCAGCACACAACCACAGTTCAAGTCATCCACTATGCCAAAATGCTCTTCTGTACAGTACCCCAGTTATAAGACATGTTAACCTCCCAGTAAGATAACTTCTTCAGGCACCATCAGCCTCAGGACTGTTGCCCTTGGCCTTGTGCCCAGTTACAGGAGCATTAATATCTGCTCTAGTGCTAGCTTATGTTTATGGTTGTATTATCACATACTGGCAACAGCCCTATGTACAGTGCCCGCTTTCACTGCCCAAAGTGAGCAAAAAGAGGTCAGTGGGTGGCCAGCTGCCCTGGATGGCAGAGCAGGCTGCAAGGCTGAGCGCGGTCGGAGCTGTGCCCAGGGCTGGTACGCTGCACTAGTGTGACTCCCTTTGGGGAGCGGAGGGCTGGAGTGCTGCGTGCTATGCTGACCGAGGTGATGCACAGCAGGAGACTCCCCTTGGATTCTCATAGCCTTGCGCTGGCAGATGCTGAAGTCCATGTGCCTTGTATCAGGCAGCATGGAAACAAGTGTCATGAATGTAGGAACTGTCCATTCTTCCACCTCTTGATTCCACCTCCCTAGAAGCTAGGGAATAAACAGAGCTTAGAAGATACACTATTAGCTAATAGTCATTTAGGTAGTCAGTAAGTGCTTCCTCATAACACACCTGCACAAAGCTTAATAGCTAATTAGTGCTGCAACTTCTGTGCTGATCAAGCATGTTCCAATCAGCACTATTAGTATGGTGAGTGAGAGAAACCAAAAGGGAGATTGAGCAGGGCCTGATGAAACTAGGATGAAGGTGATGCCTTTCAAAAGGCTGAGTACTTGGGTTTCAGCTTACAAAGATCTTCTAACAGCAAGTGTTCAGGTCCCTGTGTTTTGTGTGAACATCCCCATTTTGTACAAAACTGGAAGTCAGAATGACATAGTTTGAGGAATATGAGTATGGTTGACAAAGGCAAGACAACATTCTTGAATCAAAACATCTCCCCAGAAGCAATGTGTTTGACTAGGCACTGAGACCCATACAGCCCCGTAACTAACATGTGAAGATCCCATCAGTTTGACTAGAAATACCATATGAATCAAATCAAGCTTCCTCACGCCATGGTGAAACTCCCAGGATTAGCAGGTGGTCCCAGAGGAACATGATCTGAAGCAGAGCTCATCCTTCCCTTCTGGGTCTCTGAAGGATTTTTCTTGTAGAGTGCAGATGAACTATATGAAAACTGCCAAAAAAACAACAGGAAAACAAAACAAAAAGCCTTCAGATGCATAATACACATTTTGGGTATAATAAAGGCACTTAAAATGAGAATTTCTATAGACTACTTGCTTAGGATCTCCCTCAGCTTTCCACACGTCAGGATCAGGGTGCGGAAAAGCCAGTCTTCAAATTATCAGGGACTTGATAATATCTTCATGTTTCTTCCATACAAAAAAAAAAAAAAAAAAAGCTTTTCATGTTCAGTTGAGAAAGAAAAGCATCAAGAGGATTTCAAAGCAGACTGTTAATTACTGGAGCGATTGCCAACATTTTTTAATTCCATTTTTGTATAGCAGCCCATCAAGTGCTACCGTACCAGGTTTTACTGTACCATCTTGGGAAAACAAAACCATCCACAGGAGCTCAGAGATGAACATCAGCTTCTGAAGAAGGTTAAGCAGATGGAGCAGTGCCCATAGGCACAGTCTGTCAGAATGCAGCTGAAAAGGCGTTTCCGGTAAGCTTCTCCCATACTTTCCCCTGAGGACTCAAGACAATTAACACTGGAGTTCAGGGAACACTTCACAGGGGGAAAAAAGGATAACGTTTTCAGGTGAAACATCCAGATACTATTCACCAAATGGACTTCTCAGTCCTCCTATCACTCAGGCTCTAGTCAGCCAGACATCGCTTTCTCTTTCAAAAATTTTTAGGATCAGTATTTCAACTCCAAGAAGTAGTTGGAATGAAGTCAGCCATTCTGTCAAAACACATCCATCACCCTCTCCTCATAATAGCTCCTTCTGGGCCACACCAGCTCCAGCGAGATTTTCCTGCTTGCATATTTTTACTATATTTAAAGAAAAAAGAGCCTTCCTTTGAAGGTATGCATAAGGAGATATTCACAGCCCCATATCTTGTATGCACGTTGCTATTAGGCTGACATATTTCCCTCCCTGTCCCCGAATGTACTGATAGCTACCCTGGTGAGAGAGAGGACAAAAACAGCCCCTTTGTAAGGGTTCTGGTGCTGCTCAACAGCTCTCATGGGACTTTTCTGCTCTGCTGCACAGCCTCCTGTCCTTGCCTGCATGTACCATGTCAGACAGTCATGAAACCAGGAGGAGAGGAGGAAACCGTTCCTAACGTGTAACCTGTGCAGAAAGTAATGCTGCCACTGCAGCTCCAAGTGAGAACAACGTGGAATGTTAGAATTGATAGTATAACGCTTTAATTATCTGTGTAACAATAAACTTACACTCAGGATGTCTAAGTCAAAAAAAAATTCCTGATCACTCATCAGGTCAAATTTGAGAGCCTTTAGCCAGGGGGTGGAGGTGGAGGTAGGAGGAGGCAGTGCAAAGTGGATTAAACCAAACTGATTAAGATATGCGCACACACTAGGTTAGATTAATGCAGCCATATATCACCCTGTGCCAATGCTAAAGAAATGTCACTTCCCAGTATCCTTTTATTAAAGCAACTGTACAGATGCAGAGATCTGTAACACTGTCCCTTGTCATTTTTGATTCGTAAAGCACCAATATGCACAACAGAAAATGAACTTCCAAGCTTTACCTTGTACTACATTTAGCATTATTAAAAATCTGATCTCATGTACTAGGAAGAAGGAAATCATAGGAAATTAAGTGATGTGAACGCTGCATATCTGTCTGAAATAAAATAGCGCCGGTGTTTTCTGATGAGCAAAACCCATGACACAGAAAAAAACATCGAGAACATGAATAATATGACTAACAGATCAAGACTTTGACACGCTCAGCTTAAGTGTGCGTCAGTCACACCAAATAGAGGTAAAACGCGGTGAAGGAGTACGTTATTTAAATTTTCCGTAGGTCACAGTTGTGAAATCATAATTCACAGGAAGTAAGCGGCTCCTGCACTTGCTCGTCAGTACTACGTTTCAGGCCCTCACAGAGGGCTTTGGGAATAGGGTGAATTTGGTTCACCCTCCCCTGCCTGCGTTTCATAAAAATCTGCATATCTCTAATTCAATGCTCTAAGGTACCTAGATTGTTACACCGACAAAGTCAGTACTCTAAACCGAAAATTAGACTATTCCCCTGCCTGCTCTGTGGAGCTGACAGTCTCAAAGACTCAGTAATGGGAACAGTCTGACTGTAATGCAGGGAAAGGAGTTTGCTGTAAATATTGATGCTGAATAATTTGAATCACACCTCCATCACTACAGTAACTGTATGCTATATATTATATTTACATATGTCATCCAATTACCAAAGAGTCTGTGAAAGAGCAATGGGGCGGGGGGGAGAGGAGTGAATCCAAGCAAAATGCCTACGATTACAAAAGAAATACCAAATCATTGACTTTTTTTTTTTTTTTTAAAAGGTAAATACCCAAAAGTAAAAGAAGTTCCTGAGCTACCGGAAAAGGAACCCCAAGGGAATGCGTTCAAGAAGTGCCACATCAGGGAAAAAAAAAAAAAAAAAAGGGAATGCATGGGTAAAAGACATCATGGTAACAGTTTGTATGTATCATTCATGTTCCTTTAGTAGCCTGTGACACGGTGAGATATTATAACTAATGCTGTAAGCATACTCAGACACAATACAGAAATGCTTACCATGTTCTTGTATCCAACCTAGCAGTGCGCTGCCTGTCCAGAAAAGATGCATCTCCTGCAGGTGGTCTTTCCTGTCTGCCATCCCTGTAACATCAGACACACAGGTTAAGGCAGGCAAAATGAATATCTGAATTATTTCTCTGTGGAACCTTAAATCAGGGTGTGCCCAGAATTATAAAGCCCCCCACTGGCAGTTAAAGCTTAACTCTATGGTACCAACCACAGTCTCCTGATGAATCTGCTACTCCTCTGCTACTTCTCATACATACACTAATTGTCCTGCGCAATCAGATAGGTGAAATGAGTTAGCGCCACCAATTATTTCTGTGCACCACTTAAAAACCCTTTCATGACTTTGTTCTATGAGACATGACATAGAAGAAACTCGCGATGCTTTGCTTTTTTTCTAGAGTGGTATCTGCGCGGCTTCTGGTTTACATAGGTAGCTGTTTTCCAGTTTGCAAGATGCTGAGCTTTGACGACAGGCTGATGGAACAAGTGTAAGATTTGCAGAGTGTCATGCCAGTTTCATTCTCAAAGTCAAGGGGATTTTCCCATTAGTAAAACCTGCTTTGCAGTCTGACATACAGACTCTAAGGACTTCTTGCCAAAGACATGGAGTCACATTCTCAAAAGGGCTTACGTAGCGGGAGTTTTTTTCCTCAAATGATCTAATGATTTAACAGCCTAAATTTCACTTTTGAAGTGACTTGGGCCAGATTTTGGGAAGTATTTTAGAGCCTGGAGTCACAAAACAGCTCAGCAGAGGGATTATCAAAATAGCTCATAAATACCTCCAAATCTGCACGGTGGGACCATTTTGGAGAAACGCACGTGCCAACACCCTTAAGTTCTCTTCATTTTCAAAAATGCAACAGTTCCTGGGTGAGGAAGGGGAAAGTCGAATCTAAAGTTGATTTCAAAGCACTGAATTTTTACAGTGAAGACTCCTAGAAGCTGCAGAAACTGGTTATGATTTCAAAAGAGGGCGGGCAGAAGCCAAAAGCTTTTCATAAACTTTGGAAAGCTTTCATGCAAAACGTAGATGAAAATGAATGTTTCCGAAATTGTCGGCAGGTAATCATGCATCCATTACTCACCGTTCCTTACCATGCAGCGTTTCACCGATCATCCTAGGGCTGGTGGGTACTCAGCTTTCTGATTGCCTGCCCACTTCTGTCACATGCCTCAAGAAGGAAGGAGCCTTTTGAAAGCCTAGGCTCTAGTCTCCGAGTCTGCAAGGCAACACAACCCCTTCCACAACTGCACACAATTTTTTCTCCTGGTTTTGCAGGGATCGGATGTGATAGGAGGGAGCTGTGCAAACTGCACTGTCTGTCTGCAGGACAAGAAGCAGGGCCTGGATATACCCTAACGCCTTCAGTAGGCTCTTTTCTGTTCATTAGAGCCCAGCCTAGCTCATTTCTACCAATGGGCCGGCTGTAAGGCTCTGGCTCCTGACCTGCCAAGCAGGATGAAGTGACCTTAAGCCTCTGAGGATTCAGAGAGCTCAGAGAAATGCAGGACAAACACCTGAAAATGCCTGACGCTCAGGAAGTGAGCTTGCCTCTTAAGCAAACAGATAAAAATTGCAAATATTTCCAGATCAAGCTGCCTCGAGTTAGGCTTCCCAGTCCAGAATAGGGTTCCCTCAAGGGACATTTGCCCTGATTCACCAGCCTGAACCACAGCAACTTCCCTCGATTTTAATGGCCTTCAAAGGTGTTCCTGACCAGATGAGCAGACCAAATTTCTGTGAGCTGACTACGCATGGAGGTTTGAGAAACCCCTCTCTAGTCAGCCCAGGCCTGGAAATGTCGACTATAAAGTTTCTGAAGCGGTCCCCCAGCAACTGCCACAGGCCAAATTTTTGGAAAAATTTCCTTAGCACTTTCTGCTTCTGCTGCTATTAAGAGCAAACAAGAAAATACATCACAGCAGTGTTAGGAGCTTGGCTTCCCGGCCACGGACAGGAGTCCAAACAGTCACATTTGAATGCTTGTTACCTGCATTTCTAGCTTTCTCGCCATTCTCTTAGTTGTTAGATTCTGTACATCAACACAACATTTCAGAAAAAAGTATTAAACTACTCAAAATTTGACTCAAAAAATAAATAAAAGCAAAATGAAGCTAGGAAATCCTAAGCACGTCTCTTCCCAAATGAACTTCCCATAAGCAAATTTTTCCGAGTGAAGAAACGTGTGCATGAATTCTGGTTAAATGGCTCAATAAATGCCCCACAGATTGATTTCAGTTTGCTTGTCTTCTCCTAAAGGAATGTGCTGGCTCTGCCTTCAGATGAATAGGATTTCAGCAATCCCAGTGCAAGACTGAACTCTACAGCTCATTTTCTCTGTTAGCACAAGATCCACAGTCCTCCTTGTGGTCACCTGCAACTTCAGCTGGACATCACATTCTCCTGGAATAACTGTTAAGTTTTTTTTTTTTTTTTAAAATAGCAAAGAATATTTTGAGGTAAAAAAAAAAAAAAACAACGGTGATCTGGTGACGGTAATACTAAAGTATTTAAGAAACACGTTTCAATTTACCTCTTCAGTTTTCCTTTCATACCACTGGGGGAAAGTGAGGGGCTGGGGAGAGAAGGGATACAAGGTGCTAAAGACCTAAACATCTCAGGTTTTTGGTTTTTTTGTTTGTTTTTAAGTAAAGTGCTTCTATTGTTCAATTCCAACTGACTATTCCTTTTCAAAAGTTTCCTTCCATCTTGCTCTAAAAAGTTTAGAAAGTTAAAATAAATAGGGTAAGTTTGCTCTAAAAGATTTTAGTTGACTAAAATTCTGAATTTTGTTTTGCATCAACCTGAAATAGGGTTTAATCTTGCTTTTTTTGGACTCCCTAAGAACTGGAACGATCATATGTGCACATGGCTTATCTAACAAGAGATTTGAGCTTAGAAACAGACTGTTTTTATGCTCAACTCCTTTCCTTGCCCATGCATCTGTCTTTCACCCATTTCTATTGTAAGCGCCTAATACTGAAGATTCTGGGCCCTTACAGAGGTAGGACAGGAAGTCCCTGAGAAAAGAGCTCTCCTCACTTTTGAGGACCAACCTAGTTTCCGATCTTCTTTTCTTTCTTTGCCAGATCTTCGTGCACTAATTTATCTGTGTCACGGCACTTGTACTGATTTTTGCTCTCCTTCCAAAATTGTGGTGCTCTGTAAAATCCTGAGGAGCATGGACAGGGTGAAGAACTTAAGGGGTATTGGATAAAACCAAAAGGAAGCCAATTCAAAAACAAACTAAAGGAAATGCTTGCTTGCGTAAGGTTCACTTATGCTGAGGAACTCCTTGCCACAGTTAGAGCAGATGCTGGAAGATTACATGGCTTCCAAGGGAAGCTGGGGAGGTTCACAGAAGACAATTCAAATCAGCACTGTTCAATATTTGGTCCAGGAAGTCTTTGAGCCTCAGAGGGTAGACAAGTATGTGGGGAAACTACGCGTGCATATACTCTTCTCTACACATCAACTGTTAGCTGCTGCGAAATGGGGGACAGCGTGAAAAAGACGACCCAATACAACCATTGACCCAACCCAATATAGCCATTTTTATTCTCTTATTTGTTTTACGCTATTATATCGTGCTACATTTTTACTCTACACTGTTCTTCGTAGGGTCTCTATTGTTGTGGCCGAGTACGCAGAGTTTCATGAAATGAAGTCCTCGTTTCAGTTGGTAGCTACAGCAAGTTACACAGATGTTTCCTTTTATTTTAAAATAGCTAGCACATAGGAGGTCCTTGCAGTTACTCTTCAGCAGCTCGCGCTCTAGTCCAAATACCAGCTACTTGGTCTTCACCCTTTTCCCTTACAAATGCGGTTAAACAACCCACAGGTCTACAAGGATTAGGGGGATTCCTTACTCATCAGGCTTCTGGCAATTGGTCATCATACTGTTTTCATCTCTCCTGCTTACTCTAAGAAAAGGACAGGAGATGAGACACGCATCTATCTTAAGCTGGACCCCTCACAATAAGTTTCCAAAGGTGTTTACAGGAAGCCTAGGAACAAAACACCTTGTTTCCTCTTGCAAGTGACTCAGAAGTCCTACTAGCGGACTGAAATCATACCAATTCCTCTAAGCTGAATCTTACGGCTTTCCCTCGTCTACATGACTAAGATTTACAGATGCAGAAAGCTGACGGGTAGTCAAGAATAAAAAACACATAATCACAAGGCTCAGCAGTGCTTTCCTAATTATATGGCAAGACTGAGCCTTACGAGGCCAGAATCAGTCAGCAGAGAACAACAAATAACATTGTATGGATTTTCAGGCAAACCTAATGAGAGTGAGAAAGATCTCACCCTCAGGACAGCACATGAATGTTCAGCAAGAAGAGGACAAGCCAGTCCCAGTTCAGCAGAAAACATGCCATGTTAGTAACGTTTAACAGGTCAGTGTTCACAGGATTTCCTCAGACCTCGGTAAAACTGGTTTCCTTTCTATTTTTGAAGACACGTGCACAAGTGCGTACAACTATTTCTGTGTTATACCTAAAACACTTTCCCAACATTTTTTTTAAATTACAGAAGAGTTTGGTGGGTTTTTTTTTTTTTAACCTGGCCTTCCATCTTGGCCATATCCTTTCAAGTGGCAGAAGTGTAAAGTGAGACCTCTTAAGCTTCAAAGACTTCTTTTCTGCTACCACTCTCACCAAAGATGAGCCAGGTAGGAGGGGGAGAGAACTCTGTGCTAAAGATCAAATCAGAAACGTCCTTTGTGCTTACAACTGCCTTAGACCAAGACAGTGCAACTCCAGGTACGGCTTTCCCTGCTTCTACTTCAGCACGCGTCCATAGAAAACCCAGCAATCAAAAGCAGTAATACCTGTCCAGTAGATAACACTAAGAAAACTGCATCAACACTGGTGACATAAGTATTGATTAGGAATAGAAAATGGATTCAATTTCAGAGGAAAAGGTTAAAAAAAAAAAAAAAAAAAGGTGAACAATATCATCATCTGCAGAAGTGCTCTGCTGTTTAGAGCAGAAGTCAGGATGAATATTTTCCCACAGCTTTGAAAATTCACAACAACTTATTTCCTTCCAGACATCAGTTCAGACAGAGACCAGGAAACATTGGTCGACGACGTTTGCTTACGTGCCGCTGATTCCCACTGCTAGATCTGCTGCAGGTGCAGATCAGGTTAATCCAGGTGAGCAAAACGGAAACAAGGGGAGAAATTATCAACTTTTTGCTCACGGAGAGGTATTTTCCACCTGTCTTTGTGTAGGCAGCCCACAGCTTCCCTCAAGGCATGCAGGAGAGCAGTCCCACTGTCTTCTAGGGAGCCTTGCGCTCTCAGATCGCCCGAGTGTTTTGGAAAAATCGCCTACGTAATAAACATGAAGCCTGTGCTTTTGAAACCACTCTCCTAAGAGAGCTGAACGCTCACTTCCCACTAATTTTCATTCATTGCAAAGCCTCTGGAAAGCCAGCAAACCCAGTTCCTTGAGGGACCCCCTGAGTGGGGACAACTTTACGCAAACAGCCACCTCTGAAAGCGGTGGCTGCCACAGCCCTCTGCGGGACATGCCCCTGCTGCAGTGACCAGCTAGGTGCCAGAAAGGCCCCAGGGGCTACAGAACAACAAAAGCAACCTAATACAGAAAAATTCAGACTATCCAGTCGGTTAACTTTGGGAGGGATGTAAGCAGGAGCTCACCCCATGCCAAGCCCCAAAGGCAGCAAGCTCCCAAAGCCCGGCAGCAAACCTACGCCACCCTGCAACTGCCAACCTGCTCCTGCATCCACCCAAGAGGCAGGAATTAAGGGAGGCTGTGGTCGCACTCTACTCAGGGGAAAAGGCCCACTCAGCTTGTCCAGCAAGCAGGGCCGGACAAGACGTAATCGTCCACGATGCCTGCGTAACGGGTTCAACACCGTTTCCAGGACTGAAGATAGCCTCTCCGCAAGGCACTGAATTATGCAGACAGAGCAAGTGTGCTGCAGGGTGCCTTACAGCAACAAGTAGAGAAAAGAGGGAATTTAATAAAAACAAGGTCAAGAATTTTGGTATCCGATAGCCCAACAGCAGTACAAACGAAGAAGGTACTTTTTGCTGCCCCTTTTCATAAGTATACGTAAAAAAAAACCCCACACAAACAAGCGTCCAGTAATTATAATAGCTAACTAGCAAGGCTCAACTATATAAACACTTGCCAAACTGTGAAGTAAATTCCCCTTTAACCTTTGTCTTCTATTTTATATGCTTTATAGCTATAATTTGTGGCAGAGAGACAGTAGATGAACTAGCTGTACTAGTTGATACTTGAAACACAGTATTATCGCTAGATAAAATACATTTGAAAGGAGTCAATTAAGATTTTAGAAACCACGCCCCCAAATTAAAGCTATCTCAACATGTTCTGTCACAGACCCCTCCAATTTGAGGAATTTTGCTGCCTAGGCAACCTAGTCACACTGTATCTCCGACAGTTCAGACCACGATTACTGCTTTAAATAGAAACGTCGTCCACTTAACGCACAGCTGATTTTTAGCAAAAGGAACGCGTGCGTAATACATACAGACCGACCACTTGTTTGCTTTGTATTCAGAAGTCAATACACTCATGCAGTACTTTCAAAGGCAAACGTGAACGGCACACGTCTAAGGATGAGCGAACAAGAAGGCAACAACGCTTAAATAGCAGTAAAGCCTGATTAGCAGGGTGGGACTGGCAGCTGCATGGAGCGCCTCTCATATATGAAAAGGTCCTGCTCATCTTGTCTCTGAGATGTAAGAAGTAATCAAGCAGTGGCAGTGAGCGTATACAACTATTGCGCATTGCTTCATTATATCCAATTAGAGACTCACTAAGCAAGTGAATAAAATGACTCTCTATTGCCACTTGAAGAGCTCCCAGACAAAGACGGAACCATGCAGGAGCACGGAAAGGGTTTGCCATAAAACCTCTCTTCTGATTTCAGACCGAATGTTTTTTTTCTTCGGCAGCCAGGAGCACTTGCAAAGGGTGTGGAGTTACACATTGCTGGATCTCCCAGCAAAGGCATCAGTGCAAAACATCCTGGCTGTTACCAAGCAGACAAAAATCTAGGAAGTGTTCAATGCAAGGCTCAGTACCTGCTGTACAGGCAGGCACGGCAGGTGAGGCTTTTATGAAGGTACTAAAATTTCCTGAGCAAAGCTGCTAAAAGACGCAGAGGAGCTATATAGTTTTCCTACTGGACTGTGAGAAGTAACATATGCTCAGTTTTGAATGAACATTTCGAGTCTTGCTGTGAAACAAGAGACGCTTCCACCCGATCTAAACTGGCCGTATCTGAGAGAGGAACAAAGTTCAGCAGAAAGATGTACATGGTACCTTGTATTGCTCAGGTGTCTGGATGATACACTGGGGATGGTGTTATCAGACAAAGAAAGCATTCCCTGTTTGGCAGGAGTCTTCTCATTGCTAAATACCAGCAGGTTCACCTTTTGAAGAAGTCACAGCGGAGGGACTACAAGAACTCTGTGAAAGGAGCGGGACATAACAAACCATCGAGATTAGCAGGAGTTGCACGGACGCGTGCCACTCTGAAAAACCAGTCACCAGAACGGAGCTTCTGAGAAGGTACGCACCCAGTTAGTCCCTCTGCGTCACTCCTGAATCCCACGTCCTAGACGCGTGAGGCGAGGCTTTTCACATGAAGCCAGGAAGAACTGGAGAGTGCTGAGGCAGGAGGGAATCCTTAAACTAACTCAGTCCGGAGCAGTTTTTACATTGGGAACTGTGCTTTCGTACAGCCAGAATGAGTTGTAGGATCCTTGCAACAGGGCCTTGCAACAGGGCCGTTAAAGACGGAATCGGGGAGAAAACTCCAAGACTGTACCTTAGATCATCAGTTTAATGCTTTGCAGGGGTGTGACATTCCAGAAACATTCATATTATTTTCCAGTTACCTTTATATGCGCGCATATATTTTATGCCTGATACTTGGGTAATGTACAATAGTTGCACAAGTTTAAGTGGCCAGACTTAGCTATAAGCATCGTTCCAGCAATTAAACCACTTTCCCAAATCTATAAATTCTACTCCAGAGTTGTTTGGGTGACAGGCCACCATCGATTCTCTCTTCCACAGAAAGCTTGCTTAGCAAATCAATGGGAATGTACATTTGGAGGTCCCTGACACCAAAAAAATCACCTGCCATAAATACTAACGTGCTAAGATAAAAGTTTGCTTTGGAACAAGATTATGCTAAGACACTGAATTAATTGAACTGATTTATTATCCCTTGAAAAGGGTAATAAATGCTGTTTACTTCAGCTCTTGCCCCCACAAAGACCATTTTCTAGCCATCTTTATTTTCCTGTTTCTAATTTCTTACTTGGTTAAAAGCCTTATTTGCTAAAAAACTGAAACATTTATAATAATTCTCCTCTCCTGCGCTTCAGGTAAGGAGCACAGACACAAGGAATATTAAGAAATTTCGGAGAGGTAAGTGACTAATTAGATTACGACATACACACTGGTTAAATAATTTATGATCCTCAGAGTACAGATAAGCAAACTGCTCATTTCAAGTAACGGAGTTTTACCTTTCATTCCTCCTTTGATCTGAACTGAATTCCTCCAAAGATTATTTATCAGTTGATTGAATCTTGTAGGGAGATGGGGGTTTTGACCTCTGCTTATTTATTCCATTCCGCTATTTAACTTCAGTTCGCTAGAAAAAACAAGGACAAGGCTGTGACAGTTCACAGAGATGCAATTTGTCTATTGAACTTAGCTTGGCATCTGTTAGACACACAAAGAAACAAAGGAAACTGCATAAATATTCATCGGCAAAGAAGTCAACCACGATACCGGATTTGAAGCATTATATGTTATTTTTGTAATGATAATAGTGATTCATCAGCCCTAATGATATCTCAGTGCATTGCTTGACTGATCTTTTACTCGTGTGAGCGTAATTTATTTTTCCCTTTTATTTCCTGCCTATCACTTGTTCCCAAAATATGGGAGGAAATTTACATAATAAAATTCTGCTTAGTGGTACCTGACAGGTTGGCTTCTTTCTTTCAGGTAACGATGGCACTATCAGCTCATTCTTCGCTTTGCATCTCATTTGAATAAAGCCTATAATGTGACAAGCGAGAGATGGCACTGCCTTACAACCATCTAATTGTGGGAGGAATCGTGGTGTAGGTATTAGGTAGTGTGGACTCATCTCTAAAACCTATCATTGCTTCTTTAAAAAAACATACTCTTTCAGCCTCGTTTCAAAAGTCGGCTTTATTTGTCAACTGTGTTCATTCTTATAAATGTATCTTATAATGATTTGTTTTTCTGGATTGTAAATCTGCCAGAACACAGAGAAAAACTACCCCATCTTACAACAGACAGTTCAACTTAATAGCTTCTCACTACAGCTGGGATTTTTAATACATTGAAGAAAAGTAAGTTTTTAGGAGGAAATGAGGGCCCTGTGCCCCACTGACTTTCAGTCGGCACCTAAATCACTTCAGATCTTTTGCACGTACGCCTGAAACCCCCAGAAAGCTGATGGGAGTAGGACGTCTCTTAGACATTACGAAAACTCAACCTGTGCTCATAAACCTACAAATACTCTGCTATGTATAAAAACCCCCAAATGCCTACAAATCGTTCAGATGCAGTTTAAAACGTGAACTGAGGGCTCATTTCATTTGTTGGAAGAAGGAAAAAGGGAGGAAGATGCAAATGCTTCGCTATAGCTTCCTACCAGTCAAAGCACTGCAGAAAGCCTGGGACAGATTTTGTCCACAGCAGAGGGAAGCCCCCCCCTCCCTCCCCCTAAAGCAAGTGGAGATCTTTCTTGAAACCACTGAAGATGCAAGAAAAATCTCAAGACTAGCAGCAAGGAGAGAGTCAAGATAACAACCGGAGCATCAAAAGATCTGCAGAGAGCTGAGTTACAGCCACCGTCTTGCCCTGCAGATTCCCTCAGACGTGCTGGCAAACCTGCGTTTTGCAGCAGGTTCCTCTGGCAACCCCAAACCTGGGGGCAGACGGTGGATCTGTCTCACTCAAGGCTGGCATTTTACAACCCTCCTCCTTTTATGATTGAATTGAGTTTATAACCCTTTGCCCCCATCATCCTTTATCTTGATCCTCCCTTCCTCCTGCCCGGTGTCTTATGCTTTCTTCTCCTTTCTGCCAAGATTTCTCTTCAACAGTAATTGCATTTTCTCTGGTACTTCCTTTCGCCAGACTGAAAATGCCATCTTCTTCCTAGTGATCCTTCCTGATCACACGAATCACTCTTCCCCGCACCCGTTCCCTTTGCATTCCCCTTTCTCGAGCAAGCGCTGGTGGAACCATCCACGCAGAGGTCGGGATGAGCTCTAGCTGAGGTCTCCTCAGAGTTTTCCACAGGCACTGGAGCGTCTTCCCACCAAACACCTCCCCTGACGCGGGAGGACGAGAGACAACTGAAACGCAGAGCTGACAGCTCGGCAGGAAGAGCACGTTTTTCACTGTAAGGCCAGTCAGGCACAGGAGCGGGGCCCCAGAGAGGCTGCGGGCTCTCCCTCCTCGGCAGCTTTCGAGACCCGACTGGAGGAAGCCCCGCGCGAGCCCGTCCGAACGCAGCGTTGACCACGCTGTCAGCAGCGGCCCAGCCTCTCCCAGCCCCTGCTCCCCGAGCCAGCGGCCACCCTCAAGTCAGTAACAGCCAAATCCAGTACGGGTCCGCCACCCTGATTCTGTAAACCCCGCTACCGCAGCTCAAATTCCCCATTTGGGCTGAGCCATTTTGGTATCACTGAAAAACGCCCCGTTTGCTCCTGCTGAAAGGAAGCGGGGTTTTGACGCGCTCTCCCGGCAAGGTCCGCTCTTTTAGGCCTCCAGTCTCCTGGGAGACACTTCGCCTCGCAGCCTTCTCTCCTCTTGCCCGAGCTCGCTCTCTCGAAACCCATTCTTTACAACACGCCCCGGTCCGCAGGGCACATCTAGTAACACACGGGGTCACAGGGGTGCCTAGCAATTACCATTTGTCTGACTCCTTTCCGCTGCCCTTTGCTGAACTCTGACCTTTGCCAGCTACGCTGCTTTGAACTGGAACAGAGCGTCTTGCATAATTAATGCACATCCCTGTTCCTCTGCTCGTTTCAGAGCACGTGTCTGCTTGGTTAGGAGCCGTGAAACTAAACAAAGTAGGTCTAGAAGAGACCCCAAGGGATCAGCTCATCCATTACCCCTTCCCTAAGGCCCACAGAGTTAATAACAGAACAATAAGCCTGCAAACCCCAGCTGCCAGGCTTTCAAAGTTTGGTTACTCCTAAATAAGCACGTTGCTCTTGTCAACAGGGGAGAGTGCGTGTGTTCGCTGAGCTGTGCGGAGATTAATTTTAAAACGTACGTTCCGCTCAGACGGCCCACTGCTAACATTATATGCATCAGTAAGTTTCCTATTATGCAACTACCAGCACTTATGTTCCAAGAAAGCACTTTTTAGTCATGACAAAAGATAGTTGCTATGCTCTCATTAGAGGACAAAAGCAATGAAAGATTGGTTCCTTGTGCAGCATCACCTTCTGCCTTTCCTGTTAAAAAATATTTATAATATTCAGGGATGCACCGTTAATTTTCTGCGCGTCTCTCTCATGAAACACAGCTGAGTTGCAACGCACGTCTTTGTTCGATCAGAGTACTCAGTGAGCTTTAGCCAAATACTCCTCTCACTGCACAGCTTCTCTACAGGTCGTTCCTCTAAAGAGCTACCCACACGTTAAAGGAACTCTCTTGCCTTTTCCCTCTTCCTTGTTTCATTTGGCATTACTTTTCCGGTCATTCCCCACCCCGCAGCTGCATCTAGAGACATCACGTAAGCAGGATCTCAAACCTCGAGGAGTGAACCGGATCCTGTTCCCTCGCAAGGGGAGCGACGAGTTAGGTGTGGTGAAGTCCCACCACTGGGGCCACGGAGAGTCGCAGCAGTCACAAAGCTGTTCTGAACCGCAACACGGAGGCCAGAGTCCTACAGTACGGTAGCAGCCGAGACAGACAGACAGAGACGACAGGCAGGCTGCAACGCCACAGAAGCCCTCAGCTAGCTGACTTTGGATACGTCTACGCAGGGCCACGCACCTGCTCCGAGCTGGACGTAGCAATGCAGCCTCGGGCCTTAGCTGATACGGCCAAAAACGTGAGCAGAGTAGAAGAGAGCTACAACAGCCCCCGAGGAATGGTAGCCTGCTCCTGGTAGCTAGCTGTGTTCCAGCACTTACAGAATAAATACCTCTCACAGGGGAAGGTAAAAGCATATTCACCATTTCAGCCGGCTGGTGGGCACAGTCAGTGGTTGCGAAGGCGCAGGGCACAGTGGGGGCAGACCCCAGCAAGCCTCATCCTTTCCCAAAAGAGCTTTCTGCACCCACAGCACCAGCTGCAACATTCTTTGGGACCTTTCCGTATGTACCTCAAAAAAACCCCAAGAGATTTCTTGCAAAGGGGAGATTTCTTGCATGATTGGCAGTGAATGCCTTGTGAGGGCTCTGCAGAGCTGTGAACTTGGGTCACCTACATGGAGTACTGTTGACACCCTTGTGCGAACATACAGACGCCCTTCCCCCATGTACACACACACACACACTTGCTCACCGGTTGATGGAGTTGATTCAAAGAGACAGCACAGAAAAGCTGGGATGCAAACCAAAACACTTCAAATTCAGCAGCAAAATACTCATCAAATCCCACCAACTTCTAGCTCTCTGGAACACCAACAAATCTCCTAGAAAGAAACCTCGGTGTTGGGAACGTGGCGTGGAAGCAGGATTGCAAAGGTGTATGATGCCTGCATTCATGCATCGGGGAAGCAAAACTAGAGGAGGCAGGGGACAGATAATTGACGTGGCTGATTGATCCCTCGTCCCTGTCACTTCCAGCACATACCATCGATTACTTCTTCCAGGCTTCTTAACGCGTGCAAAATTCTTGTGCAATCCCTTTCACTTGTTTTGAGTACTGGCCAAAATAGCGGCTCTTCTTTTTTTCTCACTGTAAATAATGATGTTTTGCTGCCTCCTAACATGCTGGAAACTTTTTACAACAGACAAAATAGTTTTCAAAACGTCCTCCCAAACAAAACACATCTGTACTTGCAACACCCAACGCTATTCCAGTTTTCAAAGATAGTCTCAGGCCCTAATTTCTGGAAGAATTAGGAGTCACTACTAGAATTCTTCCAGGACTGTTCTATGAAAATAGAGAAGAAAAATAACCAGCATGAAGAAATTTGCCAGGCCCAAAACACCCCCCAAAAACTGGTAATATTGTATATACTTCTATACATAAAGGCAGTTCTCATTGCTAATGAAGGATATTTACTAGTGAATGCCAGCTTCCCATCTTTTCCTTTTTCCCATCCGATTAATGCAAAATTATCTTTTACGGTATATATCTTCAACCCCAGCCTAACAGGTACACAAGCCCGAGATCTAGATTTAACAGTAGAGCTGTACTGCACCAAGGTGTGATCAGCATCAGAAGACGGTCTTTACAGAAACCCTCCTCAAACAAGACATCATGATTTCCAGCCAGTAAAATCTTTCAGAGGAGCATAGCTTGAAAAGAAGAGTATATAGCAGTGACACAAAGGATACACAGAAATAGCCTGAGTAGCAAAATCTTTCTCATTTCCATGGAAATGCTGGCAATTGATCAGAAAATCCTGTAGTTTACTGAACTCTGTCTGCTCATTTGTATGAGCTGATAAGTATGATTTTAGCAGGTTAGCCATTCTGCATGGGAAGGGCTGTCGAGAGCATTTTGTTGCCACAGCTGACTCCTTCTGTGCCTACGTATAATTTGAGCCACACGCCTTCTTTCAGAGAGGTGAATTTTAGGAGTTCAAAGGATATTTTGTTTTAAATCCTCATTAAAAAAAAAATCAATTAAAAAATTCCCATAAAAAAAGAATTAAAATTGTAAATGAGAAACAGAAAGCTCAAACTAAAGCTATAAAAGAGACAGAGAGACCACTGCACTGTATTTTAAATGTTTTTTCATGGCTATTTAAGGCTAGTTTTAAAGTCCGTAAGCTAGGCTTAGACTGCAAATCCAAGCATATCATGGAGAAAAGTGCAAGAGAAATAACTTTCACCAGTATTAACCAGCGGCTCCCTATCAGCCCCGAGAGCAGAGGAAGCAAAGGAAAGACTCACAGACTGGAAAGCGGAGACCTGCACTTTGATGGAGCATCTAATACACTCTCCTTGCAGAGATTTCATATGTGGGATATAGACTGAGAGCTGCTCTGCGATCCTGCAAAGCAAACTTGTACTACTCTACCTGGAAACACAAATGCATTTTGACCTCTACGGTGGAAGCTCTTCTAATAGTTCCTAGATGAACGGGATGCAAGAAAACAGCATTTTCTTTGGACTTTGCCTGAGTAACGTCATTTTGTGTACAAAAATTTCATTTTGCTTGAATGAGCAAGGCACACAGCATTCTCCTTTCTTACCCTGCTCCCATCATTAGAAGGTGATGTAAATTCAGTCACACTCTTGATTGCTGCGGATGAGATGCTGCAAACACAGAGATGTGGGACAATATAAAACGAAGCCACGAGTAATACTGTAATAAATGAGAGACAGGGCATTGCAGAAGCAGAATTTCCCAAACAAGAGATTGAAAAAGGAACAGAAACCACCTTGCAATCTTCCACAGCAAGACAATTTAAAATATATCAGCTGGTTGTGAACAACACTGTGAGAGCTGATAGCGCAAAACCTAACGCAAAGAGAGGCTGAACACAAGCCAAGTGGATACTAAAGGACCATTGAGCAACTGCGGGATTTCCCCTTGTCTTGAGACTGATCTGTGAAGCGAACAAGAGCCTGCTCAGCCCTGCTGTAACATATATTGTTTTGCTACTCAGTGTTATTTTAGACTGGGGAAACTTGATGCTGTGACAGTAGCATGTCTTTTAGGACCGGAATGACCTTGCTTCAGTTAGATCACAAAGGCAAGATTTTTCATAGACAGCAATATCTAATTTCTAAGAAAGGAGTGTGCATCTAGTTCTTGTAAAAAGCCTTTGAAGACATGCCCTAGTTAAACTGCAGTATAGTCCAATCCTCCGCAACAGCAGCAAATCTCACCCTCTTCGAGGTTCTTGATTTCTGACCATTTTCTAAAGGCCTGATCTGAAGGAGTGATGACAACAGGTATTGTCCCACTGGTTTGACTTCCATCCTTGGGATCATCTCCTAAAGGACCACCGGGAAGAAACACAGAATTTGGCCACTCTATCAAACACAGAAACCTCCAGGGAGGTTACAAATCCCATCAGGATGTCACGGTGACCTCAGGAAGTTACGTCCAGTGCTCAGCAGATCCAAAAAGCTCCAAAACACCGCGCAGCCACCAATTAAGGACTTGCAAGGTTTGATTGGAAAAGGGAGTCAGGAATTATTCCAGCTAATGGCTGGAATGTCAAGCAACAGCTGTAACCTGCACCACGACAAAATCATCTACAGGCATCAGATCCCGCAACATGCTAAAACTGTTGCGTCTAAATCACCTCGACGGCTCTGAAACCAGTATCACCTCTCACGCGCAAGTAACAATTTGAAGGCCCCCTGAGTCAACGTGAAAAGGTAGCCATAGGGCGTTCTCAAATTAATCATACCGTGTTGATGCAAAGCACAGGGTCACTCACTGTACAGTAATTAACCTAAGAGGACAGCAGCAGTCCTTTGTTCTCATACCCTGTCACACACAGCTGCATGACTTTCTTGTGAATCTTCATTTTCCCTTCCTCTAAAACTGTATTTCATTAATTAAGTAGATAAATAGATACTGCTTGGACTACAGGAAATCCTTCCACTTCATTGCAAAGGCTTTCTTTTTTTATATGCATTTGGAAACCTACATTACATCAGAAGACAGTCGTAGATGAATGGATACAGAATATACAAGACCCTCTAGAAGAGGCTGCTTTCTTTGTGAACGGAGTATTTCTATGCCCCACTTTCTCTACAGATGCAATCCCTTCATTACCATCACAAGTTCAAAGATCTTATTAAAGTTCTTGGGCTGAAAAAAGAAGTATTCCTGCCAAGTGCTAGAAATTTTACAGAGAAACCATTTCCATGAACAAATATTTTCAGCTTAGGTCATTCTTGTTGAAAATAAAAATGCACTTTTGTCTAGATCTTCTCCCTCAGTTGGGGCCCTATATTCACTACATACTTCCATAAGATCACAAGACCTTGGGCTGCACTAGTGCCGTACTTGATCCGGCACTGCTGGGAACACTGTGAATCCCAGGCTGTACCACATCAGCCCAAACCATCCCTACTGAGGCCAGAAGCAGCCTTAAATGTAAGCAGTCACCCACAACCCCCCCACCAGGACTTTCGGCAAGGGCTGTCAAGAGCTTTCTAAGAAAAACTTGGCACCTCATCAAGTGAGGAAAGATGACAGAGAGGCCGGTTTGGAAGAGGATCTTTCCACAACACAGGTAAATTATTTTTTTGGAAATGCTGCAAGCCTCCTGCTTACAACAGGATGATCTGCTGGGTCATCCTAGAACCAACTTTTTAGATACTGTTACTGCTGAAAGGCAAGGTGGATAAACTTCTAACGCGGCCTTCAACCTGTCCTACTGGACATGCCAAAGAACGGTCCCGAAGCCTCCCTTCTCTCTCAAACGAGCTTGCCACCAGCCAAAAAATTCAAAAGTCATTTTGCACAGTCGAGAACAGACATCACCCTAAACAGACCCCATACATCTATTTTCTCAAGAAATTAAGATCTAAAAGGGTATTACCAACTCTGGGCAAGAACATCATCTACCTGGCAGTTGTGACTGTATCGAAAAGAAATTCTTGCATAGGCTGGAAGACAGAACAAGGGCAAGGACTCACAAACTGGAAACAAAAAGAAGAAAGTATTTGGATAAATAGCTCAACACCTTTGTTGTTCACTCTTCGCTAGTTATTCTTCATGACCATCTGGAACTTCCTCTGTGGTAATTCCTTTTGAACAGTTCCACAATCACGACTTAATTTGTAATTTCTTAGAAGGATTAAAAGAAACGTTTCGTCTCCGTCAGCCCCATCTGTGCCCGAGCACACGCACACCGTGCACGGGCAAGGCACATGCAAAAGCTGGGCAGGTCCTACCAGCCGGCCAAAACCAGTACTGTCTAAAGGAAACTCTCCTTGAGGGTCTGTTTGCTACACCTACAAACTCTTATCAGATCATTTCCATTTGAGTGCTGTTTTATTAAAAAACAAAAACAACAACACCACCACCCCTCATAGCACTACAGAAAATCCCAAGGCTTGGAGAGACTCAAGAGATCATCCAGTTCTCAAGACAGGACAAGTCCTTCCTGTTATCCTGGCAGGTGCCAAGAAGGTTGATATCTCCTAGTGCAGATTCCCTGCTGTGGTCAGGTTAGGCAGTCTCTTCCAAATGCTGACCTTATCAGTAGAAAGTTTTTCCCAATGCTTAGTTTGATTTCCTTTTTCGCTCTGCAACTGGAATCTCATTAATTCATCTTCTATCATCCATGAACACGGAGAGCAGATTTGTTACCTTCCTCACTACAGCAGCCTTTTATTTACTCAGAGACGTGTCCACCATCATCTTCTATCCTCTAAACTAAGTAATCCAGTTCTGTCTCTCCTCCAAACTAATCAAACCCTTTCCTTACGGTAACAAAATCCAAATGTTTTGTTTCAATTTTTAACTTTTCAATTAAATTAGAAACAACTTTGAAACGAAGAGCTACTTTAAACTCGAAGTTCAGATGTTTCCGTTTAACAAAGTGTTGAAATTCAGTGCTTCAAATTTCACATTTTTTAATGCATCAAAATAACAAACAGGTTGTGCCGACAAAACATTCTGGCATCAACAGATCCATATCATTTTTCACAAAGAAGTTTGCTATGAAAGCTTCTCTCAGCTCTGTCACTTATCACTTTGACCTCAACTGAACAAAGCTCTTAAGAATATGTTCAACTTCAAATGTAACAGCAGTCCCACCACAAACAAAATGCAACTTGAAAATAAAATGTTTTCTTAAAATCCCTTCTCCAGGAAGCCAATGACTGCAGTTATAAATGATCCACAGTGTGGAAGCCTCAATACCTTACAACCAAGCTTGTCTGTCGTTTGAGAGACTGCTTCCTTAAAAATATATATACTTAAAACACCCACAGTGACTGTGTCTCCATGGAGAGGCAGGGTCTAGCCTGCCAGCAAGAGAGACTGGAATGAGAGAGTTGTGACCTATTTGAAACTGCGTACGGAGCTCACGTTAATACTAAGGCGAGCTGGAATGGGCACAGGCACCTCCGGCATGGCACAGCTCAGGGATGACAGCTCTACTGAATTGCTCAAGGTGTCTTCTGAAACGTCAAAGAAACAGACTGGCCTAGATTCACGGAACCTACTTTGGGAGGGCCTTCGGGGTCAACAAAAAGAGAGAAGCATCTCCAGAGGGCAATCACCCTGCAGGTGGGCATCTGGAAGTGCTATTCTCTCCCCTATGGCAACCAGACTTATAACTCAGGCGTCAGAGACATAGGTAGGACGAATCCAAAGTTGTCTCTGCATTTTGAGATTTTCTCCTTTCCCAAGCGGTACTCAAAAAAGAAGTGCTGGAGTCCATTTCCTTCTTTAGTAGGAGGAGTAGAAAAGTGGTTTTCCTCGACAGCATGCTAGGCATAGTGATTTGCGCAACAAGCTGGTTAGCACTGTATCAAATCAGCAAGTTACTCATTGACCTCAGGGGCTGCTCAGCACAGAACGAGGCCTATCTTTCTCAAACCTGTGGCAGGGTGGTATAGGCGTTACACCCAGAATTACTTATCTAGACAACACTCACAGGGGGTGAAACTGAGGGATTATAACGGACTTTCTTTCCACTGCTGCAAAGATCTCATGCATGCACTCCTCCGCTTCATAACAAAAGGTACTGGCAATTACACACATCAGATTATCTGTTAGAAATGTCACACGTAAATCTCCTGTCCCAGTGTTTCCCTAATTTATCTGGTACTAAATTTGCTGCTTTCATAGTTCATTCCTAACCATTCTAATTAAACTTATTGATTGCTTCAGAGGAAAGACGCGTCAGGAATGGAAATGCCTTTTACCTTACTTCTAGCTCCGCATTCTGTGAACAGATGATCCTCAGAAATACACTTACCCTTTTAATTACTTGCATAAAATTTAGGTCAGGTGTGGCCTAGAGATGTAAGTTAACTGTATAAAAACCTGATGCTTTGCGAATCTGTGTTCATGGGATCTCACAGACAAGCAAGACATGCTGAAAGCCTGTTCAGACGGAGCTAGCTAGTCTGCAGTACAGTGTAGACATCTGACCTACTCTAGGCTTGTCAGAAGCTGCAAAACCTACCCACAAATTCGGAAGGTCTCAGATGGTCAGCTTACACTGAGCCATTTTTTGTCACAGGTAGACAGGAAGATGAGACGTGTGTACAAGGTACATTTCCTGGTCATTTCTCCCCTTCTTTCTACCTTCTCAGGAAGTTCTGATGAGCAACTCCTCACATGCATCACCCTAAGCACGTCTCCTTGCCCAGAAGCATCCTCCCCCCAGCAGAAGTCCGACCCCACGGGGGGATACGCTCACAGAGCTTCATCGGCCCCTGCATCACAGGAGCACCTCAGCTTCGCTGCTCCAGCCAGCAGCGTTTGACCCACGACCGCTGCAGGGTGGCACACAGAGCCAGGTGACCCACACAGCATTGCTGCTGTCCCAAGCCGGGTGCCAGCCTGCACTGCCAACGCCCTCCCGAAACACGGCTCAGAGCAGGCCGGGCTGTCCTGGCACGGCAGAGCTGGGACAGCGTCAGGCCTCCCTGATAAGCCCCATCACAGCTCCCAATTCCTTATTGTACGGTACCAAAATATACGGTGAAGAGAGTCATTTTCGTACTCTGATAGGTAGATCATTACAAACGGGGAAGAAGAATAGCCAAAGATGGGAAATAGGGAGACAAAAAACCCCCTCTCACTTGTAAATATAAAGTCCAAAGCAGAAATAGTGTATTTCAGTGATCATATATCCCAGTTTAAAGCTAACACATCCTTCTTGCCAAAGTTGTAGCTTAATGCTGAGCCATATTATTTCATATTCTTTGACATAATAGAATACGTATATTTATGTGTCGCTGTAAAACTGTATTATTTTTAAAAGTTATTTCATTCAAGTGGTTGACCTTTCTGCATTTCATGGGTACATTGCTTATACAGTAATAGAAAAACTGACTGTAAACCATTTTATGTTAAAGTACCTGCTCATTTAAATATTATAACCTGGGTGATTAAACAAAGACCATGGGACAATATTTGGGGTTGCTGAGATAAAGAAATGGTCCATAAAAACACACAGAATCTGAACCTTCTACTTAGAATTCTCATGATATTTGTTTGCACTTAAATTTGATTTTCTTGTTTTTAATTTTACACTCCTGGTTTGTAAAATGTTCAGCAATTATCTGATTTGCAGCTACAACTGCAGCATGTTTACTTGTAAAATGTCTTTCAAATTAAGATCATTATTCATCCTTTTAGATTTTCCCTTAACTTTGCAACCAAACATTTGCAGCTCAACAAGCAGCAGCAGTATTTTTTACATTCCAAATGGCTCTAATGCCAAAGCATTTTGCTGATTTAACAGCTGGTTTCGCAGGATAGAAAAATACTAATAATTCTCAGCAAGCAGAAAATCAACAGCTATCATTTTTCAAATGGGATTTCTATAGCTCTGTCAAGTATCCCATATTGTATAAAGGAAAGGCAATTCAATCCAGTGTTTGATTTTTGCCTCCAGAAATGAAAGCTTGATGCACATTTTCTGGGAACCAAAATGCCAAATAACGCACAGCCTCGAGCTGGCTGAGGACACTAAACGCAAGATTTAAGCGTCAGGAGTGCCCGAATCACTTGGGCCCAGATCTTCAGCGACACATGTTCACCACTTAGGAGCTTCTGCCACCTTTAGGTGCCTGCCATCAGCCTCACCTATACAGGTGCTCGTATTTCTGGCACTGAAAAGCATCACAGGACAAGCTCTTCCTACATGCAGCAGCTTTCCTGGAACTGGAATTTGATGCACTCCCTGGAGATAAGCTTCTCCAATGAGGCCTACCTACCTGGGCAGGGCTGACGCTGGGCAAATTACATAGGGGCTGACAGCAACCGCCTTCAGGAGATGGCAACACGGCCCTGTCCCCAGACCCCCTTGGCCCACGACAGAGCCGTGGGAAGCTGGGCTAGCTTCTGAGACCACCACTGAGAAAACCATCTCCCTGGTGTTGCCTGGAAAAGTTGGCTTGAATGCCCAGAGCCTCTCCCTTCCCATTCCTCCCTTTCACCTCTCTCTCTCTCCTTAGCCTCGAGAGCAACTGTCAGGTCTGGCCCACCTGTAACAACATCTATCTTTGTTCTCTTTGCTTCTTCCCCAGGGAGAAGCCCCTGGAGCTGACTAAGAAACCCCTCCATGCTCTAAACCTGCAGATAACTTCACCTCTGGAAACAGGCGCCTCACAACAAACCCATATACACACAGTGCATCCTGGTAGTCAGGATACTCACTTGAACTATGACAGACCTGGATGTCAAGGCGGTGCTTTGGAGTGGGGCAAGGCCGCAAGAGGCTGTCGGCCATCTCGTGGCAGGCTCTCCCAAGCTCTCCTCCTCAGCCTCTGCATGTCCAGGTATTCTGGACATGCACAGACGGGAACTTTGGTCTCATGTATCCCTAGGTAAGTGCCTTTACTGCTGAGCTTATCCTCTAGTCATATAAAATTTATACCCCTATACAGAGGAAGTAGTCTTAAGCCTCCAAACCCCTGAGAGGAGGTGTTGGTTGGGAGGCGTGAGGGTTGCCTTGTTTGCTGGGGGGGGGGCCTAGCTTTCAGGTTACGCTAACTTGTACACAACCACCAAGTTTGCCCTTTTCCATACATGCAGGCTCTGATCTCTGGGCTGGCTGTTTCTAAGCGTCTTCTCCTTTCCCTGCTCGCATGTGGAAAACCTGGCTTATTCTCAAAATTTCAGGATAGCAAAGGCGGTGGAAAAACCCAGTGAAAGCCGCTGAGCAGGTTTTCCTGGCTCAGCCACTTGAACAGGTTTCCAACCCGCATCCCCTCCTCCCTACTTCCTGCCTGCCCAGCTTTGGCAACCGCTTGAAAAACTTTTTTATTTTCGGGGGAGGCTGGGAGGGGTGGAAGAAGATGATCGCTTTTGCAGACTGCCTGACGTCCGCACTGCGGTTGGGGTGCGGCACGCATGCCTAACGGGCCCAGCCAGGGCTCAGCCGCTTCAGGTAGAGCGAGCGGCACAGCCATCAGGTCTGCTCCGCGAGTCCCAGGCAGCCAGCTGCAAAGCCTTTTTGCTACCGTAGCTTCATTGCTGTACCGTGGCAGCGAGACGACAGCTAGCGTGGGTATATCTGCGCATGCTGCCGTCGCTCCTCTGGATGGCAGTGTACGCCCTGGCGCAGGGAGAAGGACCAGCACCGGCACCGTACAAATCCGAACCCCAGCTGCAAACACAGAAGCGCTCGCGGTGGAGCGCGGGCTAGCTGCGAACACATCTGTACACACAGAGGACATTTTGCAATCCACTGTAAAAGCAACGGTTAGGAAAAATAATTTGAACAAAAAAATCCCAGGTTCTTAGTTTTTGCACTCCAGGTTCCTTCCGAGCGCTGGGGGGCCTGACTGCCACTCACTGCACACAGCAGCCTCCATGGCTGCTCCGAAAGCAGCACGGGGCTGGAGCTGCAGCCACGCACATCCCACATCCAGAGAGCTTCAACGTGTTTGGAGTCCTCCCGCCAGAGCTGAAAGGGCTCATGCAGGCAGTTTTCAACAGCTGACTAACTACTCCTTTGTATGCGTCTTGTGACCACTTAACTCCCAGGGGCAGGTGCAAATTCCAGTGAGCTCAATACTATAACATTTTTGGTTTAGGGGAAGATAACTGGGAATCCCCTCTGCCCTTTCTAAGCAAAGCTAATTCAGAAAGCGGGTTTCTATTAAAGAACAACAGAAAAGCTGAGCCAAATATCAGCCTATGACTCTATCCTTCAGTGACCTGCAGAGCAGAGTCCTGCAAGCTCAGCTTATCCAAACTGCTAAAATGAGCAACTGGCTGCTCTGTATCGTGGCTGCATCCCACCTGCCCCCATGATCCGGAAAGCAATCAGGACTGATGAGTTTGACCTCAGAAGAAGCCGCATACCTCTCTCAGTTCTCTTGAGGGAGAGGAGCAGAGATGTATTTTTTCCTTTTTCTGTCATCGATATCAGGTATTCAGCAGACCTGCCGTTTTTTTTCCAAACCAACTGTATCTGTGACTCCTAGCATTTTTTAAAGGTCAAGGAGAGGGAAGTGAGCATCTTGCAGATCGACAGTAGAGATCGTCACACGACATGTAAATACAATCACCCGTCTGAAGGAACAAGAGCGACAGCCTAAAGAACAACATATGGGAGACCACACTGCATCTTGCACTGTCTATGCTTTGCAGGAAGGCAGGAGAAGAAGCTAGGAAAGCTCCTGTCAACAAAATGGAGATGCAGCAGAGAGGAATAGGCAGGGATGGACAAAGGCAGGACAGGACCAAGCACTGCAGTAGAGGGCAAGAAACCTCAGGTGTCAAACAGGCCTCTCCGTTTTAGCACATCAGGAAATCCAGGCTGGCGTCAGTCTTGGCACCAAAGGAGGAAGAGCGCTTACACGGGGCAAATATGTACATTTATTTACAATGGCAGAGATCTACGAGCAGATGCAATGCTAACTTGGCTAGAAGGCCCCCTCTCTAAATGAGGGGCTCCTTACCAGCAAGCTTCCCTCAGCCTGGCTTCAATACATTTGTCTTGCGTTTTCAAAGAAATAAAAGCAGCAAGAGACTTGGTGCAATCAGACCTACTCCAAAAAAAAAAAAAATTCCTCTTTTAAAGAGTGTTTCTACTGTAGATTGATGAAATGGTAGTAACCCCCCTGCCACGCACACACACATACCACCTCCTGACATCCATCCATTGGTTTGACAAAGCAGGTAGTCACACACACTCCACATGAATGCACCCGTGGCCAGGTTGCCTTGGAAACCTTCACTGCTACCTAATATTGTTATAATTGTCAAGAAAATATAGGTTTTCTCCAACGACTCGCAGCATGCTTTCATTTTACACAAATGCAAGCTTTCTATCTGCATTTTTCTGAAGGTTCACTTTGCTTTCTTCTCAGACATTTTCTCCCCAGAAGAACTAAACTGTTGTTTAAATGTTAAAAATGCCGTTGTATCAGTACAGGGGGCTGTACAACCACCCCAGCTTTCCTGTATCTGTCGAGAACAATTTCTAACATTCAGGAAAAGCAGCCTAACAGGTCTGTCAATGACCTTTCTCTGCACACAGCTCTGTGGCGAAGACGCAACTCCAGGAGAAGAGGTGAGCACAAGTGCCCCCACACTACCTTACTCGGGCTGCCAGCTCACCAGGACAACAGCCACCTCTCAGTGATGTGGCCGTTTTGTGCCCAGCACAATTAGCAAAAACCCTGAGCTGCTTTTGCTATGTGACCGCTTACTCCATCTGCCAGGACTGCTATGGGTGGTACTCAGCCTACACATAGCCTTGAGGCAGCTCCAGAAAAGACCTGTAGCTGCTAGCCTAAAGGCATTCAGCAGGAGCTAAAAAAACAGCTAAAGATGTGGTCACGCTGCATGTACATACCAGAAAAAAAGTAATCCTGTAGCTAGATTGTCTTCGGTACTTCAGTGTAGATGCACGCTGAATTCCCTGCTCTTCTTCTCCAGCCCAAGGCCCAGCAATTTGATGACAGTGTGGCAGGATGGAAACAGCAAATTTCAGTTGTCTGGTGCACCATTCTGCCTGGAAAAGAGGAAGACAAAAACAAGAGGTGCTGAAGAGCTGGGTGCCAATGGGTTCAAAAGGAAGTGTTTGCACTCTGCATTTGAAAAGGAAACAGCCTAAAGCAGTAACCCCCAAACGAGGAACCTGAAACACTTGGTGGTGATTGAAGAGAACGCTTCAAGTCAAGCTGAAATGACATTTTGCTTGGAAAAACAAAAAAAGGTAATTGTTCCCAACTAGCCCCAACAGAATGCTGTGCCTCTCCCAAATAACTGAAATCCCTGATTTTGCTAAGCTCTAGTCCTGCGGGCTTGAAGCCCCGACCCCCTACAAGAGCTTCTCCAAAGGCAGTGCAGACATCTCAGGAGGCAGCACCGGGGCTGACTGGCACACCTCTTCCAGCTGCTGCTGGGCCCGCTGATGAAGTGCCCTGAGCACCCTTTCCTGGGGTGCTGCTCCCACCTGGGCTGCTGGCTCAGCTGTGCTTCCACGGAGGCAGCAGAGCTGGAAGTTTGTCATCCTGTTATCCTGCTACTGAAGGAAATGGTGAGCCCACCTTTAGTCTCAGCTGCACAAGAAACATGAGTGTTTTGGTAAATCTCCAGCAACTTAAGGCTCTGAAATACTGCTTAGATCGCCAAGTTAAAACTACAATGAACCAACTACAGCCACAGCAATGAGATCAGAAACTATGGCTTTGCCATATACTTTGGGAGAAAAGATAGCACAGTTTCTTTCAGGTACATGTGTAATACAGCTGTTCAGTATTTTGTTGGCAGTCTTGAGCAAACACCTCTCAAAACTGTTTTAAAATGTATAAGCTTTGACTCATATTTTCACACAAAAATAGTTTAAACAACTCATTTCAATGTTTTTAAAATCAGGTATGAGTGATTTCTGGGAAGACATGCTTTAAGCAAAAAAGAGGTTTGTCCTATTCAAGTGCAATTCAATAGCTCAGTTCAAGGCTAACTGGCACTGTTTCCCACCTGCCTGCACGGAGTGGGCAGGTAGAGCTTAGGAGATGCAGCGGCTACCTTCACTTTACCCAAATGGGCTGTAGGCCCGTATTTCCAAAAAGAATCAAAAGCCTAACTTTTAGCTGCACACACATTTCGAGTCCTATTTTTCAAAACATCTCAGGTCTCTGGAGCTTTGAAAAGCGCTAACAGCTCCGAGCAAGATACTCAGGTTCCAGCATTTCAGCTCCTGAAAACACGTGGCTGTTTAATTCGGCTTCTAAATCAGTGTCGGCCAATTTGGCAAGTCTGCCTTCAAAACATTACTATTGGTCAAGCAAAGCTGCTGCAGATGAAAATCAAACAAACTAGTGGATCTGTGTTTGAGATGAAAAGAAAATCAGCAGGAAAGAAAGATTATCAAATCAAGAGAATAAACTACATAAGATGAATTTTACAGTTTGATCTTCAATCATTAAGAAACTGTAGAGAAACATCAATGCTTTTGAGAATGAGAACGTCGACTACCTTGTCTGCTCTAAGATGTTCAACCAGCCACAATGAGCATCTTCCCCTTAGGCAACTGTGAAGTCCCCAAAGACCGTAGTGCAGAAGTCGAGAAGAATGCAGTCAATGTGCAAACCCTTTAAGTCTCACTGTACCCTATAAAGGAATGGACAACATTTATTATTTTTCTAAACGCTGCATCAGTTTAGGCTGAGCAAGATTTTCACATACGGAGTTTACCATTTCCCTCCTGTTAAAAAGAATTAAAACAGACACGTTTTTGCCAGCCAGATCACTGCTGCTGTTTCACGCAGTGCAGCGTTGCACTGATAATTTTATGCTTGGGAACGCAAATTCTCTGTGGTTAATAACTCATTAGGTGCCACTTGGCACTCATCCTCCCATGCTATTTATTAAGGCGTCTACCTAACACTTCAGAACCCAACATCAGAGATCAGTGCATGCACAGTTGTGGGAAATTCATCTGTTTTCAAGTACAGTGAGCCAGTTCAGATTGAAATAAAGGAAATCTAAATGCACTGTCATCCAAAACTTGTATCATACCGGTAAAATACCTTTTTAATTCACCTAGCTTTTAAATTTTGACACATCTCCAAGATTCCCAGTTTTGCAAGTAGTAAAAAGCCAAAAAGGTAAAACGTCAGAGAAGAGAGCGCTCAGAAAAATTCAGACTTACGAGCCTCCCAAACTCTTCTGTGGAGAAATAAGCGATCGATCAAATGTTTTAGTAGATTATTTTTTAGCCAGAAGGTCTTATAAATCAAACTCTTCTGTAATACAGACCAGCAGAAGTTGGACTAAAACCTAATGCTCCAACACTTTTCCTTAAAAGCATCTAATCCAAGGGGAGATTCACATTGGACTTCAAAATATCTTGTACCTGATCCTGTATCAGCTGGTTTTTTAAGACCAGGGCATAAAGACTGTTCACGTGAGAGGCTTCCAGATCTGATATTTACGAATTTTGCAAAATTTCTGTAAAATGTCTTATGCTATGGAAAATCTACGGTGCCACAACAGTATTCTCAGATAGTACTCTTATTTTCTTACTAATTTGAAGTACTGATGATCTGATTTTATAAATCCTGAGTGAAATTATGAGACTTGAAACACTGTATTTTCACCTGCTGAAAACGTGGACACTTTGATTTACCAGTGAAGTTCTCTTACGCTGCTATGACGCTGCTTTGAGTTGATGTATTGCTGTGTGGGGCCACAGGGATCCGTCTTCCTTCAGCCCCCGCTCTGTGCTCACGCAGGTCCCTTTCCATTTCTGACCACAGCAGATTGCTGGGCAGATGCTACAAAGTCAAGGGGTAATGTTCGGATGGACCAGCTGTCTCCTTAAATGATACTGCTTTAGGAACCACGCCAGCTTAGAAAAAGAAATGTCTGAAATGGAGTAACATGCTGAGCGTTTTATTACTTCCTTTCTCTGGCCTGAAATTCCTCTCTCACTCCCACTTTTATATGCCATCCTATCATTTTGAGTTCTGCATCTCAAAACATATACAACATATCTTTATTTATTGTTCTTCTTCAACCCACTAATCACATCAGTGACTCCAGGGAGCCTGTTTTCACTGTTTCAACCAAAAGCTGCATTTAGCAAATAAAAATAGCAAAACACCTACAGCTCCAGTAGATGGCAAATGGGAAGTATTTACATCCGGTCTGTCCTGACCAGATGTAAACAGCAGAGAAATGTCCTATTACACTCACAGACACCATAACAGAGATCACAACAGCACAAATACAAGATTCAGTAAATGCTAGCAAAACCCTAACCTGGGCTAGAGTGCTGCAGTGATTTCAGCGAAAAAGGAAGTGTCTGGTTGCAGGAGATTCTGCAACATCTGAAACAGAAAACGATCTGAAAATCGGCAGATGGCACGAACGGGCACTGTGCCAGCCTAGAGGCACTTCCTGGTATACCTAAGGGATCACTTGCTGCATTTATTACAGAGCTGGGAATGAGACACATCTCTGCTTTATTATCCTTTCTTTTCCCCCTTTATGTCATTTTGCTTTTAGCCACCAGACAATAGCCGTGCTCTGCAAAAGATTCAGCAATAGAATGAGTCCAGAAAACAAGAAGGACTCTGCTGTTTTTCTGTAACAACTGGTCAGCTCAAATCCACAGCCTGTTGGCCTCCTGTGATTGCTAATAGCTCTGTTTACTTGGAGCCAGACCACAGTGGTGCTTTTGGACCACAAACTGGGATGACATCATGTAAGCTTGTAAAGAAGCAATATTTATCATTGTCATGATTTTGTTTCTTTCCCCCACACTTGTAAGAGTTGGTAACAAGTGACTCAGAGACAGCACAGCTGGCCTGCGAGATGTCTCTGCATGAGCTGAGGAATGGCTCTATTCAGAGAGCAGGCACAAGTAGTACTCCGCCCAATCTATAAGTGACACAGCAAGAGAAAAACAGAATTTACTCTCTCACCTTTTCCCTCGGTTTCGGCTCAGGGCTTTGCCTTTCTGTACGTTCCACGAGGCACAGCTGCGGTAAGTGACTGCCGTGGTTAAGCTCTGCATGTCAGAAAAGATAGGTGTTTTTCTTTTTCTGTCTGTACAAACGTGCTTGCCCACAGCTAGAGCCTAACAGACTGCTGGGCTTTCGTTCTCACGACGAGTCAGCCAACGTGTAAGTCTCCACCGTACTGAGGCAAGCAGTGGTTGCATAAAAATCTCTTGCGCACTCTTTGAAAATGAGTAATTCTAGGACCACCAACAACGGGGACCCCTGGAACAAGAAAACCTCATGGATTTCTTGGCCGAGTCTGATGAAAGTTTGACATGTGGCGCGTTTGACACTCGCCATCCCTGCATTTTGTCTAAAACCTCTCCTACGTGCCTTGTCCCCTCTCCTTGATTCACAAAGTCCTGCAAGAACTTGGCATCTCTGAAACCTCTGCTCCTCAATCTGAGGTAGCAAATGAGTTCAAGAGCTAACAGGGCTAGACCCTTCTTCTTGGAAAACAGAGTTAAAAATAAGTCTCTGAATGCCACAGGTATCAAGAAAAAAAAACTTTGAAAGGGAAGCTGTATCTGCCTGAGGCTGCAGAGAGCCTGAAAAGGTAGCTGCAGGACGGCTGATGCGCTCCACTCATCTCAGAAGGGCGTTAGTCCAAGCTTAGGCATGATTACTCCGTGCACAGAAGAGGGGACATGTCCAGCGGGAGCTGAACCACACACCTTCAATGGCTGCCAACAAGCAGCGGTGGCCCTCCCCTGCTCTTCCCTTGCAGGGTGAGGGGATTCACTGCTGCTCCCATAGCTCCTAAATCACACTTGATGGAAATTGGGCAAAACCATGCATGTTTTACTCTATGCTTGCCATGCACCCTTGAGAGACTTGGAGTCATTGCTCGTTCCAGGAGGTTTCATCTCCTCTTTGGAGGAGGAAGAAGCTGCTGTCAAGCGCTGAATTCAACCCACGCCAGCCACTGACCGGGAGCGCATCCCCTTGCCAAAGGCCTGGCTTCACCAGGAGCCATAGCTCCCTTGGAGCAGCACAATGAATACGGAGACAAAGCAGATCATGACTAAAACCCAAACAGTTCCTCCTCTCTTCTGCGGTCCCATCAGCGTAGCACTTTCCTCTCCCGTTTTATTCAGCCGTAACACAGCACACCAACAAAACCACGCTCTACTCTGATACAGCTAGGCGAGAGTAAATCATTTTCTCTTGGGAAAGTCTGCTGCAAAGCAGGAGTATTTCAGGGCAAGTCTAAAGTAAATTGACTCAAGCTGCCTCAGAGACACTTACCTAAATCACCCTCCTTGTAGTGCAGGCACAACTATCCTTCATTTTCACAAGCACTAAAAATAAAACAGAACCACCGAATTCATTTCTTCCCAAATAAAGAGATGGAGGAAAGCAGCCTCAAGTTAACCACTTGAAAAATACCTTCCTATTGCTATAATTCAAAATAACAAAAAATCAAAACCCAGACAAAACAAGAGGAGGAAAGGAAAGAAAAAGACAGAAAAGACTCGATATTAAACTGCATTGGCCAATAGTCTGATAACTAGTCAACTGAATTGTGTTGTGAATAAGCCTCTGTTATATAATGGAAGCCCACAAAAAGTATCTTGATACTCTTGAGTAATCAGGTCTTTGTCCTTTCATCGCAAAGCAAATCATACAGTATTTTAATGAAAAGGATAATTTTAGGTTTGGCAACATGAGGCAGTTAGTACCTACGTTTTAGTACTGTGACGGTATCATTCAGCTTTTCCTCTCTTGAGGAAAGGAAATCCTTTTTGTCACACAAGGAATCGTTGTTTCAATATTTTTGTGCGAAAAGTGGTACAGACATTAAGGTCAGAGGCATGAAAGATTATTCATGTTCAACTTTAAAAACCAGGCACATCCAAATATTCTCTTTTAACTGGCGTTTCTTTGGATCCAGTGGACTTTGGCTGAGACAAGAGAGGAAATTAAGTCAAAGACAGATTCCAGTTAAAATCTAGTAGAGACAGGAGGATTAATCTTCTCCACCCTTCTCTACGGGCCATGTGCCCCTGCAGTTCCCAGGGCCACAGCTGCGGGTGAGTGGTGGCGAATCGCACCCATGGGCTTAGGGCAGAAGGTCTTCCCCAGCGTCACGGCTCCGATGACGCGTGGAGGACGCAAGTCACCAGTGGAGACTTCCTCCCGGTCTTGCCCAAACGCCTCGCGCCAACGGTGGAGGGCAATACGGCAATGGAAGGACGCCAGATGGGGTGTCCTCCTGAGCTCTGCTGAAGGAGGGAGCAGGGAGGACAAAGAGGAGCCTCTGCAACCACATCCCTCGGTGTGGGAGCTTTCAGTGCATCTGCCAGCACCAAGAGGTGGTGGGGTGAGGTGCCCTGAGCCTTCCCATCACCCTCCTCCTGTGACCGGGCTTAGCACACCATTTATTTTTTGAATTAAGGTAGGACTGCAAGATGGGGATGGTTTGTTGACAGACCTCTGTGCTGTGTGCGACACGCTGTGCATCCCAAGACCACCTTCTGCAAAGAGCCTGTGGTCTTCTGCTAAAGCAAACAAGGGGTTAAGTTGCCTGCACAGCTGAAGACATGGCAGGACTGAAAACCATCAGCGGCAAAACCCACATCATTCATATATGTTTGTGCATTAGGATTTAAATATGGATGCCAAAAATGAAAACGCAGCTTACTGAACAAAGAAAGAACATGTTTCCGAATATAGAGCAATTTTCCCATTTCTGGAAGAAAATGGGAGCTAACAGCACCTGCAAAGGCAGAAAACAAGAAAAGTAGAAGAATCATGGATAATTAATACTCAGAAGGCAAAGGCATCTTTCATGGAAAAACATAATGGGCCAGAAATTCAGCTGCTGAATATTAGCTGATTTACATCAGCTTCAGTATGATTTAATGTTTTTCTTATGTTACCTGGGAGATAAAGAGATAGCTTGACATGCATTATTTGTCATCTTTTGTTGATTAATAATTTCAAATGTTGTTACCATAATTTCATATACAGAGTCATTACACAGTAAATTAAAATACAACAAAACATTAAATGCAGCAAAGCATTACTTAAGCATAATCCCTTAAAACCAAAGCAAATGAAGCAAATCAATTTTAAAGGTCGTTAAGGGTAGCTGAAGTTGTAAGAATGAAATTACCAAATTATCTCAGGTTACAAGCCGCTCCTAGGACAGTTAGTGGACAGGACAGAGACAGAGGCTGCATTTCCAATTTTGCTCTCAAACGCTAATCGTTCTGAAACGCTTCGCTGGGGTGAGAACATCCTATTATATTCTCATTCTTTACCTGAAACTGGATGTTTCTGGCCAGTTTTAGCCTAGTTTTCTAAGGGCATGAGCTTGCATGGCTGCGCCATGACTGTCTGAAAGGCACCTCCTAATAACATCGGCGCTGCTTGCCAGATTTCAACTGAGCTTGAAGGGAGGGTAGAAACCTCAAAGATGAGTTCCAGCCAATTGCAAAAACTGGGGTTAAGTAGAAGAGAGAGGCCATCAAGGATGCTAGGCCAGGGGTCCTGTGGTCACCCGTGCCACGTGTCCCGCCAGATGGTTGATCAGAGCAAGCCTCAACACCTGCCGTCTCCCACCTGGGCAACTATTAGGAGATGGCTGAGAGATGAATTTAGGGAGGAGAGCTGAAGGCACGAGGCAAAAGGAGGCCGGGGAGATAAGGGACAACTGGATCAAGCGGGTGGAAACATCAGGAGGGCAGAGGGGAGCATCCAGGAATATTCAAGGAGAGGTGCGCAAGCCCTAGGACACAAATCCATAAGAAATTAGGATGCATCTGCCCTGCTGCTCAGAAAACAACTTGTGGAGCTGAGGCCTTGGAAGACGCGCAGAAGGGCAAAGGGATTCCCCTTCTTAACATGAGCAGGCTCAGCTGTCTCCATACATAGACAACGCCCTTATGACTGAATGGCATTAATACATATTTTTTTGCATAATCAAAGAAACTAATGGATGCTTTTGGCGAAAATTTAGCGAAGCAAAGGAAACTTTCTCCTCTGTGGCATTCTCCCAGGTTCGAGAATGATCTGCAAGAGAGCCGGCCGTAGGATGGCTGCATTTGCCTGGGTTACTCAACATCCCCGTTTCCCCCAGGCTGGAGAATTAGCACCCAACCTGGCACGGCTTTCTCCAAGAGGAGGAAGTGAACCGCTCTGTCGCTAGACAGCCACAGATTCAAAGCCTGCACCTCGCACCACTGAGGAGTGCTGTGGCAAAGAAAAATGCTGAACGTTAAAGAATATTAAGTGCATCCCGGATAAATCTTACCAATAAGGGTGATATAACCCCACTATAAAGGAATTCTCTCAGCGTGAAATACATAGCTGCCAAATGGTTTCATCTCACTAAAAGGATTGTTATTTTTTTATCGACTAAATGGCTAAAATAAAGAATACGTGTGTTCTCTTTTGCATCAAGCACAGATGCAGAGGATCATGGGCTATTGAACAACTGCCATATTCTGCCTGCCTCCAAACCTAAAATGTGTGATGCGGTGGCTTCACACAGGCAACAAGGCAGCTTTTGAAAGGATGAAGTGCTGCAGATTTAGAAGGCCCATGAACTGCCAGTTTGTTTTGCAAGCCAACTTCCCCCACTATCTATTGCATTGCATTAACTACTACAATAAGCCAGAAAGGACTGTTTAGCCATCCTTAAACACACTTTATACCAACCTCATTAAGAGGATGCCTGTCCTGAAGTTTTCCTGTCGTGCTCATGAGAGAGTACTGTTTTCTAGCTCCTTTCCAGGGCAGGAGGGCTCCTTCAAAGGGAGAAGGAATCACACCTGAAGTGTGCAATCCAAGCGGCCAAGGGAGATACGGCCATACCCACAACAAGACCATCAAATGCAGGGGGAAAAGGGGAGTGCGTTTGTGTGAGTATTCACCATAAATCCCTTTTATTTCCTACCTTTGTTTTGCGGCTGGGAGGGAGGTACGATAAATAAAATGTTCAGCTTTAGTTCAGTAAAATCAATGAGTAAAATCCTGTTTGCTGCTATCACTGCAATCAAAACGTGTTGCTAGTACCCGCTGGTTCCTGCCAGCGCACGCTACCAGCGGCCCGCAGTCATTCACTGGCCTCTCTTGCGACGTCCTTAGACCACGGCTTCCTGTGTAACGCTTCCCTAGAAGTAATCCTCGCCTTTGGGAGGGGGGCCTAGAGCAATGAACCTCCTTGGACTAAAGCTTAGTCGTTGTGGACACTGCAGCGATAGGGTCGAAAAAATGCTGCGAGCGCTTCGTTGCATCAAGAAGCTGTAAGATTAAAACAGGTTTGAGGGTTTGGCAAAGAAATTGCTTATTGCACAGGAGAAAACAGGATTGTGTCTTCAGATGTAATTAAGCGAAAGACTTACGGTTAGACAGCTTTCTAAGTAGTGATTTCCAAGTCCTTCAGACCCCTTGCGATGGTGGTAGAAAAGGATCTTCTTCTCTGAGTTCAAGCCGAGACTAAAACATCGTCCATTAGAGGACAGAACGTGTTTGCTGATGCCCGTATGACACATGAAATTCTGCAGTGGCATTCTGTTCCTAGTACAGTAAGACTGGGATAAGCTTTTCTCTGGGGCAATACAGACACCTCTTGATGCCCATCAGAGGGGCCTGCCTCTTCCCACTGGGACCTGACAGTCAGCCTCTTTCCCAGGGGAAATTTTCTCAAAAGGCAAGACAGACCAAAACCACGTCAACTGCGTTCTTTGAGCACAGCCAAAAAAAGGAAAGCACCTACAGGTGCTCGGCCCATTGCCCAGCCAAGTGATACTCACGTATACAATAAGCTGGCAGTACACACACCTATATATATATATATATATGCACGTAAACAATTTCAACCAAAATCAATGCAACCAAGCAAATTCTTCTGCTTTCTGGGCTGAGCTGTGAAATGCAAATTGAATTTGGGAAAGACTGAGGGAGATCTGGCCATAGGAGGAAAAAGTGGGCTTCTGCTTACCCTACAGCGAAGCATCAAGTGCTGCTGGGATGCTAAGCAGTCGCCACCCTCTCTCCCTCCCCAAATGTGACCGACTGTGGCTGTAGTGTGATACCAGTGCAGATATTCAGTGTGGATTACAGCAGATCCGAAAAGCCCAGGAGCTACCTGGGCTCTAACTCCCAAACAAGGAGCAGTGCCTACACGAGCCAGCAAGGAAAACTGAATGCAAAAATAATTAGAGATAACATAAAATGGTTTCTCTCTGTGAACAGCAGGAAAATATGCACTGCAAGTAGAGCTGCATGACTAATTGATTTGGGGGGGGGGGGGTTGCTGGCAGTCTAAAATCAAAAAAAAAACCCTAGCAGGTTGTTTATTTTAATTCAAGAGAGTTAATGTGTCCTGTTCCCCAGCAGGCTCTATCGTACAGCTTCCCTGATGTCTAATAAAATATGAACCTGCAAGTCCTGCTCTCAGCAGGATCTCTCTTCTCCACCCAGACACCTTTTTTCCTAAAATTCATGGGGCACAGGTGACACTTTTGGGTTGCACCTGGACAGTGGGTGTAACTGTAATTAAGGGGAACAGATAGACACACGCATACATACACACATCGCCATACAAATGTGTGGCAGGATGAAGCAAGAAATGCTACTTCACCTTGTGATATTGAGTGTATTTTCATATAGTTTTCACTGGTAGCAGGAGGTAAAATTAAACCACTATGTCGCTAGACAGCCACAGGTTTTAAGCCCGCACGCTCCACACCACTGGGGAACATGTAGGCGAGAAAACTCACCCACTTGTAAGAAGATGTATCTCTTGCAGTATGGGTTAAATTCCCTTCTAGGAAAGAATTATCCTCATTCTGTCCTGTTGCATCACTTTCAGGACTGCTTTCTCCTAGAAGGAATAAATGAGAGGGCTAAGCGTACAGGGGAGAAACAGGTATCCTTTGCATCAAAGCTACTGCATAACAACCACATTGCACAGTCCCTTTTCTTTCGCAGCACAGCAGCATATTAATGCACACTGGCAGGTAACAGCTGATTGTGCCAACTAATTTCCCGAACACTATGCTGCTCTGGTGGTCTGGGCTGGGGGGGGGGGGTGGTGGGGAAAGCTGATTCCTAAATAAAGAAAATGAGAGAAAAATGTGACTTCTTTATTTCTCCCTTGAAAGCGCTATGAAATGGGCTTTCCATTCTGATTATTTATCAGGTTACAACTAGAGCTCCTTCCTGAAACATCTAATCTCTCCAGTCATTACTAAATTTGTCATAATAGCAACTAATAGCAACTTTTCACGGTGCGGCGGTATTACCGGAGCTGTTTAGGCAGCGTGGGGTATACAAACACAAAAATGCGAAATGTCTCGACTTGCTCATTACAGGAGAAAGCCGTTGCGCAGGCAGTTGCCAGCCGTCTGGTGCTCAGCTGCTCTCCTCCAAGGTGGGAACTTGCAAAGAAAAAGCACGCAACAGCCACCTTTTGGGACAATCCTGCGCAAAGCTGGTAAGATGACACCACTTCTGCAGCTGCCACAGTGATTTTTTTTCCAGAAGGGATGCAGGCTTGCACAAAGTCATGTGGCAGCCATTCCTTTTCTCCCCCTTATACAAATTTCCAGCGTCTAATCCAATCAGAGCTTAATGTAACGATGCATTACTTCCTCCCTTGGAGCAAAAGAACTGGGGTCAAAAATCAATAGTCTGGACGCGCTCTGCATCTCCGCTTTGAAGCATGGCGTCGGTTTGATCGCAGCAAGACACAAACGCTAGAAAATAACTTCCATTTTGTTCCCTTAAATGGGATCTTCTTCACGTACTTCCCTTCCCAGAGACACGCACCACATATTTATTCCTCATTTCTAGGCCGGACAAAGAGAATTCAAACAACTAACTGACAAAACTAAACCGCTGCTTCCCAGCTGTTCACGTACGAGAGCTTGGTCCAAGACGAGCGCTACCTCCAACCGCACCTGAAAGGGCAGCACAGCGACGCGTACAAGAGGCAGGCTTTTTAGCAGCAGTATCATAAGGTTAACAGTTAAATACTAGCCTGTACATTTGCAGAGTGGTTCTTCCCCAAACACGTTCATCCCATGAAAAAATCATGCCCCTGGCCTTAGAAGGGATGAAAAAAACGGCTGGCTTAAAACGGCCGGTGACAGGAGTCTTGGGATGTTGCACAGCTGCTATATCCTTTCTCCTTTTCCAGGGTGAAATGCCGTGATGCAAGCGCGAGCCACGTTCAGCCACCAATATTCATAAATCCCAGGCACTACCAACTTGCCTTGGAGCACGGATTTTTACATACATTGCAACTCCAACAGACTGAAAGAAAAGCTAGCTACCAGCCTAAGGAGAAACGAGAGGAAGTTAATACACTGTAAGCCCTGGGTAAGTCTGTTTGCCCTATTTATTCATCGCCTTGTTGTTTGGAGCCTTTAAATAAGAAATCTGGCCTATTCACAACTACCGCTTAATCCATCTTCAAAAGGTCTATGAATAATGAGACAAAAACAACAGCGCCTAATATAAGAAGAAATATAAATACAGACGAAAAATTCTGTCTGGAGCAGACAGTTGTAAACCAAATATCCCCACTCCTCTTGTTTTAGCCAATATAACAAATCTTTTTTTCTTTTTTAAGAGAAGGAACGGCAGCCAGCACTGAACTGATCGTTTAACCTGAGACCAAAAGAAAAAAAAACCCTACAGTTTATGCTGGAACGCCTAGGCTGTGAGCAGCTGCTTGTCGGTCTCCTTCGGACGGGCCACAGCTTGGGCAGTGATATACTGACAGGAGAGGGCTATAAAAGTGCATTTTAGTTCAGGAATGAACTTCCTTGTGCACTTGCAATGCAGTTACACGGCAAAGCCAACAACATTAAAAAACTGGGGGAGCGTCTTCCACCTTGAAATGCATGGACTGCATGCACGCTAGTTTCCACTGACTGAGCAGCACCTTAGGTCAGGATTTCCATCTCCTCTTGGTGTCACAACTTCCTGCAACACATTCAACTCCAGGGACTTCCTAACCTTTTCGCAATCAAGTGCTACATGAAAAAAACTAGCCTTGATCTGTTCCTCGGGGAGGGGGGGGTGTCAGTCCCCCTTCTCCTCCCAGCCTTCCCAAGATGTCCCCCACTCTCTGCATCCCCCAGAACTGTTGCTGCCTCTGGGCTCCCGCACAGCCCTTTGCAGTACAGCAGAAACCTGCTTCATAGGCAGAGGGCAAACTAAGGTAACTGTCCTGTTGGCATACAGGAAGCCTGGGAGCATTTTCCCTCATAAAAATGGAATGAACTCAAAGCAAATGAGGTGTTTCTTACTACCTGCCTTAAACACCACTGGAGTGTGGAATTAAACCAACTTCTGGCTAGACAGCTAGGTTTGTAAAGTCCAGACCTGACGCTATTGAAGGCTACCTGAGCAACCAAGAGCGTTCACACTAGTCAATAAAAAGCACAGCTAGAGCGTAGTAGAAAAAAATCATGCCACCTCACCGCTGAGAATATATTGTGCAGCTAGCCCCATCTCAATAAAACCAAATTAAGTGCGTTTCCTTGCCAGGCTTCGGCACAGACCTTACGGAGTGGCACCACACGTTGTCATGAGCTCCAGCGCTGGCCAGGTCCCACACTAAACCAGCTGCTACAGCCAGCGCTGTCCCGCTGCCCCAGAAAAAAAACTAGAGTACCGAACTCTACTCTGCTTAATTAGCAGTATGCTAGGGCTTTCATACATCCCCTGCAGCCAGCAGGATAAAAAATAAATAAGTTGCTAGCCTCTCCTGAAGGCTTCCAGACTATTTATTTATAGACTTATTTATAGGTGCCCTTCACAGAAGCATATGACCTTTTCATAATGATTACTGAACCTCTCCCATAAAGTTGGTGCATAATGAGACAGCATTATAGTGCCCATTTTAGAGATGAGAACATGGACTAAAAGTGAGTATGAGAAATGATCTGGTTACCAAAGGAATCGGTTCCATAGACATGCGTCAAACAAAGAAGCTATTGCTCACCCGTATCGCCTTTAAAAATAACAAAACAAAACAAAACAAAAATAGCTCAAACTGCTCTACTGCTGCTGCTGGAAGAGCTCTGCAAGCCTTAACAGTGCTTATAACCATCAGGAATTGGACGCTATCAGTCAAGCTCTCACAGCAAACACGAGAAGCGCGTTCTCTGATCGTTGCTCCTCTTGGTTTCACGGACCCACAAGCTGCCAAACAATGATGTTTTGAGGCTGGCTTTCCTTCCCATTTCCGAAGTGGCTTTCGTGGCAGGCTCAAGGCAGGTAGCAGCCCCCTCTGCCCTGAAATTAAGGCAGAGACGAAGCCTAACTGCAGCTCTCCAAACTAACCCCTGGAGCAGACCCTGCCCTTCCAAAGAGCTAGAGGAAAGCCCAGAAATTTTTGATCTTGTCATGTAGGCACATGAGATTAGAGCCTGCAAATACCTTACACTGTTGCCTACAGTATTTGCTGTCCTGGTAAAGGTTGCTGTGCTGTCACTCGTCTCATGATCAGGAAACGCCGACCATAAATCCAATTACTTTCTGCGCTATCATGCTGGAAAGTTTCCAGATTGTCTTTCACCAGTGAAGATGCCATCTGGCCTCAAAAGCAAGCACAAAAAAGGTATTGCTAGAGCTGCTAAAATCCAGGCGGTGGAATCGAACCTCTCCATTGCTAGACGCCGACAGGTTTGAAGCCTGCATCCCCAACCACAGAGCATCACCGGGGCAGGAAACCACCTCACACAGAGAGCTATACAAAGCCTGACACATCGCTCGTCAAGTTGAAGGTCACTTTCATAACTGGAAGAGTCTTGTTCTTGTATTACTGCCTTCTAAGACTAGCCTCCAACGAGCATATTGCTTTAAAACAGACTTCTCAGCTGAGGAATCCCCGAAAATTCACTGAACAAAGGGAAAAACTTTTACTAGTCAGCGTTCAGGCTGAACACAAAAGTTCCTGAGAAGCTGCGCAGCTCCTGTATCCTGTGCTACAGCCTGTGCAGTTGTGACTGAGGACCACAAAACAGCGCAGGCTTTCAGGACTCCCTAAAGAAAGAGTCAGACACAAGCTGCCGCTGGTCTCCTTGGTACCAGGTGCCACAAAAAGAGACACCTCAGCCTGGTCTGGTGGAGCAGGGGAACCCCTGTCACGCCTCGTCTTGTCTGAAAAAGTAGCAAACTTCATGAAGATGCTGAAAGAAGACGAGGAGGAGGAGGAGGAAAAGGGCGATGGGTGAATTCTAGAAGTCCTCAGTTGGTTTAGGTGTCTTTGAAAAGATTTGAGTCTTTTTTTCAGCTCAAACCTTCCCATAACTACAAAAATCACTTAAACTTAAAGGTAAATGTATTTTTAAAACTCAAAATTTCAGTAATTTGGGTCAAGCAACGTTCTTTCGACACACTGGATTTTTCTTTTCTTTCAAGTAGGATAACCAGAGCTTTTTAAATGACTTTCCATTTTTGGCCTGTGAATAGAAGAGCGTGGTATTCATGCGGTTCTGGTCTACATGAAGGTTCTGTAAGAAAGAAATATTTAGGAGTTGGGATTTCCATCCCAAGTGGTTAATGATTTGATTTTATACTGTTGCATTTTAATTGAAACAACCCCTAAGGGGACTGCTATGCCAGTAACTCTAGACGTTTGTATGACATTAAACCAAATTTTCAAGTAGCAGCTCAGAAGCTACCTAAATGACATAACCCTCCTGTTATATCTCAGCTGCACTTCAGTGAGGGAAGCAGCATCATCGTATTGCGTTAAGATTATCCGGCCACTTACTTAAAATAGTGCAGTTCAGAGGTTACCTTGGCATAAAGTATCTGTTTTTATTGCCTGCCTCTTTTGATACTTTGAAGAAAAATAAGGGTAAGAGAGGGACACATATAATGTAATTTTATTGCCTGTGCACCCACAGGGCTACAGGAAGATTCAGCGCTTGCTTTCAGCTTTCTATTATTATTTTTTAAATAAGAAAAGCCTTGTGGGAGACATGGTAGCTGTTATGATTATTTGCTTAAGTGACATGATAGCTCTTAGGCTAGTTCCTGCTTTTAAACTATCATTTTGGCAAATAAAGATTAGGTGGTTTGCAGACCAAGGTGGATACATTAAGCGTCTTGTAATGCCTGCAGAAACCGTGCAAAAAGAAGAAAGTAATGAAGGGAAAAAATATCTTTGAGACATAGGCCTGGCCACGAGCGTACCCTTATCAGGGTAGTTCACATATTTTGCTGCTTTGTGCTATTGACTAGATACCTGCCTCAAAATAACTACAGATTCTGGAAAGAGTCTGCAATTAGAAGAGACTGTGTAGTAACAAGGAATATTTTAACTAAAATCCCAAAATACTTTTGGCGGGGCTTAAAAGCAATCTATTTTGCAAAGAAAGACGATATTGTACTTGTAAATCCTACTTTTTTTTTTTAGCATAGACATGTGGGGGTTTTGCTCTAACTGTGAAAAAAGACTGCCCACGGAAAACAGTAGAGAAAAGGGAGAAAAGCAAAGCGAAACCAGCTCTTTTCTACTCACTGTAGGATTTCCAGTGAAAACTGTTAAACAGCAATAGTTGGGCCAAAACAAATCCAGGCTAAATCTTCACAGATGGGAGCTGACCCAAGCTGCTGCTAAACGGCAGCACAGCAAAATGCAATGGGCCGAGGCAGCCCTCCAGCCCAGGCAGTAGCCCTGCTGCAGTGCTGGTTACCAAGCTCTTACATGCCCCGTTCTTCTGCAGAGAAAAGCTTACCCTTGCTAAAAGGCTACCTGGAAGGTCCCAGGCTCCACTGAAGTGCTATTCTGAGGTTTCTGAAGCAGCATTTAAGCGGTCAGTCACGTTCCTTCTGGACCTTGCGTTTCATCCTCATCTGAGCAGTGCAGTTATTTCTTGCCTGTATGAGTGTTTGTGTGATTGTCTTTGGGCAGCAGGGAGCTAAAGTCAGGCAAGACCTGCTTCATCCTGACGTTTATTTGTGCAGTGAAACCCAAGGATCTTTTCCTTCCTCTTTTTTCCTACGGGCTTCACTGAGAACTCGCCACGACATTACGACCCATCACGCTGCTGGCCACGTAGCACCCATTAGATCGTACGTGCCAACACTGCTAGAGCTCTGTCACGGGGGAAAGACAGCGTAAAGAAAATAAACAAATACGTACTGCCTGAGGAAATCTTTTAATTTCTTCCTAAGCTGTCCCTGATTCAGGGCAAGATTCTGTTGCCCTTAATCATGCTGCGATAGACTAATCTTCCTCTGCAGGAGGAGGCAATGAATAAATGCAGTGTGGCTAGAGGCCCTTTTCCTCCCATTCATTGTAGCACTGCACAAGATGCCAAAAGCAGGCTTTGGTAGTGTTAACCTGCCCAACGGAGAGAAGCTTCCCCAAGACGTGCCATTCCTTCAATTACAAAAATTAAGAGGGACAATTGGAGAGAAGGAATGCGTTCCTTCTCCTGATGACGATGGACATACAAAGCCCCATAGCCCCAGCGTCTGGGACAGAAGTCATCTATTCCATTACACCTGATTTTCCACACAAATATTTGAATTTCTTTTTGTTGTCTTTTTCCCTCCACCCCCCAGGAACAATACCTTAGCAAAACATGAGCTGGAAAAGCAGGCGCGGTGCCTTTGCTTTCCATGCACCCGCCAGTCTTTGCTGCAAACACCAGCTCCCTCGCTGCCTGCCTGCAGCCCAGCGGCACGGCACAGACTGCGCGGGGCGAGGAAAGGCTGCTGGGAGCCTGCGCTGGGTTTTTCTCTACGCTTTGCATCGCCTGAAAAGCACTGTTTGTAGTGCGGGAGTTTGTCCAGGGTCCATAGGACAGGGCAGGTCCTCCATCCAAGCCTGGCATTACTGGGGGAGTGACACACCAACAACAAGCCAAAAACATCACAGTTACAGATGCGAGGGCTACGAACCTCTCCTTGGATCCCGAAGCCAAATCCAACATGCGCCGGGGAGCCTGGGAGCTGATATCCTTACCTCTGCCTGCGGCCACCGCACAAGATTTCACAGCCCTGCCACAATGCCGATAAGCAGCCAGGATAACAAGACTTCTCCTGCTGAAGAGCAGAGGTGACCTGAAGGACAATGCTGACGAGCCTCCCTGTAGCTACCTGCACGCTGTCAGGGATGTAACATCAGTTCCCCCCTTTCCCAAGTCCTATTAACCTTCAGCAGTCACTCAGCATACTCACAAAATGCCACACAGGCAGGCAATCCGTATAGCCGGTGTCTGTGCATGCAGCGGCAATCAAGCATTGCCAAGGCTGCGCGCCTCTCACTTGTAAAGCGGCACAGAGGCAGCGACGGCCGCATTGACATTTAGGGGCAGATAAGCGATGACGGCTCACTTAAGCTGCATGAGGCTAGCGGCTCTACCGCTAATTTTATCGGAGACCTTTTGCACGCAGTTCTAGGTGATTTGTGTTCAATTTGGCTTGAACTTGATTCATAGCCAATGGTCCAAAATAATAGCAAACTTAAATAGCTGAGAGCAAGTGCTCATTTTCATTGTCTCTCTTGGATGTGAGCACCATTAGCGTTCCTGGGTTCACTGTCCTGCAAATCCAATATCTGTGCATCCAATGACATTGGGTAAGTGTAGTCCTGCTCGGAGTCCAGCTCTGCTATTTGCAGTTATAGGCAATCGCTCCTAATGGCCCCCAATTCTCCACACCTGTTAGGCCTGCAGAAAAGTCAGGCCGTGATCGGGGAAGGAAGTGCCATCGTTTTAATTGGAACAGAGATGCTCATGCTTGGTCTTTAGCGGAGCCTCGTCAAATGAAGCCTCTCTCCAGTGCGCAGGGAAGCTTGCTGTCCTTCAGCCTGAGTCAGGGGGTTTGAGCTCAGGCAGTGTCAGCAGAGACACTGGGTGAAGGGAGATAAAAGGGAGGAAAAGTCTCAGGAAAGAATTTAGAAATAGAGTGAGAAGGCTCAAGACAGATAAATGAGATTTAATCAGAATAATAAAGTAACTGGGAGAAAAAGAGAAGAGGAGGAAAAAACCAAAGCAAGCAGCACAGGAGTTCACAGAGAAAAGGAGAAAAGGAAGATGGTTGGGAGACACTGGTGGACACAGACAGAGAAAGGCAAAAGGAAGAGAGGATTTAGAAAAAACAGAGTGGAGAACAAGACGTACCTCTGAACACCTCTCTTTCCCTTCCTGAAATGCATCTGGGGCTTTGCACACAGTTCGGCTATTACCTTAGCCTCGCACTTGGGCTGCTATTCTGTAAGAAACAGAAGAAGCCGCAGAAGTGAGACTGATGCAAAGTGGCAAGCGCGCAGCAGTCAGGGCAGGATTCATCTCACCTGCAGGGCCAGTGTCCAGTCCTCCAGGCTCTCCCTGCAGGCAGCTAGGAAAAGGTGCCTTCCGAGGAGAGGCAGACTGTCTGCAGGCAGCAGCGTTCACCAGGAACTATCAGAAACAGCCTTCGGTTGCGCTTTTTCAGCTAAACGCGCCACATGAATTCTTACAGCTACTCATATTACCATTGAAAATAACGTAACTGCAGATGAAGCAAAGCCATTACAGGGCATTACAGGGCCAAATTTTTGGCACTTGTCACGACCTCCTGCTGGTCACATCCTCACCTGTGCTATTATTCGGACTAAGCATATCGCTCTTCCTTTTGTTCCCTTTTTTATCGCCGCCTCTTTCCTTTTGACAGGTATCCTCTTTTCACATCATCTTTCACTCTCCACCAACATAAAATGCGCAAGCCCATCCCTGCTAGGAACTGGCTGCTTTCCAGACCTGGTGGGCTTTGTCTCAGACGCAGCTGCTGGAGTTAAACACCTCGCAAGCCCTCGCTGAAAAGTGTGATCATACTGTTCAACACACACCGAGGGCCACTTCTCCCAAACGGTGACCACAGTCGTGTGGCTTGTCTGGTGTTACACTCCCTAGTTCGCATCAAACTAGCCTCAAGTGTACTGGAGGATCACTACTGGTGAAGGAGAGCGCTCAGGATGAAGCTCTTCCTTCAGCTGCGGTGTTTCTAGGAATGCTCTTCCTTGTGCAATCCCTGCTCATCTTTTCCTGAGCTCAAACACTGTCTTTCCTCACCAAGGATGCTGACAGAGATTCTCTCCTCCACTCGGCAACACAGAACTTGTAAGAATTGACATACTTGTCAGATTTGTTCAAATTTGGTCAGAGTAAGAGGAAATAAACGAAGAGGATTACTACATATGCCCTCTTTCCTTTGGAAACCACACTAAAAGCATTACAGATAGGCTTAGAAAATAGTTACACCCATTAATCTTTGATTGACCTTCCTGATCCTATCTCAAAGCCGAGAGCAGCCAACCATGCGTATTCCATTTGACTCGCTATGTTCTCGTTCAATAGGTTAAAATCTAGGACACATCTTGAAAGACAACTGTGCGACTTGGGCAACCACAAAGCGGCTGCTTGATGCTGCTGGTCCACACCAGCTCTAAGGCTCCCTGACGCACTTGCCCTTTCCCTGCTGGCAAAGCAGCTACCAGCTCGGAGGCATCATAGCTCCACGACAGGAGTTTAACTTGCAAAACAGGACTTGCCGTTATTGCAAACTCGAATTCTCCACTCCCAGCTCCATAGGGATCTCAAGTCATTAATGTGGCTAATGAGGATGGGATTTGCCTAGCTGAGGTTTCAAAAGTAAGGAAAGACCTTAAGGTATTCTCAAACACTACGTGCTTCTCGCACTGTGCTGAATGTCTGCATGCATGGCATCTGTGATCTTTGAAATGGCACTCTAGTTAAACAAATACAAGGCTGGAGCTGTACTAGCCAAAAACACAGTGCCAGAGAACACTTCTGGGCACCGGAGCGCGACCGCTGGCTCCACTACATTTGCAGAAGGGCCCCAACATATCTTGGCCTGTGCCAACTAAGCCTTTCCCAATTTCTGCAGATATCACAGCCTATGGACCATGTGCAACAGGCAGTTTTGATGTGGGCACCCTGCTGGGAGCCTACAGGAGTTTAACAGTATGGACAAGGTCAAGTCCTGGCAGCTGGCCTGCGAGCCAGAAAAACGCTCCCTATTGCTCCCTATTCCTTCGCTATTGCTTCCTCTGATACCAGCCACGATTTACTTTCTCCAACTTGAATCACTGGAAAAGATGGCCATTCTTTAAGGATCGCGGTCCTTCAGGATACAATCCTTCCAACGCATTACTAAAACCACCGCAAAACAAACCTCTTGGGGAAAAAAACTCATCCATCTAGATCGCAGTTATAAACTCTTTTCATGTTCCTCCCTTTCCAAACAAGGTGGGGAACTTTTTACAGAGACAATGCTGATTTGTGTCCTGTTTGTGCTCATGTAGATGCTTCTAAATTTATTTTCATCTAATTTAAATACATTGGGGAAAGATTTCTGGTTTGCAGTTCCCAGAGTACCTCCAGAACCTGGCAGAGCTAACCACCACCAGCAAATACTTTCAGAGGACGCGAAACAGTAAGCAATCTTAACAAAAAAAAAACCCTGTGAAGTATCTGGGTAGGTTTAACCTCTATATCACAAGCCACGCAGCTGCATCTGACGGGGCAGATGGCATGGATGAGAACGAGAAAGTCAGGCTCAGGTTTCAGATCAGCCTCTGCGTCAGATTGTTTTACAAATACCTAGGTAACACCCATCACTGCACTGAGCTCATGCTATTCATCACACTTCCTATGGACCCATGAGCAGTTGCTAATCATACTGCAAATGTGTGACAGTCAATATGGCATATATGGGATCACCATCAGAAAAAAAAATGTTAAACATTAAACATTCAAGGACTATAAAACCGAGGAAATGATGAATAAGCCTATTTTAACACCTTTCAGCTTAGCTGTACATCTTCTGATATAAATTAAATGGTACCAGTTTGCTGCACTGGCAAATAGCGCATTATTATAGCTCCTTAGAACAGGAATTAAGTAGAGTGACAGCCATGCTGAGGATATTCCTACAAACCTCTGAAGATTTTTTATAAAGCAGCATTTACTTAAAAATAAAAATAAAAAAAAATCAATTTTAGGATAAATTCTATATTGCATCCCCAAAGTGAACGCTTGGTTTAATAGTTCACTTGGTAAATGTTTTTAGAGTATATTTCTTTATAGTTATTGTATTGTTTCAGGTAACATATACTCTTCTTTTATTTAAAATGTTTTTTCTTTTTTAAAATTGCTTCCCCTGAAAGCAAGCCATTCAATGAAAAGTAGCATTCCTGAAAATCTGCATTTCTTGCGTGGCTCTACCCTGTTGGCTGGCTTCAGTGAAGTCTAGTAAGGCGTTGGTTTTCTTAAGGACAGGACGCTTTTCTACCATGTTGCATCAGTGGCATCAACGTCTTCACCTTGGTGGGAGTACTGTTGGATCTCACTCTCCTATCTCTGATTACCCTTCTCAGCGCTTTCTACCCTTCTGTTAAATTTGCTTGACTATATGAAAGGCAGCGCCAAGAAGGCAGGAAGGAGAATGAAGAAAAAGACTGCTCACAGTGTGCCTGTATCACTTCATTTCTGTAAAAAAAAAAAAAAAAAAAAAAAAAAAATATTAGTAACAGTTGCTGCTGAATACTTGTCCCTCTCCTTAACTCCTAAGCAGTTTGTCAGAATGGCAGCAACTTTTCTCTAGACTCCCTAATTTTGGTAAAACTGCTTTGGAAAGATTTCTCAACCTCAGGAGGAATTTTTGGACACAAGGGCACGCTCTTCAATCCCATGACACCCAGTAGGGTGGTGTAAAAGGTGTATAGTGCCTGCAGAAAAGCTACATGATTCTTGGCTCTGCCTGGTTCATTCAGAGTGTCTGAGCTACCAGATCACGGACCTACAGTGAGTTTCAAAATCACCAGCGTTCGAGTGTGATGACCGCATAAACGGAGGGTCATTGGAAGCTCCACCTATAGCATCTCCCTCTTCCTTCTGAAGAATCCATAGAGGACCCAAACCACCTGAAACACAGTGGCTGGTATATATAAGATGCCTGGAAAGCAACATCGCCATCATGGAAAACGTGCGGAAAAAAAGCAGGAGCACTTTCAAATTGAGTTCAGACATGGAGCCAAGGTTCATCATCGCATTTACCACTGCAGAAGATTTGAGGGATGGTTTTGCACTGTCCTTAGCTCCACTGGAGATCACGGTGACAAAGTGTTGGCACTCTGAAGATGTTTAGAGGATGAGAAATAACTTCCTGGCTAGCTATATTGTTTCTGGAAATCAGGTTTGTTCATCTTGGTGCTAACATGAAGTGTAAAAATGAGGTACTTTCTTTTTCAGTCTTAGTGATCAGCAGGCTTGTACTCTGTACCAACCTAGAAAACGTGACAGGCTGCACATCTGCCTTACTGACTATGAACAGCAACCCTTGTCCGCAATGTCATGATACCAGTTCCACTGTCAGGGCAAAATCCCATTTCCTGAGACCTGAAGGAACGAGGGCTTCTTGGATTTTGTCTTCTAAAGAAAGAAAAGAACAAGACAGATAGACTACCTGTAGAAACTGAATGGAAAAAAAAATTGCTTTCATTGGGTCTGCCAGCCTGAACCACAGCACTATTTCAAGGCTGATGGACCACACGAGAGCTATATGCTCCTGGATTGTTTCGGCATCAAATATGGTGCCAAGATAAACAGCCAGTCTCTACAGAGGAGTGTTTTCATAGCTCACCCACAGTCTGGTGGCTGGATCTCACTAAAGCCCCAAAGCATAAAAAACTGGCTCGCATCACCTGGCTAATCCAAAATTCAAAGAGTGGAACTATCCTACGCAATTAGGGAGACTACAAACCACCAGACAAAGGCTGCATGCTGTAATCTTCCAGTGAGAAGGAAAACATCACCACTGTGGCCAGAATATCTGTAAAACGCTATTAATTTGTGGGAAGAATCTGCGTAACCAACTCAGCAAAGAAAGAGGAGCCACAAGCACCGTGTTCCGTATTTTTTTCAAAGATTCAACGTGCTGCAGCTGCCCCTGTTCTCGATGAGGTGCGGAAGACGGGATTTCTCTAGTGCTGTCACAAGGACAGCAATCCCTAAGGATTCCTGCAGCCATGCATGATTTCTCTACTCGAGCATTTTTGAAGAAATTCCCCCCTGCCTAGCCCACTCCCCAATACGTGTGTCAGTGCTGCTGCATTCCTTCAGATTCCTTTTATTCCAGATTCGAAGCTCGAAAGAGTCAGTCTCAAGATTTTGCACAAGGAAGTGCTGTTATTTCTTCAGCTTGAGATGACACCGTTGTAAAGTTAATTACCTAGTGTGCATTTTTAAATATACAAAAATCAAAACTCAAAGTAAACAACTAGATTCTGATTTCCTTCACCGCAGCTTTGAGGGTAAACTGAAAATTTTTAAACCTGACCAGAAGTTCAAACGTACACGTATGCTGTTGAAGCGTTTGGGTACGACAACTACACGGTAGGGCGTAAACAACAGATAGGCGGACGAGTGGGTCCAGTGGGATTCTCATAGTGCTTCTTCAGCTATACAGAGACCAAACACAAACAGGTCCAGAGAAGACAAATCCCGAAACCCAGCTCAATAGCAAAATCCTGGTTTTGCTTACTGCATGGAGACCTTTCACTGACCAAGGAAACATCTGGTTTAATGGTCCCCATTTCCCTCTGAATTACCTTGCTGAATTACCTTTCAGTCTTACTCAGGCTACAAGTGCCCAGCTGCTCTACACTGCCAAAACCAAACTCACCGGAAAGTGAAGCTTTCCCAAGCCTCTAAAATCAAAGAGAGGAAAAACACGCTATATCAGCCCAGACCAGTGGCCCATCTAGGTAATCTTACAGTAGCAGGTATCTTTGATGCCTTTTGATTTCCCTAGTATCTCTTGCAACACGAGAAGAGACTATACAGCCTCGTCGTCATCATTAGCGTGAATCCTACCTCTTTGCTGTCTCTCACTCCTCCCCATGGCACCAATCACATTTGATGTCTTTTTTTTCTTAAATATTTTCTACTGCTGCCATGTGGGCAAGCTGTGGTGGGCCTTCTCCAGGAAACGCAAGGTGCAGTGGACAACCCGTATCTCACTGAACTCTAGTTCCACTCTTGCATCTCAAAACTTTTATCCCATCTGCAGAAAGGCTTGTGACGGAGCCACTCTGTCCCCCTTCTTGCTAACAAAGTCAAACTGTCATCCAGAGTAATTAAAGCCATTCAGAATGGCCAACTTCAGGGCCATTCTGAGTTCACCAAGACAGCAATGACAGCGACTAAGGCCCTAGCGGAAGCAACTTTTTGAAGCCTTTCTGCATCTGGTGTCAATGGAGACATGGATGCAGGGCCAGAGATAGTCAATCTTGAGTGAAATGATTTGCTCTCTGGAGCTCCTGCCTCTCTCCACCACCTGAGACGGAGGTTAGGGTGTCTGATTAAAGCACTTCAGCTAGGAATCTGAGACTCAGTGAGATCAGCCAAGGCCTCTGGCCTTATAAAGCTGAAGGATCTTTGTACTCTTTGGCCTAAACTGAGAGGAGCTGGCACTTGCAGGGCCTCAGCTGGTGCTAACAGGAACCTTCCCATTGCTCCAACTTTGGCTCTGCTTTGGTACACACCACCGGTGCCTGGCCCTACGCTCCCATAACGAATCGTTCGATTCATAATCCCTCCCAGGGCAAGGAGTTTGCAGTCTCAGTCAGCAAACAGCAGGAGGCAACACGCTGGATATTGCTATGTATAGTTGTAGTTTGTCTCTAGTTGAGCAGGATATTAAAGGTTTACGCTTGTTTCTGCTCCTGCATGCCTCCTCCAAAACCAGAGCATGACTCGCAGTCAGTGCTGTTCAAGGTGGTGGGAAGCAGCTTCCTTATGAGCAGCTCTTCTGCTTTTCTGTCTCCTCCCGCATTTATTTTTCTAAAGGACCAGGTAATTACTCAGGACTGAGACATCTTTGCCAAAGCAATCACTCGTGTCACCTCGTTGTCTTGAGAAAATTGCAGCAGGACTTAATCCAACTCCACAATCCTTCCTTTCCCTATAGGAAAGGGAAGAACCTATGCAGACCTCGTCTGTCGGCAGCCCTGAGCAAAACATCGTCCTAACCACATCTGTGGGGCTTCATGGCCCAGTGGCCTCCCTCTGAAATGCCGTTCCTCCCTTGGCTCCTTGCAGACCCGGCGCCTAACAGCAGCAGTTGCACCTAACCAGCAAAACACCAAGCTGCCCTGTCTGGGCCAAGAGACAGGAGCCGAGAGGCAGAAGGTCCCTGCTCATTCCCTTCCTTCCCTGCCCATAGGCTGACATGTGAATCAAGCATCACCCACCAGTATTAGCATAATCAGGATGGATAATATATGGAAACACAAGAAAAAAATCTATTCTCTTAACTTGTAGAAATGCACACAGTCCACCTTACTGTTTAGTCTATGTAGAGAGGAGAGGAGTGGGGAGGGATTTTTGTACAGAGCTTCGAAAGACAGGTAAATAAACTTTTACTTTTCCTGTTAATGCCATTTTGTTTTTGCACTTTCTTATCCCTGGAGCTCCTTATCGTCCAACCAAACGCAGTTCACGGGGAGAAGGGGTGAGACAGAAAGGCATGACAACAGCGGATGGTAGTTTGCAAAACAAGCCACCCAAACAAATGCACGAAGGAAAGGATTTTCTCCTGGAGCTGAGGGGGCTTCTTCATCATTTACCTCCTGTGTTTACCCTTGGGCTATCGTCGTATTAGCGACACTTCCCGACTGAGCTGGAGCACCTGGTAACCATAGTAACAACATTTTCATATCTGCCCGTAAATTCCCTCGCTCCTAATTAGGGCGTTCATTTGTAACAGCAATGACAACATGGGAGCAGTAAGAGTAGACTTCGCTCGGTCACCAGCGCCTCTCCCTGTCTCGTGTCTCAGGCGTGACCCAGATCCACGGTGTCCCTGAGCCCTAAGGTACAGCTCATGGCATGACGCCTGCCCCAGCTGCCCTTGGGAGCGCTCTGCGGGCACCTGCTACGCTGGGGCTGGCGTACTTCTCCCTTCCTGAAACACCTGTTCACCAACTTGCCGGCTAAAAACAAAGCCTGACTCATTTTCTTTCCAGCAGGTTTCATGCTGAGCTGTATGAACGTGTTTTCCTTGGCGGAAGGAAGGATCCACGCCTGGCCCAACACAACGCTCAAGAATCAGGCGTACAGCACTAGCGCAAATTCTACAAACTGCAGGCGGGCGCTTCTGCGAGCGGAAGGGCTGTGCGGTTCCACCTCCGGATTTACCTACGCAGTCTAGGTAACTGCCAAGTGTGGATAAACGATCCGATCTAAAACCAAATGACAGGTAAACGATGAAACAGCAATGTGCTAGAAAGGGAGAGCAAGTAATAAATGGCTGCCAAGTTCAATGGCTTGCTGCACTTCACCACAAATTATTTCCTGCTCTACAAAACAATAAAACTTGGTAAACAGTTTGAGGTCTGCTGACATGATTTGAAAAGACGGATGGGCTGGCAGGTAGTTGAGAGTGTTTGCTTTATTGTTCGTGGAGTCACTGTTCAGAAGTACATTTGTTTTGGAGTCCATGTGAATTATTGTCAAAAAATGACAAATCTCTTTCGCACTTTAGGCTACACTCTGCACAGGCCTTACATGTGTTTCTTTTGCGAAGAGAGAAAAGACGTCGTGCCTGCGTATTGGTAAAGACAAGACAGCAGAGCGCATCTCAGCAGAGACCGGGGCTGCTTTCCCTTCAGGTTTTTGGGGACTTGTTGCCACTGGAAAATTTTCTCTTGCTAGAAGAGCACGTCAATTAGTAGTATAACTGAAACGTGACTGTCAACAAGACTATCTCATCCTGAGCTCTTAGACGTGTTCCCTCCACGTGCCTGGAGGTTGAAGGAATTGGGTGAGTAAACATATTAGGGTTTTTTGTTTTTTGTTTTTTTGCTATTGATGACACTTTCCACTTCAGAATATTAAATATTCCCCCAGTTCCCACGTTTGCCTTCCCTTTCACCACCCGACCTCTCATGCCAGTCCTTAGACACTAGTTTTGGCCAATTTAAGGGGCTCAATCCGCAGCTGCTGTACCCTGACACAGCCCTGCGGACTGAGTTACAAGTTACCAACTGACCACTTACCTCAGGGTGCTTCTTATGTTTGGAGAAGTAGGTGAACCTTTCATATCGATTATTATGGGCACAGAAATAAAGCTACTCCTTTAGAGGAGTAGAGGTAGAGGTTGTTCACCGCATTACTATTTTACCGCTTTATCAGCTCTTCGCGCCAGGTTACAGCAGCTTTCAAAGTGAACAGTGTTGCGACAAGAAAACGTAAACTTAAGTGAATTGCCAAAGAACAGATGCAGGTCACTTGCCAATTTAGTCATTCGGCATCATTTAAAAGTGTGGATACAAAACATGTTGACCACCTAGTTTTAAAATAACCAAAAAAAAAATGATTCAAGATGCTGCCAACTGCAGATCACAGTGATATTCTATACCACATATACGTTATTTTGTGAAACATGGGAAAAGTTATTTCAGTCACTGGAAGACTGGGTTCATTTTCCAAGTCTCCCTCAGTTCCTGTTTGGGAATGAGGAGGCCAGTAGCCTGCTGCAAGTTGTGCCACTGCCATCTGTACCCCCGTTTCTCTTTCCATCTTATTTATTCAGACAATAGTCTGTTAAAACAGACTGGCTTTTACAGTATGCATGACACATAATGAGGCGCCAGTCTCGGTGGGAGCCTCTAAAATTGCCCGTAATACCTGGCCTCGCGGTTTCTCCCCGTTTTCATTACAGGGAAACTCAAACTGTCAGAAGCTTTCCAAATGCCCCCACTGTAACTACTGAAGCCTGCAGTATTTCTTGGCTTATTAAATATTATAACCAGGATGTGAAATATATAATGTTTTATTTGATTCTGCTAGTTAAGCAAAGCAAATCTTTGAGAGAAAATAATTACCCTGCAAACCAGCAAAAATGCTAATTAAAAATAAGATGAAATAAACGCTTCCTACTTGATCTCTTGAGCTAGTCTCACTGTAAAGACATCCTTTACCTGCTGTAATGTGTGGTTTACAAGACCCTTGCGTAAGGTTAAGCATTTCTCGGCAGTTGCCTGGAGACGGTGCCAGTGACAGTTTATTCTCATTAAAGGAGGGCAAATAATGCAGAGTGACTACTGCAATTTTATGTCTGAATGTTTAAATCATTTAATTTTGGACATTTTCTCTCTCCAAAGGTGTAAGTTTTGGCAGAAAGTAAATTTCCACTTCCATGCAAGAGTATACAGAGCAACTAATTTGTAATTGTCATTAATATTACTATGATTATCATTTAGCCCAATTATTAGCGCTGAGCAGGAAACAATCTCCTCATTTTTGGACAGCTTTTGAGGTGTTAGTGGTTTTTCCCTTCCCACTCTGTACCATATGAAACACAACACTTTTCAAAAAAAAAAGGTCCTCTGAAAAATATGAGCGACACTTTGCAAGCTGCTCCTTGGAAAACTGGTGAGAGCAGCCCGGGCAGGGCGGTCATGCCCTGAGTCTCATGACCTTGTAAGACTCAGCTGTTGAATTCATTAGCTCTTCAACTTAACTAAAACTACTCAAAACCAAGCGTCAAAACAGTCTACCCAAATTTCGCTGTTTTGCTCCTCTCTGGGATCACCACCTCTGTTTAACTATGTCCCGTTAATGGCACGATTCCCCCCAGCCCAGCTCTCTTCTCTTTTCCAGCAGGACTTTCCTTTACTAAAAGGTGAAGCCGTGGTCAACCATGGGAGACGAAGGCCAACCAAGGAGCCTTCTTTACAGAAATCAGTGACAACATGAAGCACCACAGATGCAATTTAAATGAAAAGATCTGTAACTGGTTCAAACCGCAGGCCAATGAGAAGAAAAACAACATACTCAAGATTGTGGGGGGTATCTATTTCTATAGCGTTCCAGGCAAATATTTCCTGCTGGGAGAGAAGGGGGCAGAGATGGAGAGGTGCACTTATTTGCAATATTTAAACGCCACAGCTGGCAATCCTGCATGCTCGTTTTACAATTTATCTGCAGGTTGCCTGTTACATCAGATTTGCCTTCGATTCATATAATCAATTTTGAGTTGGTCTGAGGGAGGGGAGCAAGACAGCAATGTTGCACATATCAGAGGTTTTAATGTGGCTAGAGACAGAAAATGCCTCTTCCATCAAGCAAGACCTTCATGCTTTCACTGAAAGGCATTGCTATATTTAGCGCCTCACAAAGTCCATTCCGTCACATGAAATTTTCTTACTCTTTTTACAAGAGAAATACAATAGACTGGGATACGAAACTGAGTATGAAAAAGATACATTTGCAAGCCCAACTCCATTGCTGCTTGCCAGATGGCTATAAGGAAGATTTTTCACACAATTCAGCGCTTGAAACATTTTCAAAGCAGTTGTTTGCTACTTACAACCTGCTGCATCTCCACTGCATCTGTCTCACATGTCTGTTTCTTCTCTCTGATCGGAAGACTGAAACTTCCTAAACAGAGTAATAGTAAGAAACGAATAAACAACATGTTCCCATGACAATAGCCCTACTTATCTAGCTAGGTACTTATATTCCCCCCTGCACAGCAATATTTGTCCTCTGCTATAAATTCTAGCCTCGCACAAAGGCTCAGCACAAAGTCCCACTAAGATCTGAATTCTGCATCACCTTGCGCTGGCTCACTGCCGGGGGGGAAAATTTTCCCCATAGCAAGCAAAACGTAGATCCAGATATAAGCAAAATGAACCACAATTTAACTGGCATGCATGTATGCAAATGCCATTTTGCAACATTTGACCCCCTCTGGCAACGATACTCCAGTGCCTTGTGTAAAACAAACACGTCAACAGATTCCAAGAAAAGACTCCTTTTGTTAATTGAAAAAGTGTTCCAGTTACGAGCTAAGATTATGGAAGTGACTGACAAACACTTGCAAAAGGAAGTCTTTTGGATTCCATTAAATCAGTACTATCTCCGAGCCTTAACTCTGTTTCCTTCCACCCAGGGACCAGTGTGTCTACAGGAAGGGGCTTTGCCTGGCCACCAATGGGCGTTTTCAGCCGAATGCATTGCCACGTCGGATCCTTTTCCTTTACACGCGTTGGAAGCGGGCTTTTAAGCAAAGTAGCTAATGCACAGCACCTTCCTTGCATGCAAAGTCATAAGGCAGATTGATGGACATATGTATAACCATGGATAACTACTAATGTAGCCATTAGCGTTCAACAACATGACACCAGTTTGGGACATTTTGTGGAGGAAACTATTTTTATAAATAAAACGTTGGCATCCTGAGACTGATACAACCCTGCTGTCAGGCAACGTGTATGAGACATTTAAAGAGACACTGACCTTATCCTTCCTTCACCCTTCTCTGCTGAACTTTCAGTAACATGCCTTCTCTCGTCATGAAAATGCTGTATTTACATCAACATTCGCCACGTGAATCCGAACCTCAAATCCAATTTTCCTTTAAATTTTAACACAGGGGGACTTTTTATGTGATGAAAGTACTGATGTTTTACTCAAGAAAACCTCTACGTTGGCCAGAACCAATTTTAAACAGGCCTAGAGCGAATGAGGAAAAATGCAACAAAAGAATACAACACTATACATATACCACCTGTATCTCCACATACTGTTCACACATGCACAAACATATTCACAAGGACTAAGAGCTCCTTCCCAGTCTCCCATGTAAATACTTACAGCCCTGTCGCTCCCAAAGAACAAACAAGAAATGTCATATTTAAAAATCACTTGTTCATAAAATGCTTTTTCCCCAATGTTTACCTAGCACTACTAATAAAATATGCTTTCCTGAAAAAAAATCAATAGACTTATGAAATGTACAGTAGAGCTTTAACCTATTTTTTCCTTCCTTTGCCTTTTTTTTTTTTTTTTTTTTTTAAAAAAAGAGAGTGCTTGCTTCTCCCAGGTGAAGCCAACACACAACGCTTTACCTACAGAGGAAAAATTAAGCATGCAAGGGAAAGGACTCTGTCAGTCATTAGCTCTTTTCGCCGGCAATTCTCCCTGTGTTTCATCCGTGAACTTTCTAGGGTAATGGCCAATCTTGAACCATACGCTGAAGTAATAATTTCATGATAAAACTAATCTTACCAATAAATAGCTCTCTGAAACACTCTATTTTTCATTTTCAAAGAGCCAGAAGGATTATGGTTGTGATCTGGGTATCTGTTTTTTTCTAAAATTGCCTTCCAAGTCTTCCTTAGTCTAATGTAATGCTCTGAATCCTTAGCAAATAGGAATTGCATCTAGAAGAGGGGAAAAGAAATACAGCAAAAACAAATGTAACCTCAGAGAATCACTGATGTAAGTAGTTTCATTCCTTGTACTAAAAACCATTTGAAAACTAATCTACTGCATCTTCTTTCCTTTCAGAAAATGTAAATTGAACTTTCAGTTTGAATACCTGTCAAAGCACAACCACTATAACATTGATAAGTAAATCTGCTCCTCAGTTGATAACTTCTGATGCACTGCAATCGTATACGCAGCTCCACAAGAGCTGTTGCACCAGCTCACATCCCAACCAGACTGGGGGATGCTCATTCTTAAAGAATTTGGTGAAAGTATTTGGGAGGAGCATATTTCTCCCACCACCACCTCCCAAGGTGGTATGGGAACACATCATAAACAAAGACGACCAAGGAATAATGTTGAAACCAAGACCGATCTTATTTTTCTCTAAGGTTTTTGCAACATAAGGTGACTGCTTAAATTTACTGTGTGTACACCTACACCCCACACGCTACAATTTATAAGTGGCCCAATTTGTCTTTTTTTTCTGTGCACTTTCAGCTTCCTCTTAAGTCAAAAGCTGCTAGTAAAAGAGAAAAAACAGATGGGAACAGCATCGCTCCACCCTCCAGAGGTGCACGGCTCCATAAAGTTTAAGTAATTTAACGCACAAGTCTCAGGATCACGAAAATGCAATAAATGCCTCTTTTCTTTCGTGCGTGTTTTACTATATTAAGTTAGGTCGTTCCCAACGTGGAGCTGGCTCTTTGGCTGTTCACAAACTTTTCCTTGTTTGCACAAGGCACATGAAATACTCTGATGAAACGTATAAACAAAGGCAAAACTTTGCAAACACAGCAAGCAAGCTTGAAGTAACATCAATCTAAATGATAATCTCAATGGAGTAGATGCCATTTATTCTTCAGAGAACAACTCTGAAATCGGTGAGATCTTCTTATTCTGAGAAATAGCTGACTACAGCAGATAAAGGGGCTGGTGGATTTTCCTTTGGGTAGGAAAAAGATTGCACAACTATTCAGTTATGTTCACCACAGTTCAGACAAAAGTTATTTTTAATCAAAAGCCCCCCCCAAAAAAGTCAGAAATCATTTTAATTCAGTAGTTAGACTTTATGTCAAATGGTTTCATTCGCAGGTTTACTGTACCTTTTCCAGGTTCTAGACCCTGATAGTTTTGATGATATTGCCCACTATGGAAAAACAGAGGCTTCTGGAAGGACTCTTGATGGTGTCCGAGCTGGGAATTCACTCTGTGGGCGCCGCTTTTCGCCCGACTTTACCTCATTCGGAGTAAGAGGTCTGGAACGACCACGGGCTCCTTCTAGGGGAAAAGATACCATCTCCAAAGCAAGAGTCAACTTGCCGTAAGCGTCAGACATGTGAGACATGTTACCTCTCTGCTGACTACTTGAGAGTGCTTGCAGATGTGGTTAGACTTTGAGACTTGCAAAGCACTGTGAGGAAAGTCCCCCAAAAAATCCTTTTATGGATTTGATACCTTGTTTCTAGTTTGCATATTATCCAGGAGCCACCTCTGTTTCTCACAACTGCACCTCTTTTTCATAAGCACTCGCTAGTCATGAAAAAGGACTTTTAGCCTACGAACTGTTTCTGAATGCTCCATCTCAATTATTTGTTATTTGTGCAGTGCAATTGGCCTGCTTAATTATGTGCTTCTGTCTTCCCATGCCCTCAACAGATGGCTGAACACATTTAAATCAAGAGAATAACCAAGTTGAAAAATAACACACAGTTTTAGCGAGCTGAAGACAGACTGACGGCGCACTTTGCAGCATTTTCCCAAAGAGCCACTTTTTAAATACTTGTGAGCAGTGAGCTGTTTGCATGCCCTGATCTCAGTCATGCATGCAGATGCCGTGCACACAAAACTCCTTTGCTTTTGCCAGGTTTATTCCTGCTTCCCAATACTCCCCCGCCTCAGCTCCTGGGCAGAAAGACACGCGCAGCTACAGGCAGGGAGGATAAAGGAGAGTTTTGGGGTGCTGGACTACATGTGGCATTTCTCAGAGGGGACCAGGAAAGTGTGCAAGCATTGTGTGTGTATTTTTAGCCTTGGGGATGATAGAAGGAATGAAGGAGCAGCTCACAGCCCCAAAGATATCTCTTTCATTGCTAAAAAAATCCTGGTGTCGGTTGCAGCTCTGGCTGCAGGCAAGACCAGCTCGGCAACCGCAGCCTTGGGTTACCAGGCACACATTCTTCAGGGCACAGGTACATGCAGAGCTGCTCAAAAGGCACTAAATTACTTGTTTCTGTAAAAAACTGCCCAACTTTTCCACCTCGATCTATAGAATTTTCCTTGAGCAGTATTTAGGTGTTTGGTGGTTACCTGAGAGCACAGTCTCTTCCCTGTTCCTGAGCGAAGAGGGAAGAGCTGCAAAGCGCAGGTGGCTTCTGGAAACCACCACAAACACCTCCTGAAAAGTAGTTTTGCCGCAACAGACCAACAAAAATCCCACTGCACAAGAGAAAGAGGCATGCAAATTTCATTCTGGCTTTCAAAACACCTCATAGCCCAAGAGACCAAACCATAGCCAGCAAAGTCAATGCTAGACTTGTGAACCATGCTCACTTGGGCAGGCTCCCACCGACAGGCAAAGCCACTGCCAAAACTCAGCCTTCAATATTCAGTTGGGGTGATATCCTGCCTTTCGTCAGTGGTGTGTCTGACTACCCAGCCAATACAGCTATTCCCTAAGGGTTGTGTTCACCTAGCTAGACTTTCTTCCCACTGCTCGTGTGGCTCTGCCCTGGCTCCTGCTCCTCAGGGACTCACCTGCATAATGGACGCGAGGTGGACATCACGTGCTGCCATGCTGCAGCGGTGCCTTGCTCACCACCACCCAGCCAGGCGTGCTTCGTTTAACAGCCTGTGCTAACTTTCTGGGGTTTGGTACAGAGGTCTAGCTTTTAATGAGGCTTCCTTTGGGTTTTATCCAGGCCTCTCAGGTGCCTGCGGCTGCCTTTTCCAAAGGCAGACCCAACTCCTTTAAGGGTCCGCTTTTTTTTTTCCTCTTTTGTCAACCACACTGAAGGTAAGGTTGCCTCTAAGCTTCTCTCTGCTTTCAAACACAGTTTCACACTTTCTGTCTCCATTCTGTTACATGCTTGTCAATCCCATTTGCTCCTCAGCATGGATAAGACCAGACTGGCTCTACTTAGAAACAACAGGCTTTTTCTGAGAGTTATAGCAGTTCCCAAATATTGTTCACATTTCCTGCACAGTGAATTGACTGTGGAAGGCACACAGCTATTTTTAAATCCTCTTTTTTTCTTCTCCTCTGCCTCAGATTAAAACTCAAAGGCATTTAGAATGGATGCTCCCAACTCATCAGTCTCTCTCATACATTAATACCTGAGGTCATCTGTATCGGGAGCTTGAAATACTCCGTGTTACATGGCTTGAAGTTTAACTTCACATTCTTTCTTCTCTTGAATTTTTCCAAATATTAACTCTGCTTCTTCTTGTGGATCCAAAATTCCTCAGTTGAAAAGCCCAAAATGCTCTGCTGGGTACAGAGCTCCCAAAGAACACAGTCTCTCAGAAGAAACCAGGTTGAGAGTGTGATTCTTCAAACTGACTGTCAGCAAAGGAGTCTGCAGGATATTCAGTTCCTCCAGATTTGTAAGAGCATTGGGGCAATATGAGACCAGATGACATGGCCAGCATTCCTTTTAGTGAAGAAAATGCATTACCCCTCAAGTACCTTGGTTCTGCGTCACACCCAGAAGAGAATCTCTGAAGACTCCCAAATCACAAAAACACGCTTGCAACATGGAAATTATACCAAGCGTGTACACAAGGCAGCATGTCCATGCATGTGAGCGTGTGCACAGTACACGTGAGGATGTGCGTGCACAGGAGGGCAGCGGGGAGCGAGCGTGCACTCCAGGGAGTGAATGCAGCTCTTCTGGCCAAGCAGCATGTATTGAAGGGGTGAAGAAACGGAAGGAAACGTCCGTGCAGTGAGTCGACAGACCTAGGAACCGAATCCTCCCCGCTTTGCTAGGCCTAAGCACTCAAACAACATGGTGCCAGCATCCCCAAGTGCTAACATGCTCATTCTGCAAGATGCTGGAGAGCCAGAGGGCCTTGACGTGAGGAGGAGGAAGTGTTAACATACTAACTCCAGAGGAAGTGTTTTAAACTTTAAGGCTTCTTTAATCTACTGGAGATGAGATGCAGATGTTGTAATGACTTAAATATCATTAGATTACCTGACAGCTGCTTACTGCCGTCACTAGAGAGAAGGCTGAACACATGAATCCCACAGGGAGAATCAGAAAAGCAAACGCTGGGACTTCTCGCTGGTACCTGGAGAAAGAGAAGAAAGCCCATGGTGAGCCAAATGCCACAGAAAATTAAGATGCCACAAAGCCGAGCTCCTGCCTCACCCCGCAGTGACCTAAGAGCCTCAGGGGTGCATCTGGAGCAGGTACCACCACGAGGCAACGCCTATTACCTGAATGGGAACACAGCTGGAGGGAGGCATGAACAGGCTGGTACCTGGCCTAGCTGAATGGAAAAAAACCAAACCGGGACAGGGCGCTGCCTTGGTGGGACAAGCTGCCAAGGGGAATGCAGTGCTTTTTGTTTCTTACCCTGGGCACTAGCCTCTTCTTAAGCCAAAGTTTGGCCCAGGATGGTGCTGGCCAGAACCGCTCCAGTATGTTGTCAGAAGTAACGTTTTACGCAACTGAAATCGTTCAGGTCAAATACAGTGAGTAGTTGTGGTCAAAAACAACATGGGGAAGGGGAAAGACTGAGGAGGTATACTTCCAAACATGGAATGTTTTCTTTCCCCCCTTTTAGACAAAGGCATTCAACTTTCCATTCTGGAGCAAAAATTCTGTTTAAAATTGAAATGATTAAAATCAAAATCATTAGCATGAATTAAATGAAATGTTTACATCAATATAAAATGACTTTTTTTTTTTTTTCCATTTTTCCCCCCTACCCTCCCAAAAGAAAATGAAAACAAAGAGTCTTGGACAGCCACTTTGACTGCTGAACCAAAAATCCATTTTCTTAACAGCTCTTCACCAGCTCAGTCAGCCCATTAACACCTCCTAGGGTCAGGTATTTTACAAGCTAAAGAAAGCTGGCTAGCATGGAGTTGGAGGCACCCGAGTGATGGTCTTAGACAATACTAGATCTCATTTGCCTTCACACAAAGGGTAGTAAACTGGAGTGTGGCCATGCAAATAGATCTTAAAACCAAAGGTTTCTTCAGTTTCTCATGTAATACTTTTTTATGCTACCAAGTAGTTTAAAGTAGCATGGAGTTAGATGAGAGTCAGGTCACTTCAACGCCTGCACAATTCTAAGCAAAAGGTGCGAAAGCCTTTTTGACCCCACCTCACGCGTACGGCACTGCTGGATAAGCACTTTCCTAGAAGTTTCGTGCCTGAGCACCACTGTCTGCCTACCTTCAATCTCCACTAGGATAAATATTTAGCTACAAATTGGGACAGCACAGTCTACCCAGGGTGTGAACAGCTCTCTGCTGCCCCATCTCTGCAACAGGTTTCCCACGAGACCTCAGGCAAATCACTGAATCTCTCCGCGCTTCGGGTTCCTACGCATAAAACACAGGTAACAACTCTTCCTTTGGTCCCCCTCTATTTTGTCTGATCATTAGCAGATGCTTGAGGGGAAGGACTGTCCTAACTAAATACTTATGCCTCACCTAACTTGGAACTCAAGTCATAAATTTGGGCACCCGAGTGTGAAAATAATACAAATATAATACACTATACTAAGAACAACTGAATGCAAATAAATATTGAAGCCTGTTGATCAAAGCAGGCATGTCTGTGGAAGGGCTACCTGCTGCACAGGTAACATTGAGTTTCTTTTATCTTGTCCTTGACTCCTAAATACAGTTTAATTCTTCTCTGACACAGGCATTTATGACACGGTTTTTAAGAAAGTACATTTTTCTTGAACACTTTACCAGTCAGTCTTTCTTCAAGCTAAGGACTTTAAGTTCTTTGTCTTGAGTAAGCACAGGTAAATTGGAAAGAAATTCATGCCCCAAATTAGAAACTCCTGAGCCTTCTGTAAAAATGTTTCCATTTACTCCCATATTTGGCTGCGCGTTTCCTTTATTTAATCTTTTATAAGCATATAAACAGAAAGATGAATCTGACTGCCTCACATTTCTAAATGAAAAAGAGAAGGCCAAAATGCGGCAGACATCCCATTTGGATAAGAACTTCCAGTTGGACTAGAAAGGACGAACAAACGGTGATGGAAATGAAAAATCATTGTTGTTTTCCCTTGACGGGAGCAAAGCATATGAGATCAACCTGCCCAAGGCTCAAGAAGTAGCTTGTGCCAGGGCCAGGATTTGAATCCAGTCCTTCAACAGCCTAACGCTGGGAATTGGCCTGTCTTCCTACGGTAGGTGGTGCATTCTGTAACACTGAACTTCACCATCGTTACAAAACGGGAGGAAGATCCGATGAAAAAGTATAAACGCAATGCCCAGCTGAAAAGTATGGGCTTCCAGTGAACACAGATTGATGCCTGAAGAAAACAATAACAAGCACAGGAAAAACTGAAGGTTTCCAAGGAAGACAAAATTACAGCACCTCACGTGTGGAAGTCACGGGAAAATGGCACAGGTGGCAGAGAAAAGGGGTTATGTTTCTTCTGGGCTCCAGAAGAGTCCAGACAAGTTGGTCGTTTCGCCCTTTTCCCATATGCCTGTCTCTGCAATCGATAACTACTGCTACGAGAAGGTAACGATCCGCTCTTGCACCTACGCAGGGGTCGCCCAGCTCTGGCCGGCTACCCTGCAGCAAAACCTTCTCATCATCTGCTCTCTCTGCAGATTAAGAGCTTACCTGAGGGGGTCTCACTGTGCGGCAAATTACAAGTGACCCAAATGATGACCTATAATGGGGGGCAAGCAACATTTGGGGCCCTCTTCCGTGTTATGAGATGTATAAAGAAGATATTTAAAAGACCGGGGAAGACGGTCAACTGATGCAACTCAGCGCAGCTCCACTGAAGTCTGATCCAGAATCAGTGAAATGAAGCCAAAATTGGATTGATGAGGATCCAGCCCATTTCTGGTGACTTTTTCTGTTATTAATCTGCTTATAAAACAACTGCACCAGAAGAAAAATATAGCCTGAATACAGGTCAGCTACTAAGCTAATACAGACGTCTCATAAATGACTAGAAGGTTTTACAGACATAATCCATGTACAGCACAACTCCGCATTGCCATGGAAACAATTACATTCAACGAACAAAACGCCATTGATATCAAGCCATTCGGAAGGCATTTAAAACTTGTTATACACTTAGAGTGCAAGGAAATTAGTTTGCTAATTAACACACTGTTCCCAACCACTGTGATTTCTTTCTTTAATGGCAAGAGTGGTATTAGCTGCCTTGCTTTCTTTCCTAATGTTTCCTCCAGCAAACACACTTAGCTTAAATAACAATATTTCAGCATTTGTTTCAAGCCATGTAATAAAAGCCCAGACTGCAACTAGTCTTTATCCTTTCTTTTGCAACCAATGCCTCCAACAGATCCTTTTTAATCTCCCCTAATGTCTCTAATGTAATGAATCCCATATATAATGACATTATAATGGTTAGAAAGTGCTTAGGCAAGCCTTCCAAAAAGAAATAGACTTCAGACTCTTTAAACACAAAACCAAAACAACAACAGAAAAACCCTCCAATAAAAACACCTTTTAATTAACTGCAGTACTCAGGGCACTGTTTAATCATAAATTATGATTTGCAGTATCCCACCGCCAGTTTTGTATGAGGTCAGTCACGATTTTCCCCAATTTTGCAACAGAGTGGCTGTCCAATGAACCCCAAAGGACACCCAGCTCCTGGAAATGCAATGCCGGTTTCATATTAATTTAAAAAATTCTCTTCTTTCTGCCTATTTTAGCACAACCCCCCCCACCCCCCACCCCCCCCCAGAAGAAGCAGCAGGACAACAGAAGAGATTAACCATGCCGACAGCACTCTCTCGGGGTTCCTTCAAGGAGAACGGTCTTTTGCATATTACACTCGGAAAAATCACTGTATTGCCAGTGAATGACTCGCTCCTGCGTTCTGTGGGGTGAATCCAAAGTCAAATACCACAGCAGTGCAACAAATAACATTATGTCCCCTCTATTTAGTGAGAAACCGAGACACAGGGCGATGCGGTGACCTGTTATTCAGCAAAGCCAAAGAAATACATTCCCAGCCCTGGTCCGGCCAGGCACCAGCCCAGTGCCTTCTGCAGGAACGAACAACCTGCTACTGCCCGTTCCCAGGTACAAAGGCTGATTTTGGCTCCTGCCTAATTGAAACCAACTCCAAAACTACTGTTAACTCTGCTTTTTCAGACTGCCACGTCCTGCCCCAGGCAGGACGGACTGCAGCAGCTTTCTCATCTCTATGCAAAGCGATGGCTCTGCAATGGCACGTTGTCTTTCCTTCTCCTCTCCGCGGGGCTGTCTGAGCGGACGTAAAACGTTCCCAAGCTCCTATCACTCACCTGCTGCTAAGTTCGAGACAGCCGCATTAGCAAAACTGCCAATAAAGGGTACAGTTAAGGAGAGCAATGCGCTTCAACCCTAAATGCCATAGATTGTCTTTAAGTATAACAAACATTGCAGTTAAAATGGTGCCCGAGTCCTCATACTCGGGGGAAAAAAAAACCCCAAAACAAAATCCGCTCGCTGCACTGAGCGGTTTTGTTGCGTCACAAGGCCACAGTCGTCAAGACAGTTTTCAGTGTTATACTACAAGACAGGAAAACAAACCAAGTGCCTGAGCTGCAAAAAAAACCGCCTGTTGGCCAGAATCATTTATAGAATCAGGACTCAAGGCAGAAGGAAATCAGCTAATCAGTCTTAAAATTGAGAACCTTTGAATAGTAAATCGAAGCATGTGCGCTGGTTAATCATGAGATTAAAGGTTGGAAGCTTAGCGCTATTTGCGTGACTCCGTCTGGATGAGCTAGGAAAGGTGTACTTCGGAGAAAGCGTAATAACTTTCCTTCTGGTAGGCAGCACCGACTGCAGGGAAACACGACTATCACTGCATGCCATTTGCACAGAACACATGAAACCATGCAAGCCGTAACACAGCCTTCAGGAGCTGCTGAATTTTTGCACCTTTTCATATCACAGGAAACGAAGCCGACCTCAAAAGACCACGCACGGTTGACGACCAGAAGCTGGCTGACATTTTCGACTATGCCTTGGCCATGCTGGGTGGGCCCACGGTCACTGCTGGCCTCAAGGTCCTGACAACACCGCCTCCCACATGTCATTAACCGTAATTTCCGATCTGTTGTGTCCCTCAGAAACACAAAGCAAACTAGCGTGATAATACTGCTCCTTGCCATAAAACCTGTCGAGAGCCTCGTGTTTAAAGGACAACCTTTGAATTAACGACATGGTATTAACGATGATCCTGTAACTCTCCCCCAACATCAAAAAAGCATGAAGTAGACTAAAGCATACTCAGACTATGCTGTTTCTCTCTTTGGGAGCCAAGGCCTTCTCGGAGGTAACTTAATCACCAATTACCCACAAATTCTGTGTCAAGTGTTGCCACTCAATTTAATTTGTTTCCTGACAAAGAATGCCTTCCTGGGGATACCAACACACAACACAGGAAACAGTCTGTGAAACCAGAGGAAAAAATAGACAGAATGAGAATACATTAAGTTGGTTAACCTGCTTTTTTTAAATATGCACATTGTAGCTGCAAGACAACGGCATAAATCCCAAATGAGGAAGCGGGCCAAAGAGAGAAAACAGCTAAATCAGAAGGATGGACACATTTACTGAGTCAACTGCTTGGTCTTTAGTAGAAATAAGCAACAAGAACAAAATCTAGCCTAAGGGCAGGAATAACACGAGCTCTAAGCACAACCCAGTGCTCCAACCAGAAGCCTGATGACTCTTACATGCTAGAAGGCAGAAAAGGCCATTACAGGTTATCCAAAAAGTCACCCAAAAGTCTGCATCTGACCTTGCCTCAGGGCTCCCTTGCCCTGAATTCAGGGCCTGAATATTTATCTCTGTACGTTTTGTAGCCTGGAAAAAAAAAAAAAAAAAGAAAATCTTTGCTTCCATCACTTTTCTAATAGACGTTTCCTAGAAAGGCCTCGCTATTTGGGCTGTTCCCTCTCCACGCCAAAGGGTGGCCGCATGGAAAGCCCCGCGACTGTTTCACCCACAAAGGGAACAAGGCATTTCTTCAAGCAGACAATGTTACAGAGTGCCTTGAACTACACCCTGTAGAGAACGGGCAAGTTTCTACCTAAATGAGTGACCGTTCCCTCTTTGAAATACTCTGCTCTGGGACAAAGAGGACGTGCAGGACAAAGATGGCCTTCACCCACGCGGAGAAGGATGACGAGAACGCTTTAACCCGGCATCTCTCTACATGAGTGGCGGACGCATGGCCAATGAAATTTAATAGGCGCCTCTTCTGCCTGTGTTAGAAAAAGAAGCCTTTAGACATTTTCCATTGTTTTCTGGATCATGTTATCAGATGCAGGCCTGCGACGCCTGAGACTGAATTCAGCTCAAGAAAGAGCATAACAACCAATTTTTGGAAAGTGCAGATGAGCATCACGCATCTGTCTAGGCACCCTCCACACTGAATGGAGAGACGGGGCATCTCACATCCTTACATCATTACCACATTAATATTACTGAGGCTCAGCACAATTTTCAAGGCACCAAATTGACTTACCAGCCTCAGGGTCAGTGAAAGGCATAACTTCCCATATCCTACGAGGTGCTTTGGAAAACAGCTCTCCAATCAACAGCTTCTGCGCTGGCTGGAGTCTGGCCAGCTTGACGTCCTGTGTACGGCAGTACGTCCAAGGGCAGAGCATCCTCTCCCAGTGAGCCAGTGAAAGAATTTACTCTGCAGAGAAAAAAAAAGGAACATGTCTTTCCCTGAGGCCTCCTAGGCCTTCAATGCACTCCCACAAAGCTAGCATTCATACAGTCAACGAGCTCCACACAAAGATGAGGCCGGCGGATCGAACACAGGCCTGTCACCTGCATGTTTTGCTCTCCACCTTTTACTGCTTTTGCTTTCATCAAAGAAAGCAAGCATCTTCACAACATCTGCAATACATAAGAAAGCCTAACACTATTATTTTCTAATAACAGTTTCGAGAGGTATTAAGAGTAAGATTTCTTCAACATTCAAGGTATAAAATATTTCATCCGAGATGGGCTGAATGGCAGGAAACCTGTAACAAGATATAAAATCCCTCTCTATTGCAAGTTAGAGAGTCTCTCATCATCACAACTCTCAACGTGGAGAAGGTGGGATGGGACTGGACAACCCAGGTTACCTGGATACTATCTGTTTCCGCACAAGTCCACGTGAGCGATAAGGCAACCTGGCTTGTTGGGATCCTGTCGAACCAATGCATGGCTGGGTCTTGAATAGCCAGACATGGTATTTGAAAATAACTGCTTGGGCTATCGATAGTGTGTTTCCCAAAAGCAATTTTTGACCTCTGAAGGGACATATCTGCTGAATGCCGTTTTAAACACGTTATTACTGTTTCAACATGAAGATCTACTGCCAAATTCCAGCAATGAAAGCAGAGATGCAGAGTTCAATTTTCACAGACAGGGAAGCCATTTCATACCACAGAGGCAGTGCAAAAGACACATAAAAACTTTAAAAATGAAAATGTAGTTTCAGTTCCTTTACATAGTGGAAAGGCACTTTACTGCCCACGTAGACAAAGCCCACAAAAGTCTATGCTTAAGTTTTCAACGGCGTGTGCTTAGCCAAAGTGTTCCCCTATCATTTCTGGGAACTACAGCAGTATCCTCACAGTGAACAAGTGCCATCGTTTCATTGCCAGTCTCATAATACTTATTCTATAAACCCTTAGTTCTTATGCTGATCAGATAATTTCAATTTTCTTGTTTAATCGTTTTCGTAACTGGCTAACTGAGAGCTGCAATTAAAACTGAAAAGCATAAAGCAAACTGCTGCTGAAGGATTAGAAGCTATCAGAAATATAAAAACAAAGAAGAAATCTTAGGATTTAGCTCTGACTCCTACTTGAGAGACTGGGTTCGGCAATATGAATCGCCTTTTCCTTCCTGCAGTAATTCTTGTTTTTCTATCAGAAGTGGAATAAAATAAAATATCATGACAGCCCCACTGCGTTGCTAGGAACATTAATTTGAAATGTGGCCTTGGCTGAGGACTATCCTTGGTTGTACCCCTTGACTGAGTTTTTGTGTACTTGAATGTTCCTAAAATTCCTTCTCTGATTTGTCTTCTCTTCCATGCGATGCTGTTGACCATGAACGCGGTCCACCAGCACTTATTTAACTATCTTTCTCTCCCTCCTCACCATTTATTATTTGTTCTGGGAAGTAATCTATTATTTGTTCTGTGAAGTGAAAAATCCTCCTTGCTCCTGTAATAATAAGACGAAGCCTGCAGTCCTATCTCTGACTATTCCCTAAATTTCCTGGTACTAGAATCCGTCTCTTATTCCTCTTTAGAGTAATCTTCCAGCCGGTGGCCGATCACGTACCGTAGAGCAACCAACACTTACATGTCACCACCACTTCTCCGCAAGCTACCCACCACTTGGCTCAGTGGCAGCCCTCTGCACTAGCTCACAACGGATGTCTGAGGAGAGAAAATTAAAACCTACTGAAACGTTTAGCCATAAAAACGATACTAACGGCTCTCTGATGCGCTTAAGCTTCGCCGTGGCAAACTTAAGCTATCAAAGCAGTGCCTGGACACCTTCGTTCTACACGCTCCTCTCAACTATTCAAACTATTAGAAGACCTTGACAATCTCTAAAGATCTGTCTCCCCAAATCTCTGCCTCCTGGTCAACAAGCCCAGGTGCAGAACAGCCCGTCTCTGCGTCTACCTTGTGTCTTGGGGTAGGATCTGGCAAGATGAGCCCTGCATAGGTACGGGAACGGCCCTTTGCCCATTTTGCAGAGGACTTCCCCTCCCAACGCAGCCAAGGCTAATGCGGGTTGCAGGACAAAGAGGCCAGTGGCTGCTGCAGGAGGGAATGCCAACGTTTTTACCATACTTGTATTTAACGGGCCCAGAACGTCACATACAGTCTGTAGGAAACTATTCCACGGTAAAGCTAACAAAGCCCTTAGGCAAACTCGCACCAGACACCAGCACCTTTGAATTTTGAGGATGAATCACTGGGCTGGGATGCCACGGGCCAATTAACATACAAAGGTTCTTCTCAAGGCACTCAGCGGAAAAACGTTTGTAAGAGCCTCAAGGTCCTGGTTCCAGTGTGAAGTCTCCTGTGCACAAAGCAAGTCTCCATCACGAGGATAAAGACGGGGCTAGAGACTAAGCTTCCTTAGCAACCACTCCAGTATCATATTTTCCGATGGGAGCCACAAACTTTCATGATCTCTCTGCATGTGCAAGGCTGGCTTCTCTAGCGCGTTTCCTTCATCACAACCCCTGTATGACGTGCACCTCCGAAGAGGAACCCATGCAAACACCTGAATGCCAGGTTTAGATAAACACGTGATTCATCTAAATACTCCATCACAGCCCATTTCTCCTCCAACTGTTAGCGACAGAGGGAAAACGAACCGTGCAGAACAGAAAACACCATCACGCGTTATTCTCGTTCCTGAATTCTCCTCTCCCAGAGTATCTCTCCAGGCAAGCTCTGGCTTACTATGGGGCTTTTACAGAAGACGGAGGCAGCGCAGATAAAAATCCAGTTAACTTAACAGGCAGTGAAGTGTACCATTGAAAAATAAGCCTTAAGAAAGGCAACAGTTAAGCCAGCAGAAAGCAATATTGTTTTCTGTAGCAACTCAAGACCTTTAGAAAAGGCAAGGGAGTCTAACAGTGCACAGGGGAAGGGAAAGGTGTAAAGCCAGACGTCTCTGAACCTAACGAATGGGCTTGTCCAACGGCAGGCTCTACCCCATGTTCAGAGGCAGGGTCCACGCGTGCACGCAGCCTTGCAGGGGACCTGACACGCAGCTGCACCCCACCATTTGTGTCACCTCCCCTGGTCCCGGCTCCGCTCCACAGGTCCGAGCAGGGAGGCTGAGAGCCGCAGGCCCTTCCTAAGCACGATGCCACCAGGAGGGAACCAGCTACACCGTCCTGCCAGCTGCGGAACGCAGAGTTTGGAGCCTGCTGTCCATCAAGCTGCTGGCATTTTCCACACCATGCATGATAACAGGCGCATCCAGGTTTGGCTTCAACTTACCTGCTTGAGCAGAAGGCAGGTTGGTGCATCAGTGAGCCTCCAGCTTTATTTGTGAGAGGCTCCACAGTGCAAGGGGGGATGATGTGGACATGCTGAGCCGACGTGAAAGAACAGCATGGGCAGGGACAGAGTGACCTGGACTTTAGTAAGCCTGTTCGGAAACCCACCACTGTAGATGAAGTCTATACAAATTAAAGCCAGCTCAGACATATCTACACAAGCTGTAATCCCACTCCTCCCTTACAATGTAAATTAATGGCAGGAACTTCCCATTCAGCTCCTGGTTTGCCATTGAGAAGTTAAGTGACCCTGAGAGAGTCACACCACCTTCCTACTCCTCCATTTAAACTGTCGAACCAGGACAGAAGGGACAGTCTTCTCTACAGGGACTTTGATCTTGACTGAGATTTCGGATGGCTCAATAATCTCAATAATAAACGTTTATGAGATGGAATTACCTAGAGTCATCCTCAAGTATTTCCATTGCATATGTATATATTCTAATTTAGGCACCTACACATTAACTGTAGGAAAAGGCATCAGCTCGTTGTGCTTTTATTACCCCAAAGTCCAAAGAAATTGCACCTCCTGAGAGCCACCTCACAGGACAAAAAAAAAGCAGAAATACAGAAGCTGGTAAAACGCTTTCAGCTATAGATCTGCATGGTACAAACTGGCCACTCTTTCTTCCAGCCCATTCAAACAGACTTTTATCTTTGTACTGAGAAACCCTACTCCATACACAGTCTGAAGTAAAACAGCCATGGCAGGCACTCTGGAGCCTCCAGGGCCACTGATAAGTGAAATAATTGGCATAGTACCACTAGAGACCCAGAAAAGTCGCCTTCCAACTACAATGGGTTGCTTCCGACAAAAGTCAACCCAGACGCATGATGTCGTTGGTTGTTAGGTTGCTGTTAATGATAAAATTTCTGATTTCAATCTTTAATACACCTCAGAGATCATGGCATGTAATTTAATGTACAAGCAAATAATTTGCTGAGCAAGGTACGTATTTCATATCAAAGCAAATTGTTGCATACTTCACTGGTTAACTGAATCACGCATATATATATACACAGATTTTTTTAATACACACACACACACACATATATGCTCTCTAACTATACTGCTCTCTGCTATCAGTGAAGCAGTGTCCTCTCTGCAGCTAGTTCCTCATGCCAGACAGCTAAAACCTGTACACACCAGCTCATTTATGTACTGTACAAATGCCGCACCATCTCTACATGAACTGTATTTTATCCTGACATGTTGTTTATTTGCCCAGTACATAGTTTCAGGAGAGCTAAAACTATTCAAGTGAATTGCTTTTATTTTATTCAATTTACTGGAAATCTAGCAAAAAAATTGGTTTGGGGTTGACTCTGACACTGCAATTCTTTGCAGCTGCTGGGAACCTGCCCTCCCTGGTCGTTCCCAGGCAGCAGCTATGGTCAGTGTGCTGGTTTTCAGGTGGGTTGAAATCCTCCTGGGCAAAGGAGGGAGCTCAACCAACGGGCAAGCGTGCTCCTAAGCGCTCAGCGAAACGCTGGCGAAGGAAGCAGGCCAGGCCCAGCTACTCCTGGCATATAACTCAGTGGCGCTTCAGCAGATATCGCTACTATTATTCGGGCTACATAACGTGCAGCAGCTCAGCTGCTGAGCCAGGTTATAAACACCCACACCAATTTTATTCACACTGTACAAAATGGAGGGGATTTCAGCAAATTTTGTGAAAACCGAAAATAAAGGCTAGATTATTCCCTCAGACAGGATCTCTCCCTCAAAAAGAGGTCCAGATACTACAGAGTTTATGCCGAAACCGTTCTGCAACATTTTATCTGAAGACTGCCCATTAAAACGGGGCTAAGCCCCCGCGAGCCACTTTGAAAAGGCACCCCCAAGCCTGAACCTGTCAAGATGTCTCAGCACCTCCGTATGCCAGAGGTCCCAGAAGGTACCAGGAACTTGAAGAGGTTTTTACCTTTCCCCTCTGTCTCGGAGCTCAATCAAACTAATAGGAAGATACCGGATCAACCAATCATACTGGAGAAAATTGAGCTGGCTATTAACGATCTCAAACAGCAAACGGCCCCTGGGCTAGCGGAGCTCCCAGTGGAGCACCACTCTGAGCTGCAGTGAAAGCCCAACTTTTTTAATGGTTTCGCAAACTTCTTTCACCCTTTCCCTGCCGATCGCCACCAAACACACTGCCACCAGCGATATTGCTGAAGAGCCTCCGTTTGCCTCTGTACCTGTTTTCCTCCTTTCTCTTATGATCGTTTGGGAAACTCTTCTCTCCTAAGGAGAGCTATACTCTCTATATAACATGCTAGTTAAAGTTAATCCTGCTTTAATGCCAAAAAGGGCAATCTGTGGTTAGGACTGGAGAAAAGTCCTTGGCCACTCAGCAGGTATAAGAATAAAAGAAGGAAAAGCAAGCGAGGTTTACTTCCAAACAGGTAAATCACAGGGCTCGATGTGCTAAAGTCCTTCCGCTGCCTCCACAGGTACCTAGCGTGACTCACGTCTCCGTTAGACACTGAAGTTAGGCAGGGAGAACCATGAAGAAAGCAGTATTTTCATTTCCCCCCTGATTTTGCGGTCTTGTGCAACTAAAAAAAAAAAGTCTCACTCACTGCTAGCAGCTCTGTGTCCCTTCCGCTCTGGTCTGTAAAATACCAGCCACCGTTCCACTGCAGGTAGCCAGCTCCCAAAAGCAAAGGCCAGATCCAACCAAGTATCTGGACACCCGGTTCCCGCTCAGGAGCCACCTCAAACTGCTCCAGGCAAGCCTGGGCACTGAAATGCAGTCACGCAGTAGCACAGCCCCTCCATCCCAGCTCCTGCGGCTTAAGTCAGCTCAACGTTTTGCAGGTGTCTGCATGGCAGCAGTTTTCCAACTGAGCCACTCTCGAAGCCTCTTCAGGTCAGAGGTTTTACGCTCTGAAACCTTAAGCACAAAAAGTGCACTTCACAACAGCTCCCGCCACTGTTGTAAGGAGCAACAAAAGCTTTTAAGTGCTCATAAGAGAGAAGAGGATGAGAATGAAATTGAGGAGAAATGGAGAAAAAGATAATCACTGTGCAAGGCGCTGCACTCGCCTCCCGACTGCTCACGAGGTAGCACCACCCCAGGCAGGGGGAAAGCTGCCACCCTGTTAAACCCAACAGCATACAGCTGCTCAGAGGGAGCACTTGTACACAATTAGCCCAACCAATTCAGTTCCCAAAGACGCAGGGCCCAGCTCTGGGCCACGGCAGCGTGGCCTGGCTTGACTGACACTCTGGAGCATGGCCCACGTACTCCAGAGCAGGGTCTGGCTTGCCGACACTAACGAAGCCGGGGAGAACCTGGCTCCGCAGTGCGGGATTACAAATGATTCAAGGGGCATCAGAAAGCCTAACATGCTCCTCTTGCTCAGCAACTGCTGTCTGTCAAGCGTGCTGGAGGGGTCTGTTACACCTACAGGAACATGGGAAAATAGGACTTCATCCCAGGTAACCAGCCCCAAAAACAGAGATGGAGAAGACGCAATGGACTAGATTAGCTTCAGGTAACGCAGCCGTTCTGCTCGCCTGGAAGTCTAGCGTGGGCACAAAGCTGTGCACTGCCACTGATGTGGTGCTAGAAATGGTCTGGAGATATGTCGCAGCCCGGGCTGGCCAGATCGAGAGCAGCCACATCTGCACTAGGGCCTCGTACTACAAATTCTTTGCTTACTCCCACCAGCATAAAGCAGCAGTAGTTTCACGCACGCATCCGTTTGAAGTCAGTGGGACCACACGTGTTTACTGCTGATGCAGTTCTGGCCCAGCGACTCAGGACTCTGCCAAAGGAACGCTGGGATCATTGTTTCCAGAGTGGAATAAATAAATACGAACGTTTTGTGATGTGATGTCTCCGCTCCTTCATTGCGCTGTTCTTTCTCTTCCAGCTAATCTCATTATTGCAAATTAGGGAGGTTCTCCTGCAGTTTAAAGGTGCACTCTCGAGCACACAAAGGAAATAAACACAGTATTTTGCTTCAGATCACAGCTGCAGTCAATTTATTCTTTGAGCCTCTTGACTTAAAAAACCCTAAGACTCTGGTCTCTTTGCTTGTATCAAAGCCGCTCACAAATTTAAACAGCCCCTGCTCACATCCACGCGAATTCAGAAACACTGCCGCTCAGATTTAGCAATGACCCCAAAATACTTTTTTATTCTCTTTGTTTCTACTTGCTTCTTTATTCCTGTTCACCAATTAAACAGCAGAAAAATTCAAAGTACCTTTTAATTGAGAGTAATCATGAATGAAAGCTGATTAGAAGACTGAAATCAAAGAGCTGAATAGGATATCTTTACTTATACCAAACCGCTCTCTGATAGCGTCTAGGAGAAGAGCATGGCTTTCCTCCATAAAAGCCAGGGTCATACTCAGTGCGGGAGTATGAGACCATCGAGCAGAGTGCAATGAAAAGGTGATGTAGTCGAATCCTCAGCTACTGCAAATTAGCTTCCTACTGTTCGGAGCACGCGCCATGAGGATGTTCCCAGTGCTCAGAAGTGTCCTTTTCCCCTGAGGATGCTTAGCGTTGAGCAAGAGCAGCGCCTGAGAGTCAGATGACAGGCATGATGTTGGAAACGGCTTGCCAAATCAAAGCATTATTTAACATGGTAATTAGAATTAAGTATCTGAGAGACTTTGGGCGATGCTACAACTTTAAGACAGCATGTAAGCACTTAAAAATAGCCTTTAAATTGTGCTTTTAAAGCTTTTCAGTGCTTAAGGGGCTGGCAATGATGTGGTTTTGAAGCTTTTGCTAGCACTTTCAGCAGGAGCCGGGCTCTTGGACTCCGTGAACTGTGCAGTGGTGCTCTCTTCAACGGTACAGGATGGAAGAAAAAAAAAAAAAAAGAGCGAGGAAAAAAAAAAGAAACCTCTGAACCCACAAGGCCCATAGGCTGATAAGGACAGCATCCCGTGTCCATCCAGACAGGGAGCCAAAATTAAAGAGCATTGCCTCCCTGGGCTTCCACCTTACTCAGCAGAGGGAAATCCCCACAAAACATGACAAACTACAGACAACGATGGGTCAAGCTGTAGGTGCCTTCATTATATACACCTCAGGTTATTGGATGGACCCAGACTAGGTGCCTGCAAACTGTTACACAAAGAAGTCTGTGGGAACCGCACAAAGATGGTTGCACGGATGTAATCTGCGTAACTATATCCGCTCCGAGTGCCTGACTTTGCAGGTTGGGATTAGCTAAGAAAAGCAGTCTCGTAGCAATCATGTTGCCTGACTGCACGGCTGCAGAATACCAAGCAAGCAATAAGGAGTGAGCGTTTTTTTGCCTCTCTCGCTATTGCGCCGAGACCTTCATACTGCATTAGTCACAGCAAGCAAAGACACGGTCGCACAAGCCTAAGAAAACTTGCAAGTGCCCCAACTCTATTTTTGACAAGATCTGAAAATCAGATGACTGTTTCTCACATTGTAATCCTTAGCTGAGTCGTAATGCCCCAACTTCACCTCCTGCTTGCATTGCAGCCGCTGTTTATTGCCATAATCCCTGCAAATAAGCTTGCTTCATGACACATTGATTCATCCCCAGACTCAGCCTTAGGCCTCTCAAGGTATTAACAGAAAGATAAGATCCCCCAACAGATGTGAATGTAGTCTCAGTCGCCCAATAAGCAGCCTTTTACCAGCTGGGCACAATCCCTTTATCAATTATTTCTGGCACATTGTATTCTCTGGTCTGGAGGTGCTTTTCTTGAAGCAATCAGATGCAGCATTAGAGCAAAGGCAAAAAAAAAAAAGCCTTACTGAAGCATTCCTCCACCAGAAGATGGGTTTTCTCTGCTACAAACCAGCTTGGCTGTTATAAAATAGGGTTAGCTTAAAGGAGAGCAGCAACACACACCATCTGGACATGCATCCTTGTGAACTCCAATGGGCGCTGCCTGCTCACCCCAGAGCACTCGCTCCCTTTGGGGGATGACTCCTGCGCAAATAGTCAAGAGCCAGGAGACCGTGCTTGACAGTAACTAGGAGCAGTCCCATGCTCACCACACCCACCAACACGCTGGTCATGCTTTGCTGACAGCGATGCTTTTGCATGCAGCTGCTTACATGGAACTACCAAAAAAAGCCACAAGTTTCTAGTTCATATTTCAAAATTTCTCAGGGGACCTTAATCCAGCTTTCTAAAAGAAAAGATTTTTTGAATTCAGGGAAGCTCACAGGAGAAGATTAAAAAAAAAGAGGAATCTGCCTGCCAGACTTAAGCCATAAACAGCTAACATTTGCCCAAAATCCCCATGCCCACATGTCCTACCTGGAAAGAGGGTGAAGGCCTCCAGCCAGCCAACAACAAACTGGACCAGTCATGGGGATCTAGAGGAATCCAAGTTAGTCGGACTTGTGCTTAACTCATTTAGACAAAATATTATGCCCTAACTTCCAAAAGCACTGGACTGCCAAAGGATTTTGGTCAAGTAAAGCTTTCTAGTACTTTCCCCCCCCCCATTTTGAACAAATTATTATAGTTGGATGTTAACTGGAAAAAAACCTGGAACTAGTCGGCAGGTTCCAACCTTCGATAAATGAAGCAGTATTTCTGAAGTACAGGAAATGTCCCATTTTTAAAGGACATTTTAGAGCAGAGAAAAAATTGAAATATTTCATTTCAGATTGGCTGAGAAGTCTAATTACAAATTATATTGCTATTATAGTCTTTTTCTTAAAAAAAAAAAAAAAAAAGTATTATTCAGCTAGGAAGGCAGAAGCTCAGGTGCTCACAGCACTCTCGTCCAGAGCAGGACAGGACACAGGACTTTAAGAAAAATGTAATGTTGATACAAGTTCCAGCAGGATAGGCATCTGGGTCAATGAGTTCACTAATGATTTCTACGTTTGTCCTCTATCCTACGAACTATAAGGGTTATTTCACAGCCTACGCCATTACTAATACAAATAACTGCATGGGATTAAATTTTCCATAATGGAGTGAGGAAGAAAAAGGAGGTGTGCATTTATCAGTTAAATTTAAAGCAGCACTTTTTCGTGGATTCTGCCATCACAGCTGCTTAAATTGGAGAAACAGTGAAAATTCAGGCTCTCTGCCCTGAGTAAATGGCTATAATTTGGATTTAAATGGCACAGAAATCAAAAGTTGACTCTATTTGCTGATTCTGTGGCCCCATTTTTCTTCATTGTTTCTTCCCAAGCCTCCTACTGTTTATAAAATTGAAAAATCAAGCTGAGCTGAATGTCCAATGCCTTCACTATGACTGAATCTCTCTTTCTCTCTCTCAGTCTGTGTGCATGACTGACAGCATCAGAAGTGAATGTTTTCCTTGGCTAACACCTGCTTTCACTTCATCTGTCCTTACTGAGGAGCTTACGGGCCATGAAAACACCACCACTGGCAATGACCGTGTTTTTAATAACATCCTAATACCTAAGATAAATAAGCAAGACTAACATCCTAATAACTAAGACATCTATTTAATGTAATACATTGTTAATTTCTCACGGAAATAACAGACCAGTAGATCTGTTTTCTCCAGGATTGCTAGACCTGTTATCTTTTGAAAAACTGAAAATCTGAGAAAGCAGGAGTTGGAAGAGACCTCAGGAGAGTATCTACTCAACTCACCCGCCCACAGCAGTGTCAAGTAGACTCCAATCACGCAGCACAGATGCTTATCTAGACTCTTCTTGAAAAGTGCTAATAACAGTCAGTCCTGAAGGCCTCCAAGCAGTCTCTTCTGGTGGTTCTGAATGATACTTAACTGCCTTATTCTGTGAGCAGCATTAACCTTATTGGTAAAAAGTCCAGATTTAAATATTATGCTATGGATTATTTTCCCTTCTCAGGAGTCTCTGAACGTGTATTAAAAAAATCCCAGCTATATAATTTTATGGCACTGTCTGAACAGTGTCCATCTTCAGAGAACCTCATCTGAAGAACCTGTGGAACAAGACGTTCCAAAAATTGGGGGGGGGTCTGAAGTTAGGCTCTTCTAAACCACCTAAATAAGGGTCTCAGAAGTGAGGTACGTTCCCGTCAAAACTGTTAGTCAACCAGCCAGTAGCTCCCATCTAAACAAGCCAAGGCAAAAAAACCCCACCAGAAATACTGCAATCTCTCCTGTCTCTTCATCATTTTCACTTAAGGGATCTCAACCTATGTTATTGCTCAGTACTGTAGGATATCTGGCTACTTAAACCTCAGTATATGAGCTACTCCATGCTGAAATACTTCCTCATAAAGACACTGATGGTGGGCAGAAAGGCTGATGTCCTCAGAGAAACATTATCTCTCATTCTGAGATAACAGAGATGTCTGTAGGCTAATTGGACGTACAAGGCAGCACAGTCGCACTCCAGATTGAGCAGGGCAAGAGCTCCCTTCGCTCTGGCAGCCAAGTATCCTGGAGGAGCATTTCCAAAAAACCCTGAGATAGTGGGGACTGAGGTGCAATTGCCCTTCTGTGTACCCAGAAATCATTTGATTCAATGTGTAACCAATGCTTGAGGAAAGCTGGGGGAGGAGGAGGCAGTATTAATGTACAGGCTGCTTTTCAGCATCTGCAGCTCTTTGACCTCAAGTCAGCTTTACTGAGAAAACTGTTGTTACAGAATCACAGAATGGTTGAGGTTGGAAGGGACCTCTGGAGATGATCTAGTCCAACCCCCCCACCCCCCCAACTCGAGCAGGATCCTCTAGAGCACATTGCCCAGGATCATGTCCAGACAGGTTTTGAATATCTCCAGGGAAAGAGACTCCACAACCTCTCTGGGCAACCTGCGCCAGTGCTCCGTCACCCTCACAGCAAAGAAGTTTTTTCTCAGCTTTAGGTGGAACTTCCTGTGGTTCAGTTTCTGCCCGTTGCCTCTTGTGCTGTCGCTGGGCACCACGGAGAAGAGTTTGGCCTCATCCTCTCGACACCCCCCCTTCAGATACTTGTGCACACTGATGAGATCCCCTCTCAGGCTTCTCTTCTCCAGGGTGAACAGGCCCAGCTCTCGCAGCCTTTCTTCAGAGGAGAGATGCTCCAGTCCCCTCATCCTCTTTGTAGCCCTCCGCTGGACTCTCTCCAGGAGGGCCATGTCTCTCTTGCACTGGGGAGCCCAGAACTGGCCACAGGACTCCAGGTGAGGCCTCCCCAGGGCTGAGGAGAGGGGCAGGATCACCTCCCTCCACCTGCTGGCAACACTCTTCCTAATGCACCCCAGGATCCCATTGGCCTTCTTGGCCACAAGGCCACACTGCTGCCTCATGGCTAACTTGTCCACCAGCACTCCCAAGTCCTTCTCTGCAGAGCTGCTTTCCAGCAGGTCAGTCCCCAGCCTGTCCTGCTGCATGGGGTTATTCCTCCCCAGGTGCACGACCTTGCACTTGCCTTTGTTGACCTTCAGGAGATGCCTCTCCACCCAACTCTCCAGCCTGTCCAGGTCCCTCGGAATGGCAGCACAGTCTTCTGGTGTGTTAGCCTCTCCCCCCAGTTTAGTATCATCAGCAAACTGGCTGAGGGTGCACTCTGTCCCTTCCTCCAGGTCATTGATGAATACGTTGAACAAGACTGGACCCAGGACTGACCCCTGGGGGACACCGCTAGCCACAGGCCTCCAACTTGACTCTGCGCCATTCACCACAACCCTCGGAGCTCGGCCATCCAGCCAGTTCTCAAGCCACCTCACTGTCCACTCGTCTAGCCCACACTTCCTGAGCTTACCTAGGAGGATGTGATGGGAGACGGTGTCCAAAGCCTTGCTGAAGTCCAGGGAGACATCATCCATTGCTGTACCCTCCTCTATGCAGCCACTCATTCCATCATAGAAGGCCATCAGGTTGGTCAAGCATGATTTCCCTTTGGTGAATCCATGCTGACTACTCCTGATCACCTTCTTGTCCTCCACATGCTTAGTGAGGACCTTCAGGAGGAGCTGTTCCATCACCTTTCCAGGGATGGAGGGGAGGCTGACAGGCCTGTAGTTTCCTGGCTCCTCCTCCTTGCCCTTTTGGAAGCCTGGGGTGACAGTGGCTTTCTTCCAGTCCTCAGGCACCTCTCCTGATCTCCAGGACCTTGCCAAGATGATGGAGAGTGGCCTAGCAATAACATCCGCCAGCTCCCTCAGCACTCGTGGGTGCATCCCCATCAGGGCCCATGGATTTGTGGATGCTAAGTTTGCACAAATGATCTCAAAGCCGATCCTCCTCGACCAAGGGAGAGTCTTCCTTTCTCCAGACTTCCTCTCTTATCCCCAGGGTCTGGAATTCCTGAGGACTGGCCTTAGCAGTGAAGACGGAAGCAAAGAAGGCATTCAGTAGTTCTGCCTTCTCTGTATCCTTCGTCACCAGGGCACCCGCCCCGTTCAGCAGCGGGCCCACGTTTTCCCTAGTCTTCCTCTTGCTATTGATGTATTTGAAGAAGGCCTTCTTGTTGTCCTTGACATCCCTTGCCAGATTTAATTCCAAACGGGCCTCAGTCTTCCTTGTCACATCCCTGTACACTCTGGCAACGTGCCTATAGTCCTCCCAAGTGGCCTGTCCCCTTTTCCACATTCTGTGTACTTCCTTCTTCTGTTGGAGTTTTGCCAGGAGTTCCTTGTTCATCCATGCAGGTCTCCTCTCCTGCCCACTTTGCTGGAATTCTTACTCATAGGGATGCACATGTCTTGAGCCTGGAGGGCAATGGTGAGGGCTGTCTGCCTACCTGGTCAGTGGAGACTGTTCAGTTGTCTCATTGATGTAGCGAGCGTGCAAATGCTCAACCTACTAGCGCACTAGTCTTACTTGGCTACTGCGTACATTAGCCATAAATAACATATATAAATGATGCTTCATATTTTTTATTTGTGCATGTCCTGTTCACAGACTCTTTGTACACAGCTAAGTTATGCAGAAGTGACCAGATAATGAAGGTTACTCGTGGAAGAGAACTTGACAGGTCACATAAAAACATATTGGGAAAGAGATAAAAAATACGCTAGACTAATAAATAGCATATTGCAGCTTTCTTACTAATCATCAGATTTAATCAAAAAACAATTAGCGTGCTCCATATTTTCTCCCTTACATGACATTCGATCAACATTAGCAGGATATTGGCCACCTGTTCTCAAAATCGCTGAAGACTGATCCTGATACAAGATCCTTACCTGATTGCTGATGTCAACAACCATATTTCTTTGACACAGAGCCTTAATTTAATCAGATGCTCCTGCAGTCACTGAATCATCATCCTCGTATTCAGTTCAGCCCTGCTAAAAAGCCTGCAACATTTCCAGTCCTTCAGAGGTGGCCTCGTTGGGAAGAGGATTCCTTATATCCCAGAAGCTATTAAGCATACACACAGCGTGGCACTGAATCACCTTTATGTGACTGCTGGAACACTAGTCTGAATTAGGGCTGCATTTACATAAATCAGTGCGGTAGGAGCCTTCTCTGCCTTTTTTTTAGTTAAAAAAAAAAAACAGGGAAAGAAAGGAGGAGAGAGAAGAGCTGGAAAAAATGAGCTGAATCAACGCTCAAATGAATCATTTAGCCCTGCTACAAATCAGCATACAACTACTAATGACAAGCTATGGATATATGTAAACAGCCTTAATAAAAAAAGCCCCATTCCAACCACAGAAAAGCAGCAAATACCCAGGATGCAATGCTACCATTCAATCACAAAAGCTTTCAACCCTAATATCTGGAGGGGGACTCATCACTCAGAAGTGCTCTTATGGTCCTATTGTCTCAGGACTGTGCTTCTTGGGTAGCGTTCAGCTTTGACCACACCACCATCAGGTCCTCTGAAGATGCATGAAGAACAAACAGTATGGCATTTTCTCCTTCCTTTATATACACTAAAAGACTTTCCAAATTGCTCTTGCTTCCTGCTGAAGGCCAGATTTGCAGAAAGACTCTGTCTCCACCAGTTCCACCCGGGAACAATCAAAATCCAGCCACTGATGTCTCTGCTCAGGTGCCTGCAAGCAGCTGTGCAGGGCACGGAGCCAGGCTCCCAGCTGGCCCTACACCAACTGCTGGGCTATTTGCGGGAGCAAGAGTCAGAACAGTAAATGTTTCTGAAGTGCTGCTCATTGAATTATTGACACTGGCTTACGGCTCTTCCTCAGCGGCGCAGAAAAAGCTTTGTAAGTGCTGTACAAGCAGAAGAACGCACAAACACAGCCGAATTTGCACTCTGCGCCCAGTGCTTCCCGCTGGTGAGGCAAAGCTGGAGGCCCAGCGTGAGCGCAGAAGAAGCACGAGTCCAGAGGCTGCGGCGCAGGACGATTCCTCTGATTTTGTGCCTAAAAATCCCGTTCCTTCCCCACAGACTTTTCAAGTTTTGCATGAGAATTAAAAAGCTCCAGTGGCCACTAGGCTCCCAAAGGCCACGAAGGTTCATATTTTAGGCAGCTTCATGGAGAGAAAGCCATTTCACTCCAATACCGGGTCCAAGACAGACAGAAAAGCTCCAAGCCACAAGCCAGTGTATTACCTACACTTGCACAGCTCCTTTTCACAGTGTCTTCCACGTGCTTGGGCTTGCGAGGCCGGCACGAACACAACTGGCATGTGCTAAGGCAGGACTAAAGCAACAGTCTACATTTTATTTTATAATTTTCCTCAGCATGAGTTTTCCCAAATCTGATCCAATCTGGTTCACTTCTGCCCTGAGCTTTTGTTCCACTGAGTTTAGGTTAAAAACCAGAAGTTTACAGCACGTTTCTACTTCATTTCTAACAGCACTGAAAACCAATGATTGCTCACCTAGATTATCCCTTCGAAAAGAGGATCTTGACTTACTTGAGAAGCCTGCCTTCTTTACTTATTTCTAATTATCTTGTGTAGGGAATTAAATAACATACAGCAGTAATGTTAGCAGGGTCAGAACATCATTATACTGAAATGCATTTGCTCACCCCAAACTTCTAATCACAGCTCCCCTATGAAGCAAGACGCTTCCCTACGGAATGGTCTCCTCATCTTCCACCTACTCCAACTACTGCAGCCATCAGTACCATAATATATGAGCGTCTCACAAGCAGCCCCAAGTTTATGTTTATTAAAGAAAAAAAATTGGCACAGTATCAGCATTCCCTCTGATGAGAGACAAGGAACTAAGGCACAGAGAGAGGAAACACCAGGGCAGGCGCTCACCTCTCTCTGTGCCTGCAAAAATGGAGGAGGTGGAACAACAACAGACTCGGGCGAAATAAAAAAGCTCCACAGTCATCAGGAGAGAAGGCAGCACAGCATTAAGAGCATAAGGTTATTTCTATCCGCCCACGGGCCTCGCAGTGCATACCCCACCTACAGCTGAATACCACCTTACGCAGAGAAGGCTATAAGAAGAATGAAATCCATTAAGATTTATTTTAATCTGCTTTAAACAAAACATACCTATTCATTTGCTACAAGCATGTCTCATTTAAACTCTGGGGTCTAGTTCTCCTCCCTTTATATGCATTTATTTAACATTTCATAACCTGCTAGTGCTGAGAGCCAATTTAGGGCAGGACCTCATGGCGATTATCACTTAGTGCAAAAGAGCTTATTACCTTACACCCACACTCCAAAGCAGTCACTAGAGACGTGTATTAGCTGAAAGTAACGATTAACTATGGATATTAATAGATACGAGATCACACTTCCCAGTTAGAATTCTGTATCTACAGACTTACTTTATTGCAAAGTTTTGCTTTTTATCCTGTGATAAAAAGCGATCCATGGGAAGCTGAAAGTAACCACAAGGCTGGATTACTCTTCTGACAAACTAAGAAATGCATTACCAACAGCCAAGGATACTTACTCCACAATTACTATCGGCCATGTAGGGAAACATTTCGTTATTATGAACAGTACGCTGCAAATGCAGAAAAGTGTAATCAGGTAATTATCTTGTACTTAAAATGTAATTACACTGCAAGCACACTATTCACATTAGTTTTAACCGTGAGCACAGACATATGTCTTAAATTTGCTTTGGACAGCCTTCAAACAAACCATACCTGGCATACACACACCACCATTTGTCAGGAAAACATCTGGGCAACTCTTTGGCTTAGAGAACACAGCAGCCACTGAAAGATCAAGGTTTTCACTAAAATTAAGTAGATGCTATTAAATGCTTCTTTGTTGCAAATCCCTTTATCATGAAACTAAATCTACAGTTTTTCCAGCTGCCTTTGAGTGTCCTGACTGCTAGTTTGGGTCGTTTATGCCACTGCAAAACGGGTGAGAAGTGTTACTGCCCCGGCGTGACAGCGTCTGCTCCCAGGGCACAGGTTACTTAGCTTTGGGGCCCTGGCACCAGCAGCTAAGAAACCTGCTTCTAGTTGGCCTCCAACACAAACAGCTAGTTCAACAGTGAGCAAAAATCACATCATCTCTCGTTCCTCTGCTCTTCTAAGACTGCAAGCTCTTTGGGCCAAAGTCTCCCTTGTAATATATACTTGCAAAACTTATTTTGCATAGCTCAGAAGCTGACGGCTGGGTGAACAGTGGTAATGATAATTTCCTAGTATGGCACTTTTCAGCATTTATGATTTCTCTCTCCAAAAAAACCAACCAACCAAAAAAAAAAAAAAAGCTTAAAAACGTATCATTCCTTGGGCGTATTAATTGAAACAAAGTCCCCATTTTATCAAATTCATAATAGAGTTATGTTTGGGAATTATTATTAATGATAAAAGTAGAGAGGCCGTCTTACTAGGTCTACTTTAAGTCAAGCTGTGAAAGCTCTCAGAGAAGGATGAAAGGAGGAAAGAGTTAATTAGAAAAGAAGGATCAGAGTAAAAAAATAAGTAGACAAAGAATGACTGATTAGGGGAGAAAACGAGAGATCAATTTTTACAAAGGGAATTCTACTCAAACGCCAACTTCATCCAGAAGTCTGCATAATTCATTTAATACCTCTTGTCCATGCATGCCACTTGATAGCAGTACCTATTTGAGGACATTAATCACACACCAGAAAAGTCCGTGTTTGTGCTGAAAACAAGATTGGGTAGGTAATGAAAGCAAGAGGTACCTAACAGGAAGAACCTTAACTCTGATGCCAAGACACCACAGACAGGGGCAGATGGAAAACCTGACTTTCATTCTGTAGGAGAAAAAAAGTAAAATCGTGTTAGAAGTCATTGTTTTACTGTGAAAAAGTGAAATGAGGAACATAGCCTCTGGGCAAGTTTTTGTCTAATTTCAGTTTTGGAAAACAAAGATTAAACTAATTACAAATGAACAACTTTTCAAAGTTGATTTTACTGTGAAAAATTCAAAGACCTTACAAAAGTGAAGCGTCTGCACAATGTGAAAATGAGGCATTAGTTGTTTCTGTAAAAAAAGTAAAATTGAAAGTGGCTAGTTTGATTACTCAAAAACTGGGAACAACCATCATACTGAACAAAAAAGAAGTCTCACTGAATTCTATGAGTATTACATCAGATCTTTCAGGCTGTTCCTTCTACGTTAAGCCCGACAAGTAAAGACATTTATATTCTCTCTCTCATATGACCAGCTTCTCCATACGGCAGCATGGCCATTAAATTTGTCAGCCACGTAAAAATGGCCAATACCAATGGATGGAGCCTGGTTCATCTCCACTGTCTGTACGCTGGGCATGGAAACCTGTCTGGAACATCCTGGGCTGCCCCAGCATCGGCTGGTACCGCTGTTCTCCGGGGTGTGGACAGCTTGTCCTGCAGCTCCCCAAGCTGCTGGCTGACTCTTGCCTCTTGGGCGTGCAAGCTAAAAAGGAGCTCCGGTATATCTTACTTTTGCATTATACACGGTTGCAGTGTAGACAGTCGGAGCCAACAGCATCAGAGTGGGATCCTGCAGGTGGGATGGACTCTGGGCTTCCATCACTGCAGGTTGAAAGCTTTTCCCAGAAAGGCAAAAATCCTTCTGCTAGGGTCTGCCTTCTCGGCAAGCCTGAGCACGACCAACCTTTGCATCCCATTCCAGCCCCCCATCCACATGCCTGTGGGGCATTTAATGAGGAGGATCCTCCAGCGTATGCCATGTTCTCGTCCCCCTCTGCAGATACTTGGAAGCAGGTGTGCTTCATGGAGCTCTTTCCTCACTCATTCATACAATTTGCCCTGTCTCCCATCCCTTGCACGGCGAGGACCAGACACTCTGTACTTGAGTAAATACAATAGGACAGCATAAGATTATTTAGTCATCACTTATGCATGTTGTGACCAGTTGCTTCCCCTTGATTGCTCCTTTTGTGTTAAGAGCTTGCCTTTCACATATCTTCCACAGAAGAGAAATTCTGTGGCTAATCAGGGCACTAATGAAACAGTTGTTCTGCTAATAAAAATTTAAAAAAAACGAGCAAAGGAAAAAGAGGAAGCTTTGCAAATGAGCCCTCCTCTTCAGCTAGGGCTCCCATTGAACTTAAGTGCCATGAAACAGCACTTGAGCAGCGCTCAGGCTTTAGTACTGCTGATTTCTTTCTCCCCAGGATCATGAATCAATTAAAAGTGCTCTGAGAATTTACCAAGAACAACTAAGTCAGTCCTATGGCTATCGCTACAATAAAGTCACGTCTGAAGAGTCCAAGGCCCAGCTGAGAACAGAGCCCGCTGTGTCACAGGCGGCGCAAACCTACAATATGGAGCCCCACTTCTGATGTCGGCAGTCCACGCCTTCCTGGCCCTCATCTGAGCCTGGTGGTACACGGGTAAGTGGCAGCACAGACAACACGGGGAAGTGACAAAGAGGAATATGCTTTTGCGTGGTGGCAGCAGACAAGTCTTTGGTGACTCCCTGAAGAATGCCGCTTTAGTGGGGGAAACGCTGCCTTGACTAGAGCTGAGAAAATTATTCCGGTCAAGTATCGGAGCTGCAAAAAGCCCAATGACTTAAGATTTAAGAAAACAAGGGGAGTAAAGGAAAAGTGAAAAAAGGGACAGAAAAATGGGTAATTAAGAGGCCAAGTAGCCACAGAGAAAAGAAACAATGAGGGAGGGCAGTGGGAAGACTGGCAGTGAGCTTACGCCAAAGTGAACGACCAGTGAGCCTCACTTTTCTTTGGGTTTTGTTTCATTCTTTTGTTTGTGCTTTTTTATGAGAGAGAAGGTGACACCACATTGGCAAGACTTTTTGCCAAAAAGCACAGAAATTCTTTCAGTCTTGCCACCCCTGTCGCTGCAGCGCGGCTGGGCGCTGAAAGCAAAGGCTGTCCTTGTCCCACACAGCAAAGTGCTTCGGTTGCCAGCTCTGCTCTGAGGAAACCTCTCCCCGCTAGAGGACTTGGACAGGCCACTCAGGCCACCTGGACAGCAAGGTTCACTGAGGCTTTGACACGCACGGTACCTCCGCCTCGTATAGCACGCTCTCAGGACCAGCGGAAATCCTGCTTCCCAGCCTGGCTCGTACGACAGCTTCTAGCAAAGACCTTGGTAATCAAGGCACTACACGTCCTACCAAAATCCTTTGGCAAAGAAAGTCAGAATTTGTACTCCGTATTATTTCAGATGTGAAACTGTAAGCTGCTTCTGTGCAGTATTAAGTAAATAGTTATGGACAAAGCAGTTTTTAATAAAAAGAGGTAGCGAGATACTAATGGATCAGAGTTTTGCACTTCAGCAAGGCCAAGCCTCAAAGAGCTGTCTCTAATATCTCCCAGTGCTCAGACTGTGGCTTTTTCTTTCCAAGGATCCCGTCACCTCCTGTCTGCATCCCCTCTGCCTTCCTTCATCCTCTTAATTAGTCGCTGCATGTTCTGCCTTTGTTCTCGCCGTTTGGGTTTAAGCTAGAGAAATTAAATCGGAGGAATCCTCCGGAAGGCTTTGTACCTGCACATGGAGGTGTCGTAAATAGCTTGTTAATGATTCGAAAAGGGCTAATAAGTAGCTACAGCTACTTCCAGCTTGCCGAGTAATTTGTTAAAGCCTAATCGGTGTAACGCGGGCTAGTTTAGTACCCGTGTGGAAACAGGCACACTGAAACTAATCCTGGCACTACTGCTCCACTGGCCTCTGTGACCAAGGGACTTCTCCCCAAATGTCACTTCTGCGGGTAAAGCCAAGAGTCGGGGGGAAGTAAGTGTTGAAGGTTAAGGCAGATGTTAGGTCCAAACCCATTAAGTTTCCTTAAGTAGGAAACACCGTAACTAAACCAATCCGGTACAAACACCTCAGCTATAAATGAGCCTCATGTTCAGGGGATGCCCCCCTGTCTGATGAGTCCAATTAATTCCTCAACTTTGGCCACCTATGCTGCTATCACAGTCTCACTTACAGTCCTCGTTTCCTTGCATCCCATTCAACATCGGAATAGCGCACTGGAAGTTTCCAAAAAGTTTACCACCTCCTCTCCCTGCCAATAAACCAAATAAACTGGGAATCTGAGCAATGGCAAGAGATCTCAGTGTGCTCTAAACACTCGCTGCAACCTCTGCTAGGGCTGATTTTCAAATCTGAAGGTTAAGGCACAAAAACTACTTGTTTGCATAAGTTGTCTGCTCCCACGCACCGCAAATTCCTCAAGCATCTTCATAGATCATACCTAAGTGGAACACAGGCTTTAACAGGAACATCACTTTTCTGGATTTTGTGCATCAACAGGGCACTGAAAAAAGTGCTCATATGGTTATACACATCCCAACCTGAGATGCATATAAAATAGTGTATGATTCTAAACCTTTCCATTAGAAAAGCAGCCCAGGTTAATTATTAGCTAACAACGAATTAATCTGGCATTGACCTAACAGTTTGGTAAGGTACTCAGGTACTCACATGACTAAATCTAACTCTGTGCACCAGTAACTGAAATCCTCTATCAAAGAGATGCCTGCTGAGTGCTCTGCGTGTGTATCATTAACAGCCACGATATCGCGAACAAAATAAAACGGTTCTGTCAGTAGTGACAAGGAATCGGGGTGTTTCTGTCTCCAGCCTGGCCAAGCAATGGTTTTTTTCAACCAGAAGAATGCAGATTTCACAATAACAGCAAGGATGTCACCAACTCTTATTTTGAAGCAGACTAGTTGTTCTGAATCTGTTACAAAACATTTCAATTTTTCCTTCTGAAAAGGATATTCATTTGGAAATATCACTGAAACTTTCTTCTTTTTAAACATAAAGAAAGTCTAGTTCAAAACACCGTATTTCAACACGAGCCTTGGCAAAATACATCTTTCAATCCAAAGTGAGTGGGAAAACATTTGAACGTTTATTTGAGGTTTTCTTTTTTTCTTTTTTGTTGTTCCCTTTTCTGGAACTGGCGGGTCACCCTCCAAATCCCCGATTTCCTTTTTTCCTCAAGCACTGCTCTCTTCTGGATAATTTATCAACATAAGTCTGCAGCCATAGATCAGCGATCCCAGTCTCAGAGCTAACAGCACAGCAGACTTGCTGAATGTATAATGGTTCAGCTCCAGCAGCGAAAACAATTTGAAAGTCTTTATCTCCAACCCGATCCAAAATGGATCAAAACGAACGGTAGGACATCTCCTACCAGTTTAAACCGGATCAGGTCCTATACAGGCAGTAGCCCCAAGACAAAACAAAGTGAAACGCGTTTTTGTGAGATAAGAGGGATTTTGGAGGGGGGTATGACAAAATGAAAATAAACCAGTGAGGGAGAAAATATTCAAGTTACAGTAGGAAAATATCATGTCAGCTTCCTTTGAATTTAATATAATTCCATTAGCTTTGATTCCCATTTAATGGTCCCTGAGCCTTGCTACGCCAGCGCTCACAAAGGCCACCGACAGCTTCTTTACGAGGTGTCACGTTGGGGTTCTCTTTTCAGCTCAGTGACGCTCTTACTCACGTGTTCCCACCTACGCTGCGTTTCACTAGCCTTGATTAACCTTCAACTCTGACTTACACGCATCGTTATTTACACTCGGGTGTGTTTCAGAAACTTTAATGCCCACCTAGAAACGGGAAAACACGACCAGACTGTGGGTTCTTCCACTGGTAAAAGGATAAATACACACGGCATCAACGCTCCTCAGCTCTCCGATGGCAGAGCTGTTGCCTCCAGAGACAGAACCACAGAATCGTTTAGGTTGGAAGGGACCTCTGGAGATCATCTAGTCCAACCTCCCTGCTCAAGCAGGGCAAGCTGTAACAACAACAATCAGCAGTGCTTTCTGACTTGTTACTCACAGAGAGGCATTAAGCAAGACGGAGCCCCAGGTGTTTCGGACAAGCACATGTCTCCGGGCAGGACGTCGATTACGTAGCGACACAGAGGCACCAGGGCATCCTGTGCTGGGCAGCGTGAACCCAGCGGAACCGACTTCCTTGACTTCAGGGGCCTGAGATCTTCCCAAGCTCAGCTGTGTAAAAAGGATCCTTATAATCACGTATGTAAAAGTGTGTGTGTGTGTGTGGGGGGGGGGGAGGCAAACACCCCCCCCCCCCAAACCACACAGCTGAGATCCTAATTTTGACAAGATTTCTGATGAGCTGGAGACTTTTCCACCTTTACCTTCTGCCTCACCTACATTTTGAGTAAAAATCGGCACTGCAGAGCCTATTTGTAATCTAAGTGACAAACACAAACGTTGAAAAACCTGCATTTCTCCTGCTGAACAAAGAAGTACACCTAGATAAAGAAATCCCATTTTTAAAAGCATGCAATGCAGGGACAAATCTATTGCTGGGGGTCAATCCTATTGATTTTAAGAGAACTACAGTGCAGTTCACTTTAGCCTACACTTCTCCCACTTCACTGGTTCATGATGCACTGCTTACTTAGGCTCTAATAAACTAAGTACTGCCTTATCTGTCTTGCAAAGGGAAGGTCCCTATGGCTTTCACTAGAAAGATGACAACAGTTTTAAAGAATGGCATGGCTAGGTCCTTTGTACCAAGGCAGCCATTAGAAGCCGGAATCTGTGATAAACGCACACGGGCTGATGTTTTTCTGATAAAGGTCCAGAATAATGCAGTAGAAAAAAAGGTAGATTTTTCTTCTTCCTAGATTTTCTTATTGCATTTTTATTTGTGTGTTTATTAAGATCAAACATATACTGCGCAATAACCTTTAGAAGCTTTTTAACAGCTATTCCATACCCTCTGTAGGCTTGTATTCACTTCTGTTTTGCTTGAACAGTGTTTACCGGACACATTTCAGAGCACAAAAATCCGCTATTCTACTACAAACATTCATTTTCGTTTTCTGTAAACGGCAGCAGCTCTATGCTTTCCCATGACTGAATAAATTGCTGCTGAATCTCAGAAAAATATAAAATATTAGCTCAAACTGAATATTTATTTCTTTTGGAAGAAAAGAAAGGACTAGGGTTTGGGTGTTTTTTTTACAGTAAGACAGACAGCTTGGAAACAAATGCTTTTTAGCTTTGGATTTTTAAAAGTCTGACTTGAAAATGTAGCCCCAAAATCTTCCTGCACAAAGCAATTTGGGCTCGCTTTTAAAATACCATCTCTGAAAGCAGCTGTCGGTAGACTTTGAGAGGGTGCGTAAATTAAAAACCTGCTGAAAACAGCATTAGGACAATAAAGGCAAATCCTTCGCTATTGTGTGCTCCCAGCTTGCCTGTACCGGAGCGCGGAGGGGCGCTAGCTGTCAGCAGTGCTTCTGTGCACTGTGATGTGCTGTGCACGTTGCTCCACTAATGAGGAGCAACGAGCAGGCCCCCGCGTCCCGCTGCATTTTACTCAGCCCGTCCCTTTGCAAGGATCTCTTCTCATCGCTTCGCAGCAGGGATTACTTTCTCTTGCAGGGGAGGATGGAGCCAGCTTGGTGGGTGTTTGTCTGTACGCGGCTTCAGAGGGATACGTTTGAAAGCCGCATGTTGCACAGAATAATACTAAGCTGCTTAGCCTCTCCGTCTCAACTCCTCTGTAAAGGATAGGAGATATAACACAGGGATGGTACAAGGATAATTGCGTGAAAAAATTTTAAGAACACAGATACGCCACTGTTGGGAGCCTGGAAAGAGAACGTCTACACCGCAGATATGATAATAATTCCCTGAGAACATCGGACCTCAACAAGTAACACGCGCCCATCAGCAGGGACAGCTAACGCAAGCCTTCTCCTGGGGCTGAGCGTTAACTGGACCCCGGCGTCTGCAGGCAAACAGTTGGAACCCAGCCTTCTGCTCTCAGTGCTAAACTTCAACTTTTCTTTAACATCTGGTTTCAGTAGATGACTGTGGATGAGAGTCTTCCAAAATTTTTTATTGAGAAAACACCCAGGGGGGCTACAGAAGGGACCCCATCTGCCTATCATAAGCATTTACTTTGAACGTAGATTGCAGGCATGTAGTGATTCAGTTCTCCTCAATCAATTATACAACACAGGCCTTTTGAATGCTTGTAGAGAAAGGAAAAATAAGGCGCAGACAGCGGTACTAACAGCTTCAGAAGCTGCTGGCAGACCCACAGGACCACTCTGGCTAGGCCCTACAGCAATAGCGGCACGCAGGTACCAGGGGGGCTAGCCCAGTGTTTACCGAGCTCTTCCCTTCTCCCACTGATCTCAAAGACCTTCTAAACCACCGGCATTTCCTCTCATGTTTAACGTTGGAGAAGCTGAGAGAGAGTCACGAGGAACCAACTGACCCCTCCTGGCTCCCGGCAGCAGAACCCAGCACATAAAACCCTGGGCTAAGACTCAGGAGACGTGATTTATTAACTAGACTACGCTCAAAACTAACCAGAAGTGTAACTGTATCAGGTTTTGACAATGAAGTATCTGACAGAACTCATCTGAGAGAGAAGAGCGAATAAAGTCATACCCCTTTGGTTCTCATCCTAATCCTCATCTCACCTCTGGCTTCAAACAGAGGGGGAAACTGGCCACTACTGCCAATGAGTAACCTACAACTCGCTTATTCGGAAAGAGCTCCATTCAGTGCCGTATCGCATGAGGCAGTGGGGATTTGATAGCCTTGCCTGTAAGGAGTGTTTGGGCATTTGGTACTTCCAACTTTACAGTTTGCCTTTTCAGATTTCAGTAAGATAAATAAGCGATCGAGCAACTCTGGCCTCCCTGCAAGACATGAGGCTTCCTCTCCACCTCCTCTTCTCGCCCTCTTGTTGAGGGATATCTATTTTACTTTCTTTTCCTGCTGAATCCCAGTGTGAGTAATAAGTGTTTTGTGAGCTCTTGTGTTTTTCTTCCCTACTTTCCTTCCAAAGACCCCAGAATCATAGGAAAAAACACTCCTTTAAAAAAAGATCAGTCTCACACGTACACGTTATGAACTGCTGTACAAGGTTTCAAGAGCAGAAGTCCTTCATGATATAAAGAAATTGGTGCCCACTCTGCAAACGTAAGGTCAAGGTCATTCTCTGTGGGATAGTCTTCACACGGACCTGCCCAGAGGGAAGAGACCAATTTGGCTGTCTCTTCTCAATGCTGATAGGGAAAAGAAGCAAGCTCTCTTACAGAACCGAGTAAGGATAGAAGGAAGGGTTCAAACAAAATTAAGCTAAAAGCGACAAGAGTTTCATAAAACTCCCTCCCTGCACAAGCACACGAAGCTCAGGAGACCTCAGACGCAGAGCTATTGTCATTGTCTTAACAGTCACTTCTCATTTCTCTCTCCTGGGTTTTTCCAGCTGTTTTTTGAACGCTTGTAAACTTTCATCAGCTAGGGCATCCTGCATCGAGTCTTTCCACAGCTGAACATACGGTATGTAAAGAACCACCTCCTCGAATTGCTTCAAGCCTGCACGTGCTACTTTCTTGCTGTATTTGTAGTACTGGAAGAAACCCTGAACAACTGCTCTCTACCATCTTTTTTACCTTGCACTCCTCATTTCACAGTTCTCCAGCACCCTTTGCAGCCCTACAGCCACTGCTTTTCCAGCCAGGAAAGTCCTAACCTACTTGATCACTCCTTGTGCTGAAGCTGTTCTGTATTTTGATCGTCCTTGGTACCTCCTCTGGATCTTCTCCAGTTTCACAGTAATACTTTTAAAAGGCAAGGCTGCAGGAAATATACAGTGCTCAAGATGTGGGAGTCATGGATTAATACGGTGGTATAATAAAGACCTCTATCCTGTTGCCTAGACCTTCATAATCATTCCTGGTATTAGACCTGCTTTTATGTCTGCTACTCATCAGTGAGCCAACGCTGTTGCAGAACTATCCGTTTTAATCCCAACATCTTCCTCTTGAAAGGGCAACAGGTAGGATGCAACCCACTCCTGAGTGTATAGAGTTAAGACTGCTCTTTCCACCAGCTGCACCCCCTCCTTTTTTTTCTCTACACTGACTTTCATTTGCTATTTTATCATCCAGGCACTCCGAGTAGTGAAGTCAAGGACATTATTCCCACTCTGTTCGCAGGAGGAATGAAGACGTGCCTACATTTCTCAACAGAGCAGGGGGTGGATAATAGGCCTGCTGTATCCTCACTTTCCGCCCATGTGAGAAAACATGTTCCTTCCAAAACTGTTTTGATGTGTTTTTCTAAAGCTGGACGGTTTGAGGGGGTCCACACAACACCACAGCTGGACGGGGGGAAGCAAGAGGAGGTCCCCTTTGTAGGGAGGAGCTCAGAACAGCCAAACAAGCCCTTTGAGTGCCACAAACCGGCAGGGAGCTGAAGAGTGACGCTTGCTCTTTCCCCTGCTGCTAATGGGAGTGGGAATGTGTGCTGGATTGCTCAGAGTAAACCTCAGCCATCTCCTGGCCCTGGCTAGGCTGCTCTGGCTGCTGTCCGCCATCCAGCCGCAAACGCACCGGCACCCTCTACTGCAGCCTGCTCACGCAGAGCTCCGCAGCTGCCCGTGGCCTGGTGCTCCTGCACAGCTTTGCAAAAGGTCATCAGCTTTCACGATCAAAATTAATCCCGCTGTCTGCCCAGCGTCACAGTTTGCACCGAAACCCCTCTCAGCTACAATGCTGCAAAAGATGTGACAGCATTTGTTGATGTAACCGACAGCACTGCAGCGAGGACTCAGGTTTGGGAAGCATATGGGCAATATCCTGCAAATCATTTCCATATATAGCTGTTATTTTAGAGCAGATCTTGTGTATGTGACTGCAGCTTCTGTCATCTCCTTTTCTCTCCTACCTTCTCAAAACTTCCCATCTGTTTGGCTCTCAAATTAACTGGGCATTTTAGTACAATGGGCAAGCTCCTCCAATCTATTATCGTTAAGGGAATTTCAATAACTTATACCTGCTGGCCTGTTTTTAACTCTTAGCTTTCCGCAGCTCGCGAAAGGCCTCTGCAAAACAGCCCTCTATGTACCACATGTAGGGAGTACCATGAGATTTCAGGGCATGCATGTCTCCACCTGATGCACACATCAAGGAGCAGCACCCTATTGGGGTAGCATGGTCTTGTCTGCACCAAATTAAGCCTGTTCCTGCCAAGCAGTACCACCTCGATGCATTCACAAGCCCTCTTGGCCAGCCTTGCTTGGCTCACTCGGGTATCCAACTCTCTGCTCTTTCAGACAGTGGCCAAACCTCTCTCAGGGGCCAAACCTCTCTCAGCACCACTGTGTTTTTCCAAAGGGCAGTACTGACATCATCCTGCCAGAAGGACCCATCTCGCTACGGCACGTCGATACCCTGGGCCCCAGCGTGTCATGCTTAGTAAGAATATTAAATAAAAATGAGATGGCACTTTGTAAGCTAATGGACCCCGCAAGGGTGGCCAAGGGGCTTGCTGGCAGCATGCTGTTCCTGTCCAGAACACAGGCCACCAACAAGGGAAAATCTAATGCCTCGCTCCATGTCAGCGTATCGTGCTTTAAATTTTCCAGAAAGCAATTTCCTTAAATGACATCCACCTACGACCAACAGGCCCCTGAACTGTAGGGCAACTGCAAAGCAGAAAAAGATCACAAGTACCATACCACTGGCTTCATGACCACAACTTATTTTCAGAGCTGAGCTAAATAAAGGTTTTCTCCTGCAGAGAAGTTTCTTCTTACTTCTATACATGTTTTTTGAAGCGTCTGTTGGTCAAAACTGTGGATGTGGAATAAATCTCTGGCAAATACAAACAAAAAACCACAAGCAATGAAAGGCCTATATCACTCCCATACTGAAAATTCACCATCAAGTGCCCAGCCCAGCCCAGCACAGTCAGGAGATTCCTGGAGAAGAGACCAAGGGCTTGATCAAACCACACTGCAAGCAATCAGAAGAGTATGAGCACCTTCTGTGATCTGGGGCCAAACTCCACTGCGGGTACCTCCTCTGATTTTCAACAAGGTACTAAATTCAGGCTGCTCTCAGACTCACTGTTCTGGGCAAATACATGACTTCCATAATCAGAAGCGTCTGCAAAGGCAGCTGGACAGCTGCCCCAAGCCTATGAAGTACATTACCGCTTGTCATTTTATCCTTGTGCTGTGGGCTCCCTGATTAGGGAATATCGCTCCCTCATATGCATGAAGTCTGACAGAGGACGCCCTCGAGATGCTCCCAGCCCAAGCGTAAGGATTGCCTGGGTCCCCGCAACAAAGCCTAAGACACAGTCCCCAGCTATCCCATACACCGGCTGATCTGCTCGGCTCTGTAACATAGCCTAGAGGAGCCCCCTACGGCCTCGTGCTCCACACAATAATTAAGTTGTTGATGGGTTGCCCCAGCATTACAGTAATTGATGATTAAAGCCGGCATAGGACACTGCTGAGGCCTGGCACACAGTAAGGCTGCTCAGTTCCTCTCCTCCAAATTCCCACAATTGAGTAATTTTGTCAAACACATCATGTTCCAGGATGCTATCCGCTTTGCTGTTTCCTAATCAGCTGGGGCAATTTACACTGTGTCTGGCTGTGTTTTACATCAAACCTCATTTGATTCTCTGCTATGCTGCGATACTTCTAAAGACAACCATCCTTCAAATATGCTTTCTACACACATCATTCCCCTTCTTTACCATTTTTAGATGAAAAGGGCAGCACACAGCTGTGTGTGCTAATTATGAGCATCCTTATATACTGCACTCAGAGTTGCCCTCTGCTTTGTTCCTGAAACAGTTTCTTATCTAATCCCATGGTTGATACAGTACAAGACTCATAATGACAATGGCATCACTAAGCTCAGGTTTGACATGGAAACCGGGACGTTTTGTCTTGTCTCACGCAAACAGCACTACGTCCAGCTGCCTGAATTGCAGGAATCTCAACGTAAGCTTAACCTAGCACTAGGTTATCTTTTTACATAAGCAGAGCAGAGATAAGCAACTTGTGATATTGCTGTGCATCCGCTTACATTGCTACTTTAAAGACCACCAGCTCAGAGTAGATCTTAGATAACAGAGGCCACAGGTGAGAGGGAGAGATCTCCTTCGGTCTGAAACGCTGCCTAACTGGAAGTCAAGTGCCTCACTGCATGTTCCCAGCAAACGCATTTGTATCATCAAACCTTACCCATAGGCACATGGCTGGAACTGCACAGTGGGGCTCCTTCTTGCAATCTGCTGCCACCAAGAGCACTTTGAGCCAGATCCAAAACCTCCTCAAGTCAATGGGAGTTTTTTCAATTAACTTCAGTGGAACGTGGCTAGGATCCAGAGAATTAAGTGACCGTGGAGATGTCTTCTGGGCATCTGCTGAGACTCTCCGGGGGAGTTTCCATCTCCATTGTGTGTGTGTGGTTTTTTTTTTTTTTTTTCTTCCAGGCAGTTCTGAAACAGGAAGGATTAGCTTAAGTTTCCAAAACTTAGCTTAGCTTAGCACTACAGGAAAATCCTGGCCCTGTTGACGTGAGAGGGAGTTTTGCCATTAACGGGAATTTAATTTTATGCATACCGTTTCCTCTACCCAGGAATTTTTGGCCAACTCGTTCTTGCAGCACCAAATGAACAATGCCAAAAACAAGCACCTAACCATTGCTCCCAAGACGCCCCCTACAACTCTGCAGTATCTGGAAACTTTCCATTCTTCCATTTCTTAGGGGCTTACAGCAGCCCTGCCTATGTGATCTGTTAACATCAGCCTTTCTGTTCCTCCCACACTTGAACTGCTTTAAAATGTGCTGTGATAAAGAAGCCCCAGCAGTTTTGCATTATCCCGGCCCACTTCTTGGATGCGCAGTATAGCTATTCCCCGACTCAATTTTACTTCTGTACAGAACAGAAAGACATACTAAATACTGTTAAAATCTACAGTACGGCCCATTGACCATAATGAAGCTTCAGCAAATTTACATGCGAGGCCATGACAAGCAGGCTTGGAGGCTTTTTAAATCAAAAGCAAAATTAAGCATTACTTTCCCTGAAAGAAATCAGTTCAGATAGTCAGGGCCTGATCTGTTTAGGATAGCTAGTAACGAGGTCTACTGGGGACACAGCAAGTAAAAATTTCCTACGTTTACTTCAGGTAATTATATAGCCCCTACCAAAAAACCCCTGGGCAATGGGGAGCCAGAGGTAAAACGGTTCCTCAAAGTTATATTCTACAGAGACAAAACCAAAATTCATTCCGAAGCCCTATCCACTGTCCTCCACAGAGCCGTGCCTGGGGCTACAGGAATTACATCCACTGAAAAGGCATCTTCAGGGTTTGAAGACACTGTGGTGGAGAGAGGCTGCACAAGACAGGTTAAGGACACAGCTGAGGGAAGGGGGCTGCTCAGAGGACCTCTATCCCACCACCACCTTACTGCCCTCAATGGCAGAGCCTCCTGAATTCTTAAGGCCAAAGAAGTGCAACCAGATGACTCTTCCATATATAGCTAAAAGAACACTTTTGGCTTTTACAAACACCAAATGCAGATTTAGTGTTCTCTTTGCTCTTAGGGCATATCTGGTTTTAATCTGAAAAAAAATTCAAGACTTTTCACGTTGGCATTTGAAAAATGAAGCTCTTTCATTTCTTTCTAGCCTAAAATCCCTTGCATCAAAAGTTCCCTTTCCTTATTTATAGGAAAAATACTCAGACGCAAAACACGAGGTTTTGATTTTGGTCAAAATAAAATGTTTTCAGATTTCTCCTTGAAAACACAAGCATGGTTTTTATGCTGAACCTGGGTGCAAACGCTGTCGATGCCCGGCTGGAGCTGCTGCTACATCTCGCAAGACGGGCAGAGCAGCAGCTCCAGCGAAGCACTTGCATCCAGACACGTGACGGGCAGGCGTGCATCGGCCTCCCAGTGCCCACGGGGGGCTGAGGTACGCCAGGCTCCCCAGGCGTCCTGCAGAGCATAGCCAGCTCTCTGTCTATGCTACCTGGGGCTGAGATATGCCGATCTTAAGACGAGCTGTGATCAAAACAACTCTGCAGCTTACCGTTAACAGTGCTCTCATCAAACATGGGAGTTGCCATTTGCGAGCTAGCCCAACATCATCCGCAAGAGCAATATGACAAAATCACCATAGGAACAAGTTACCAAAGGAGACTAGGGGTTCTTCATCTGTTCAAGGCCTTAAAGCCAATTCAAGGCTGAACGTCCTTCTAAAATATCAGCAGAAGGGTACTGAAGCAGTCAACGTTCTGTTTGTTGCCATCCTCACCATTATCATAATCCCGGCATGCAAATATCTCTGTGATTTAATAAGTTCCTCAGCAACTAAATCCTGACGCCCCTAGAAGTAGGATGATAAACCTCAGGGTCTGACTTTGTAAGAGTCAAACCGCTAAAAGACGACTCTTCTGGAAGGTAATTTGATCTTTCATTACCTTTCCAAATCAATCTCACCCAATCTTCCAAACTGTATCCTGAGCTATTGAATATATTTCTGCGCTGTAAACACCCAGACAAAGTCAGCATAAAAATCTTGCCATCGGTTAACTAGCTTGAAGTCTTTCCTCTATTTCGTGTTGACTGGGATGATAAATAATTTATTTTTAGAGTACCAGATCTCAGAAATAAATTTCTAAAACAAAACTCCGGCAAAACACAATTATTATTTAACTCATTTTAACAATTCAATAAACGCTGTGGAATGACTTCCGTTAGCTATTCTCCTAGCCAAGGTCTACTACATCATTAAATATTATTGAGTTGGGTCTGCCATTTTACTTGAAATTATGTGCCTGGCATTTTAGTCTGGGGCCATAAATGCTGGAAATGTCAGTTATATAAGCATCCATCTTTTTCACTACTGTCTCCCATCAAACATTAATGGTAGGAGCGCTAATCCATTCTACACACTCCCAGATATCTACATTTGCTAGGAATGGAACTGTAACAGAGCACACTGACAACTCACACTAAGTAATTACTCTTAGAAATATCTCAGTAAACTCAATTCGCTCCCAGAGGTCTTTTAAATTATATCTCGTTAGAGCGCAATGCTTTTTCAAATGACAAGGTCACACAAAAAAGCAAAACTCTATTTTATCTTTATCAGAGCTTTACCCCCCCACCATAAAACTGTTATAACACATAATTCCAACCAGATAGAGACGTTGTGTTTTATTGTTAGATTCCAGAAAAGCTATAAAGCAAGCAGAGTTGTTGTTTACAGTCGCAATAAATTTGGAATATCATATACCATTCTAGGTGAGGCAAATGCTTCTACAAATGTGAGCTGAACGGAAAGAAAAAACAAAGTACTTCACTGGTAAAATACTTTTCTTTTGAATTCACACTAAGAAAACTCCTCGTGCATCAGAAAAGATGAACCTCAGACTGTATCAATGCAGAACACACATCTCATCACCCTGGCTAAACTGCATTGGTGACTTGACAGCAAGAGGCTACTCAAAAGCAATGTGGGCTACGTAGTTTGACCAGCACTTCACCACTTAAATGTGGTTGCTATTCTTCCTTATAAACCCAGCTCCTGGAGGCACGCGATTACGAAAGAATTTCAGGTTTCATTAAACAAATATTCTTGCCATTGTTTTTCTGTAAAGCTTGAAAGCGTTAGAGTGCACCCTAAGAGCTCAGAACCCAAGAGATGAAGAAAGATAAGGCAGCGAGAATCTCTGCATTGATACACTAATCTCCTGCTATTTGCGGAAAAGGCTGTAAATGGCTCCTCAGCCTTTAAGTCTTCACTGAAAGTACTAAAGTAATTGCCATACGATCAAATGGGACAATGAGAAAGACAAGGAGTAAGTAACATAATCTCATTTTAGCAGCAGCCATTTTAGGAAAAAAAATCTGCGGTATCCTGCAGTAATGAACAGACTTTTCAGTTTAACTGAAGAGGCAGAAGCAGAGAGACCCATTCAGTAGGTTCTTAACTTTGTTCCACTACGGCAAAACTATGTCCTTAAGTGAGTGTGTGCCTTTATTCTTCAGTCCAAGTGGTCTGGCACATAAAAAGAGCGCACCACATCTAAAAGCAGCAGCACTAGGGTATCTTAGCAAGCAACTACCTCCACAGAGTTACTCCAAGGAATCCAGAGCTACTATACAGGGGATAGGAAAAAAAACAAACAATGTTTAGGAAGCAAGGGTAGCCCACATCTCCCTAGAAACATGCCCACATGAAGTTGCCTACCAAAGCAGAGGTCAGGAGAGCAGGAGTTACTAAGGAAGAACAGATGTCCTGACACAGAATTTTTGGGGGGGGGGGGGGGGAAGATTTTTTTCCCCAGGGATATTGCACAAGAATGATTTGGGAGAGACTTTCAGGAAATGTAATGGAAATAGTGCAAGGGTAAGTAAGGTCCTAACAGTCAAGAGAGTTTCAAAGCAGCACTTTCGCTCCTCACTCCTTTACCGTCTTGCATTTGACTTGTTTGCGCCTTCTCATTGACAAGCACCGGCTGAGATTTGCAAGGGAATAGCATCACCAAACAAATCTTACATTAGGAACGGGTCCTGGCCAGGAAGTTTACCTCCTCTGAGCCCCACCAATGAAAACAGGAGAGTCTTCCTCTTCTGCCAAGGGACCCTCTCATGTCACACTTTTGACTCTCCAGCACTCCTGATACGCACATTAGTGTTCTGCAGCTCTCTAACAGTAAAAGTCACCCAAGAGAAAAGAATTTGGGCAAAATTAAAAATAAGGAACTGCCAGCACAGAATATATAGATTGCAGGTCTCACATCCTTACACTGCCTTGAGCATAACTTGCATGATCAATATTCACCCTTCCTTTCTCTTCCCTTTTAAGCTATTACCTGGAAAACAGCGTTGACAGAGGTTAATTTTAGAAAAATATGACCAAGCCATCCTGCTCACAACTACTCTGTTATTAACTCTATGGCAAGAGCTCCTCAGC